>NC_045558.1:57245936-57549686 GCF_009769535.1 Thamnophis elegans | reverse complement strand
GTCTGTGCGATTTTTTTACAGCAGCTGAGTATGTGATCAACAGTTTCATCAGCTTCTTTGCAAAGTCTGCATTATTATTATTATTATTATTATTATTATTATTATTATTTCAGATATAAAGGTTTTGAAAAATGGTAGACAGATTGCTTTCTTAGTTCGATTTTGAAAAAAATTAATAGTAATAGCTTTTTGAAGAGCTACATATATATAAATATATGTAAATGCTAGTACTGGATTAAACGATAAGCTATGATCAAGAGAACTTTCATATAAGGTAAAAATTTGCAGTTCAGCTCAACATCCCATCATATATTTCATACTGTGTATCTAAATATTACATTACAATAAATTTATAGCAATTTCAGGTTTTCAGTCTATGTTAATTCTAATATGGTTTACTTTTCTGCTATTTTCTGCTTGTTAAAAGCAAGCCTTTAAAATTGTATTCTGTAATTCTTGATGCAAGTTTACTTCTCCACCCCTACAAAAGAATAAATTATTGCAAGTTGGTGATTAAAGAAATACAATAGCCTTCAATAGAAATTGTACAACTATAAGAATTGTATAGAGCAAGAAAGAATTATAATTACTGATTCAAAAGCAAATTAATACTTTTCTATTGATGATCAGTCAAAATATATTTTATCCTAAAATGTTTGCAAAAACAATTAGCACAATCCGTATTTAATTCAGTTCTACTGAAATAAATGAAACTCTGCAAGAGCAGTCGTGTTCCAGCAAAGTTGCCATTTCATTTCAATGAAGCCTGCAATAAAGAAGTTCTTGGTGGATTATTTTACTAATGGATTTTCTTTTCTTCCTTTTTAAACATTTTTAAAATTAAATTAAATTACAAAGTATTATAAAATACAAAATACAAAAGTAAATAAAAGAACAGTGAGGAGGGAGGGGAGAGGGGAAAGAGAAGTGAGGAAAGGTAGGCAAAAGAAAAGAAAAAGAAGCATTGACTTCCAACTCTGTTACAATAGAATAAGGCATTAGCATCAAATCACAGCCTTTGTTTTTCCATAATATGAACAAATCATTTCTTTCTTTCTTTTTTGCAAACATGTTTTATTTATATATTTTAATAAACATAAAAAGTTCCATATCTATCCGAACAGTGTATTGTCTGGGCACAAAGTTTTAAGTAGAGATATTATAATAATAATAATAATAATAATAATAATAATAATAACAACAACAACAACAACAATAACAACAACAACAAACATATCAATATTAATTACAAAGCAATAATACAATAAGTTTATCCATCTTGAGAAATTTTCACTGCAATTTTTTTTATCTTTTTAACCTTTTTAGTTTCTAACCTCTGTTTCTGTTGTTTATCCATTGGTAGAACAAGTCCCATGTTAAAAAGTATTCTGTTTCTTTCTTTTCTCTTCTTTTATTATTATTCTTTTCTTTTAAGCATTAATCTATTCATCTCAACACATTGTAATATTCGGAGTATACTCTGGTGCATCTTATACTGTAAATCTTAGCTAACCTCACTGGTGGTAATTGTCACCTATAAAACATTTTGTATAGATTTTCCTCATATGCCATTGAAAGAGAAAAAGAGAGAAAGAACAGGAAGGAAAGGAAAGGAGAGAGAAAAAGAGAAAAGAAAAAAGAGAAAGAACAAAAGAGAAAGAGAAAGAAGGAAAGAGAAAGAAAGAGGAAGGGAGGGAGACAAAAAACAAACAAAGAAAGAGTACTTATGAACACAATTGAGCCCAACATTTTGATTGCTAATCAAGAGTGTTGTTAAGTGAGTTTCACCACATTTTACAAGTTGACCATGCCCACCTGATCACATGACTGTCAAGCCACACCCATAGAACCGGTAGGGAAAAATTTTGGATTTCATCACTGCTTATAAATGTTTATAAGTTTTCCCAGTAATTCATCTGGTCCTGCTGTTTTATTATTTTTTTGTCTCTTAATCGTCTCTGTTAATTTCATCATCGTTATCTTTTCATTTAACATAACCTTCACTATTTCAGGCACTTTGGGTAGTTCAGCTTTCTTCAAATATTGTTTTTTTTCTTCTGCCATCTTGTCTTGATTGTATAATTTTTCATAGTAATTCTGAATTATTTTCTTTTGGTAGTGAAGGGTTGCCTTTTCATCTGACAAATAACACTAATGTTTTATTTTCACTTTTCTCTGGTTAAAGATATACTTCAAAGGGACATCTGTATGCTTTTCTTCTTATCACTCTCTGTAAATAAGCAGTGAGACCTTGAAGTGCCAGGCCAGGATAATCAATGAGAAAAGTAAGAGTGCTTCGTTTCCAATACACAAACCTTCCAGCCTCCTTTTTCCTCTTCTATATTTTGAAATCACTGAAAATAAGTGGCCTTTTCCATTTGTGACAAGGTCATGTTTTCCTCCAGCTTTTTTCTTTCTTGTGCCAGACTTTGGTTCATTTCCTCCATTTTTTTCTCTGCTTGTTCTGGTTTCTCTTCTATTATCTAGTTTAGTTTTAGTTTTATTAAACATTTATAGGCCGCCCTTTTCCCTGAGGGGACTCAGGGCGGCTTACAATAATAATAATTATCTGAATCCTTTGTTCATTTTTTGCTATCATTTGTTGAAAATTCCCTATTCTTTCATGCATATTTTGTATTGTTTCTTTCACCTCTCCCAACTCACTTTTCACCTCGTGATTTTTTTATATTTTCCTGTACAGATTGGAACATCATCAGGATGTCTTTTTCAAATGAATTTGATTTTTTTTCTGATTGCAGCATACTTTCTATTGACCTTTGATTTGATGGGCATGATGCTGCTGCTGTTGCTGATGGTGCAGATATTGGTTTTTTTCCTAATTCACTTAAATTTGGGTTGCTTGCCATTTCTGCTTCTATCTATCAAAGTTAGTTTAAAACTTATTTTAGCAAAATGTACCACAATAATCTCCTGTTCCCCAACCAGCTCCTGATCCCACTATTTTAAGGACAGTGCCAGGAAGCTCACAGAGCAGCAACCACCTCCCAATTACCTAAACAACCAGGTATCACACAGAAACACACAAAATCTGGCAAAGCTGCCTTGCACCAACCTGGCCTGCCCATAGAAAAGCAACTACCTTGAGACACATAAACCATGCACCAACCTGCACACTTAAAAGCAACATATTGCATCACAAATAAAACATATGCAAAAAGGAATAACATTTCTTGTAATAAACATTCTATAAACAATAAAGAAATAAAAATTCCCTAAAAATAATTTTTAAAAGATATTCTACACACAATAAATTAAAATAAAACCATTAAAATATTCTATAAACAATAAATTAAAATAAAACCATTTAAAATATTCTATGCACAATAAATAAAATTTGAGGTTGTGGAGATGTAATTCTGAGGCCGGTCATTGTGGAAGGTCCTGATGAGGAGTTCGTGATGGCCACGAGGCAGGAAGCATATAAATTTAATAAATGAAGAAATAAATGCCCTATGGTCTCGATGGTTTGCTTGCAGATGTTTTATTGTGATTGCTGTAAGTTACCTAGCTGGGTCATGAAATGTCTGCAAGAAAACAACCAAGCTTAGGGAACACCAAGGACCACACTGTCGTCTCCCCCCCACTCCTCTTCCTCCTCTCAATATATCCCACTCTTTCTAACAATGATGATGTTACCTAGTTTGGTAATGAAATGTCTGTAAGAAAACCACCAAGCTCAGAAAGTAGCAAGGATCTCACTATCCTCCACCTCCTCTTTCTTCCTCTCTTCCTCCTTTTTGTCCTATCTTTCTCCTCCTTCCCCCACCAACCCCACTCCCTTCTAGCATTGATGATGCTATCTAATTTGGTAATGAAATGTCTATAAGAAAACCACCAAGCTCAGAAAGCAGCAAGGATCCCACTATCCTCCACTTCCTCTTTCTCCCTATCTTTCTCCTTTTTGTCCCATCTTTCTCCTCCTTCCCCCCCAACCCCACTCCCTTCCAGCACTGATGATGTTACCTAGTTTGGTAATGAAACCTCTGCAAGAAAACTACCAAGCTCAGAGAGCACCCAGGACCCCTCATTACAACCTCATTACAAACTATCGTCCGTCTCCCTGTGCTCAGAAAAGGAAACCCGGTTAAGTCCTTTGCTAGCAGGAAGGTTCTAGGACCCTGCCGCCACCAAAGCACCTTCCTGGAGTTGCTTTTCTGAGCACAGGGAGATGGACGGCGTAAAATACTGTCCATCTCCCCATGTTCAGAAAAGGAAGCTAGTGCAAGTCCTTTGCTAGCAGACAGATTCTAGGTCACCTGCCACCACCAAAGTACTTTCCCGGAGTTGCTTTTCTGAGCACGGGGAGCCGGACGGAACAAAATACCGTCTGTCTCCCTGTGCGTAGCAAAGGAAGCCTGGCTAAGTCCTTTGCTAGCAGGCAGGTTCTAGTATGCCTGCCGCCACCAAAGCATCTTCCTGGAGTTGCTTTTCTGAACACCAGGAGATGGACAGCGCAAAATACCATCCATTTCCCCATGTTCAGAAAAGGAAGCCTGTGCAAGTCCTTTGCTAGCAGACAGGTTCTAAGACGCCTGCCGCCACCAAAGCACCTTCCCGGAGTTGCTTTTCTGAGCACGGGGAGACAGATGGCACAAAGTACCGTCCATGCTCAGAAAAGGAAGCCAGTGCAAGTCCTTTGCTAGCAGACAGATGATTCTAGGTCACTTGCCACCACCAAAGTACTTTCCTGGAGTTGCTTTTCTGAGCACGGGGAGCCGGACGGAACAAAATACCGTCTGTCTCCCTGTGCGCAGCAAAGGAAGCCTGGCTAAGACCTTTGCTAGCAGGCAGGTTCTAGTATGCCTGCCGCCACCAAAGCACCTTCCTGGAGTTGCTTTTCTGAACACCGGGAGATGGACGGCGCAAAATACCATCCATCTCCCCATGTTCAGAAAAGGAAGCCCGTGCAAGTCCTTTGCTAGCAGGCAAGTTCTAGGATGCCTGTCACCACCAAAGGACCTTCCCAGAATTGCTTTTCTGAGCACGGAGAGATGGACGGCACAATATACCATCTGTCTCCCCGTGCTCAGAAAAGGAAGTCCGGCTAAGTCCTTTGCTAGCAGGCAAGTTGTAGGATGCTCTGGCGCTGGGCTCATAACCTGTCAGTTTGTTACAACAATCACATCCAGAAGTCCCACACAGGTAACTGATTCAGCAGGATTCATTAACTTCCCTTTATATATAATATAACACATGAAGTAAATATACAATACCAAAAGCTGATTCTTCCAATGTAATAGAGTGTACAAGCAAACACAGACAAAGAACAGTTTGTTACAGCTCCTTCACTTAATAACCAAGAAAGAAACCACTCAACTCCATTTTGCAGAATTAAGATTACTGTTACTGATTATAAGTAATGAGAAGCTAAGCAAAGCTGGATCTGAGCAAAACGGCGCGAAAGCAGTTAGATATCAATACATGATTCATTCCCCTCCCCTTGGTACCCCAGTACATAGTCCAATCATATATCTCCATAGCTGTCAGGTGGGAGACATCTTCAAAAATCATCATCAGGTTGGTATGCCAGACAGTTGGCCTTGACAGGAAACTCCCCTCCTTCCACATGTGCAAATGAATGGTGGGAACAACTCCCAATTAACAGTCCTCCTGCACAGATTATTTTCCTCACCCAAATACCATGCCCTCCCTCCCCGTTTCAATGGCAGCCGAAAAGCAAGCAGCAAAACAGGCTGACATCCGGCCCTCCTCCAGAAAAAGGATGATCACTCCTGCAGAAATGAAAGAACACAGACAAACAGACGAACACATAACATAGAAGAAAAAAAGGGACAGGGAAATAAAAGAGAAATCAATTGAAGTCAAGGCTTGTCTGGGTAGGCAGAGTAGAATTTACAGAGAAGTCAAGGAGCCCGCACATGGGACTTATCAACCCATTCAGCATGAGATGGAGGGAAATGCTTTCATGCCACAAGATATTGAACACGGTTTCTAAGTTTCCTAGAGTCCAAAATTTCTTTAATCTCAAAATGCTGTTCACCCTCAATCAGGAGGGGGGCAGGTGGAGCCGCCAAAAGACCCCACAACGGAGAAGTGCGTTCCGGCTTCAGGAGATTGACATGAAATACCGGGTAGACACGGTTGAGATATTTAGGCAGTTCCAGATGTACGGACACAGGGTTGATGACCTTGATAACTGGGAATGGGCCAACATGTTTCAGGCCCAATTTCTTAGACTTTTGAGAAGTCCAGAGAAATTTGGTTGATAAATATACATGATCACTGACTTTATACTCCCTCGCCTTTGCCCTCTTTTTATCCGCTTGCTTCTTATGTGCTTGATGTGCTGCCACATCTCTCGGAGCTAGTCACTCCACTCGGAAAGGGACAGCACTTGCGGTTTCTCCCGAGGTATTTCGGGGATAGGCACAAAATCATGTCTGTACACCACTCTGAAGGGCGTAAATCCCATGCTGCTGTGTTCCGAGTTGTTATACACCACCTCAGCATGAGGTAACAATTCCACCCAATTATCCTGTTGGCAATTGATGAAACACTGGAGATACTGTACCAGTACAGAATTAGTCCTCTCACAGGCCCCATTAGTTTGAGGGTGGTGGGCGGAGCTTAAGCCCTGGGTGGAGCCTATTAACTTTAAAAACTCTTTCCAAAACAAGGAGGTAAACTGGACCCCTCTATCCGAGACGATGCGATCCAGTACCCCATGTAGACGATAGACATGTGTAATGAACAACTTAGCTAAGGATTTAGCGGAAGGGATTTTGGAGCAAGAAACAAAATGAACTTGCTTGGAGAACAAGTCGGTAACAACCCAAATTACTGTATTCCCTTGACTTTCTGGTAATTCAACAATGAAGTCCATAAAGATCTCTTTCCACGGTGCCTCAGGACAGGCCACTGCTTGGAGCAATCCTTGAGGTTTTCCCGGTGGTAGTTTTGCCACAGCACATGTGGGGCAACTAGCTACATAAAATTCAATGCCTTTATTCAACGAGGGCCACCAAAATTGTCTTTTGATGAGATGCAGGGTTTTCACAAACCCAAAATGTCTAGCCATACAAGAGTTGTGAGCACGTTGAAGGACCATGGCTCTAATAGTTGTGGGAACATATAATTTAGCTCCAATCCAAGCCAGGCCATCCTTCATGGTGCACTCATCTGTATGTAGGCGAAACCAATCATCAACCTCAAGGGCTTCCTTGAGTTTTGCAACGAGGTCTTGTGCGACTTCCAAATTGGAAGTGGTTTGGCTTCTGGTGACAAGCGGAGCGGCGAGGCTTCTCGTTGGCATGACAGGTTGGACAACACTAAGCTTTGAACAGTTATATTTAGGAAGTCTGGACAAAGCATCAGCCATAAAAATTTTCCCTCCCGGGATATATTTCAAAGTGAAATTGAATCTATTGAAGTGTTGTGCCCATCTCATTTGTTTGGGGGATAGTTTCCAGGTTTTTTTAATGCCTCTAAGTTTTTGTGATCAGTCCATACCTCAAAAGGGTGTTTTGCCCCCTCCAAAAAATGATGCCAGGTCATTAAGGCCCATCTGACAGCAAAAGCCTCCTTCTCCCAAATAGCCCATCGTCGCTCAGTCTCTGTTAGCTTTCGAGAGGTATAAGCACAGGGTTGCAACTTGTAGCACCGCCCCTACTGCAACATCACTAGCATCTGCCTGGACCACAAAAGGTGAATCCATGTCCGGGTGTTTTAGAACTGGTTCAGCTGCAAAAAGCCGTTTTAATTTCTTGAATGTAGCTTGGCATTCCATAGTCCAGTTCAAGGGTTCACCCAGCCTGGGTTTTGCCTCCCCCTTTGCCTTTAAGAGGTTTGTAATTAGCAGAGCAATCTTGGCAAAAGAAGGAATAAATTGACAATAGAAATTAGCGAAACCTAAGAAACTTTGCAATTGTTTGCATGTTCGGGGGGTCGCCTATTCGGTGGCTGCTTGGAACTTTGCCGGGTCCATCTCTATTCCTTTGTGGGAGATGCGATACCCCAGGTAATCCACCTTCTCCTGATGGAATTCACATTTAGACAATTTAGCATACAGTTCCGCTGCACGAAGTTTTTTGAGTACTGTGCGAACAAGCTTCACGTGTTCTTCACGTGTTTCTGTGTAAATAAGGATGTCATCCAGATAGACCATCACGCCTTTGTAAAGGTGGTCATGTAAAACCTCATTAATTAATTGCATGAAAACAGCTGGTGCCCCCTGTAGTCCAAATGGCATAACTCGAAATTGAAAACAACCAAGAGGGCAATTAAACGCAGTTTTCCACTCATCCCCCTCCTTAATTCTGACCCGGTAGTAGGCCTCTCGTAGATCTAATTTTGTGAATATCCTTCCTTTACCCAGCTGGGCTAGCATGTCTTTCATTAATGGCAAAGGGTAGAGATTTTGGACACATACCCCGTTCAGGTTTTTAAAATTAACACACAAACGGAAGGAACCATCTTTCTTTTCTCTGAATAATACTGGAGCAGCCACTTGGGGTCTAGCTGGTTCAATGAAACCCCTTTCCAAATTTTTGTCAATGAATTTTCTCAATTCGTCCATTTCTCTAGGGGCCATTGAGTAAATCTGAGGCTTAGGGAGCTTTACTCCAGGGAGAATGTCAATGCTGCAATCGGTGGGTCTGTGTGAGGGTAACTTATCTGAAGATTTTTCACTGAAAACATCTTTCAGGTCCCAGTATTCCTTTGGGATTTTTTCCTCTCCTTCAATTTCCTGCCAATCATGGATTGATTATACACAAAACAAATATGGGACTAAGAAACTCCAGATAGCCTATGCTTAAGATTAGCAATAACTTAAACTGTTTAAAGTTTGGGTAACAGTAAGAAGCTGAGTTCAACGTAGAGATCTTATCGACCTTTTTTTTCGGTGCTTTGTTTTAAGACATTTTAGACTGTGTTTGTTAAAAAGTTATACCGTGTACGGGCTCTGGGAAGTCAGGGGGAGGGAAGGGAGGTGGGGTTCTAGGGGGAGGGGGGAGGGGGAAATATAATATGTGTTAGATCTTAAAGCACATGATTGCACTTGTATACTGTGGCTTTTTAATGTTAGTGTAAAAATAGGACAAGCTGAACATATTGATAGACAATAGAGGTACACCGAAGGGAGGAGTAGAGCGAAAGAAGAAGGAGGGGTGGAGAGGGTGGGAGAGAGGATTGGAGGCAGGAGGAGAAGGAAGGGAGGGAATGTATTGGGAGAGAGGAGTGATAGAGGGGGAGGGGAAGTAGGAAGTAGAGGGGTATGTTGGAAGGAAGAATGAAAGTTGGAGGGGGGTGAAAGAGGGTGTATGGTGGGTCAAGGTGATATATTGGGTTTGTATTTTGGGGGGTATTGTCTATAAAAGCGAGGGCTGTGTTTATTATTCAATGTTATATGCCCCGGTTATGCACAGTATACATGTGATTGTATGGAATGAAATGGAAATAAACGTATTTTCAACATTAAAAAAAAAAATTCTTTCCTGCCTTCTGGCTGCTAGATTGGGTCTGACTTAATCAGTTCTGGAACCCCTTCCTCCCTTTCAGGGGGCGTAGCAGACCGGATGCATAACCAACCCTTTCTCCAATTTATATGTGGGTTCCACTTACGCAGCCAGGGCAATCCCAATATAAGGGGTCGGTCCATTCCTGGAGCTACAATAAAACGTATTGTCCCTTGGTGGGTTCCCATCCACATCTCAATAGGCTCAGTAACAAAATGAGCAGGGCTCCCTCCCGCAACAGAGCCATTCAATTGGCAAAATGCGATTGGGATTTTCAAAGTTTTTAGCTTCAATCCCAATTTCTCTACTATTTCCGGGCTCATAATGCATTGTGTACAACCGGAATCTAAAAGAGCTAGAATTTTCTCTCATGCACCAGAAGAGGGCACTCTAAGCTCAACTGGAATAGTCATGGGTCCCGAACGGGAACTTACCCAACGTTCATCATCAGTGTCACTTCCTTCCGAAGAGCTGGGAGTTTCCTCCCTTCCTTTCACAGGGTTGAAATGCTGAGAAGGTTCTTCCCCTTGCAAGGCAGGTTCTTGCCTCTTGCTGGGTGGTTTTTCCAGTCTCTTCTCTCTCCAAGGGGTGGGGGCTTTTGGTTCACCCTGACTCGGCAATTAATGGCACAATGCCCCTCCTTCCCACAGCGGAAACACACGAAGGGTTTTGGCTTGCTGGCAGATCCACCTTTCCCTCCTTTCGGGACTCCTGGGGGGGGTTGGCAGGGGGGATTTTTCGCCCTCACATTCCCCTTGGTATTTCAACCTGGCCAGGTCAATTTCTACATCAGCGGCCGCTTCATACCAGGGCTGCAATCTACGGGGAGGTCTCCTGTTCACACAATGCTGATAAATCTCTTTTGTTTAACCCATCAGCGAAATGGTCTAACAATGCTTCTTCAGACCATCCCCTCATAAAAGCTGACAGCTCCCGAAATTGTTGTACATACTCAGCTACTGGCCCTTTCTCCTGGGTAAGAGTTGTAAACTTAATTCTGGCTCTTCGCTCTGTGAGGGGATCATCAAAGCCTTTCCTCAAAGCAGCCATAAACCCATTAAAGTCTCTCAAAAGTGGGGAATCAGCGTTGTGCAACCCCACCATCCAAGCTGCCACTTTTTTCTCCAAAGCCATCATAATAACTCTTACCTTGGCTTCATCAGAAATCAGTTCATCGCCATACATTTGCATGTAGTTCCATGCTTGAACAAGGAAGAGGCCTAGCTCTTTTGGTTCTCTTCCGTATTTTACACTTAAAGGAGGAACCTTAGCCATCCGGCGTCTGTGCCCCCCCCCTCTTGGAATATTTCTAGCTGCAGTGATCAGGGTCTTGTTCAACTCCCCCTTTGGCCCCTCCAGCTTCTCTCAGGTCAGGCAAGATATATTTTTTCTCTGTCTCTACCTCAATTTCTCTCTCCATTTCACTCTCACGAGCCCGGCGTCTCTCCCACGCTCCTTCAAAAAGTTTACGGCTTGGGACATCATAAGATTTTCCTCCTCAGAATCCCGCCAGTCAGCTGCTGGTTTTCTGGGTCTTCTCATAGTAATCCCAGTCAAAGGTTCTTCAGGATCCTCTTTCCATCCCACTCCTCAAGTCCACCTGGGTCAAACAGATCGTTCTTCCAATTGCAGGCCAGCATCTGCTCCGTCTCCGAAGGGCATGCAGCTGCTCCCATATCTTCTTCTTGATCACTGCCTTGGTGGGACATCCTTCAGGTTTTGGGTGCACCCCCCTCGGAAGGTGTCAGCTTCGGGATAGATGCGAGGTGAGATCCAGCTTAATGTCATGGCTCCTTCACTTAATAACCAAGAAAGAAACCACTCAACTCCATTTTGCAGAATTAAGAGGACTTTTACTGATTATAAGTAATGAGAAGCTAAGCAAAGCTGGATCTGAGCAAAAAGGCGCGACAGCAGTTAGATATCAATACATGATTCATTCTCCTCCCCTTGGTACCCCAGTACATAGTCCAATCATATATCTCCATAGCTGTCAGGTGGGAGACATCTTCAAAAATCATCATCAGATTGGTATGCCGGACAGTTGGCCTTGGCGGGAAACTCCCCTCCTTCCACATGAGCAAACGAATGGTGAGAACAACTCCCAATTAACAGTCCTCCTGTACAGATTATTTCCTTCACCCAAATACCATGCCCTCCCTCCCCGTTTCAATGGCAGCCAAAAAGCAAGCAGCAAAACAGACGCTGACACAGTTTCAGTTTCACTTCAGAGCAGCAATTAGCTTTTTGCCCTCAGCACAGATTCAGAGCATCAGAGCTAAGTCACACCCAAGCTCCTTGGTGTCTGAATCAGCAAACAGCCACCATTGGCTGACCTTGTTGCCATGCCTATTCATTGGCTGACCTTGTTGCCATGCCTATTCATTGGCTGACCTTGTTACTAAGCCCTATTCCAGTTCATGAATATATATAGTCTGACAGATGTGTGATAAGTTCTACATGTTATTATATTGATTGAATGGGCTTTTGTACAATAACTGTGAATTCAGCAGCTAATAATAAATTTATCATTTAATAGGAAATTGTCTTTGAAGTATCAGCATTATTGTTTTAGATAAAGTTGAATTGAATTGATCACCCAGATCACATCCTGAAGAGCAGGAAATAAGTACCTAAATAAATAATATTTTAAAAGCATTGTTATTGTCACATGTGAAAAAAGATCATAAATGTATCTTGTTGCTAGAAAAAAAAGATGTTACTTCACTTGAAATATGAAAGCAAAGATGGGAAAATATTCTAGCATTGCTAAGTCTGGGATAATTTTATATTTTTGTTAAAAGAAATGTCCTTTGGGTTCGGCTTCAAGTGGGGAAAAAGACACTGGAGACATGGAGGCTGCTTAGAAAGATGGTTTAATGGTGGACATGACCATATGGCTTGAGTCCTGAAGAGAAAAGGTGATTATATGCTTCAATGTTGGAGGAGAAGAAGAGAAGGAAGGGCTGAGATGCTGAAAGTCCCTGGTTTTATGCCCTCTCTGGCCTTTGATCTTGATCTTGTATTCTGATTGGTTGTCAGATTCCCATGGGGCCATGCAGGGGCAACTTTCTAGGCTGTGTTTTAAATCCAGGTTTGGTTGAGTTCTCAGATGCATGTGGTGAGTGGGTGAAGGCTAATCATGCCTGAAGGAGAGCTGAGCTGAAGGGGAGAACTCTTTATTATGTAAAGGGACTACCTTGGGCATCTTCATGGCCCATTGACAAAGGGGAGGTGGGCAGGAAGCTGCAGGGAGCTACTCTGTCTTTAAAGCATGTTTCTTCCTTTTCACATCCAGGGAAATATAATATTCTGCTTTTTCAACATTTCCCAGGATATTTCATTTTTCTAGCAGAGGTGGGTTTTAACTTCCTACAATCCCTCCTTTTTTTTTCGAAACATGTGAGTGGAACACACATGTTTTTGACAAAAGATTAAAATTTGTCAGATTGGGGAGACTTAATTTTTTCTGATGGAAAGTCATTGAGACAGAGAGCAGAAGGATCCCTTCAGTAGTTCCCAGAGAGCTTTCAACCATGAAGGCCTAGCAGTCGGGGCACAAATTCTGGAAAGAAATTTACAGTATCCAATTTTCCATGCCAAATAATATCAGATATCACTTTCTGTGAGCTTCAAGACAGGTTTTAAGCAAGCAGAAATTCCAAAATTCTTCAGAGCTATGTTTTTGCCTTTTAAATACCTACAGGCTGTCCATTTCCATGGGATGGTTCTTGAACCTGCCCTAGCTCTTATTTTAGTGAGGCCAAATTTAGTTTAGCAAGTGTGCAATCCACGCTATTTAATATTTTTAAAATTACACACAATGAGCCCTGGGACTCCTACTCATGTGCAACATATCTTGCTTTACTAGGTAACTAGGCAGCATCATTTTTTTTTGAATCACAGCCAAAGTTTGGGCTTTGGAGATCCTTTCTGTTACTTTTCAAGTAGGGGAATTGCTTGAGGGGAATTGACCCTCCCCCATGGGATTAACAGGGCGATATCACTGCTTAGGTTTTTGTGCCAGGGCAAAAATCAACCTAGGAGAAGATTTGTGTGGAGGTAAGTCAAGGAGATAGTTTCAATCTAATTTTGAATGGAGTCTCTCTCCCTCTCCCTCTCCCTCTTCCTCTCCCTCTCCATCCCTCCTGCCCTCTCTCTCTCTCTCTCTCTCTCTCTCTCTCTCTCTCTCTCTCTCTGCAGTTGCTTCTACAATACAGAAAATACAGACATTTTGGACAAAAGTTCCATTCCCTCTAGACAGAAATCTAAGGTGTTCAGAACTTGCTGTGCTAGCCATTCTCAAATACAATTCTTACATGAATATATTAAACTGATTACAACATAAATGAGACAAGAAAGAAAACCTTACAATGAATTTCTATGAAGGAAGCAAAGAAATAAAACTTTACAATCAATTTCCACCCTCCCCCATAGTCTTTGCAGCTGTCTTCTTGGGATCAGAGAGTCTTTTGGCCTTTACTTGTCCATCTCAGGGCCCTTTCTTTCATATCTGCTGGATGGCATTAGGCTTAACTTGCTGGTAAGAATGGTCAGTCATGCTTGGAAAGGCATGGCTAATTTTTTCCTCGTGTCAGGTTTTATCAGGATGCAATCACCAGCAGCAAATTTGAGAGTTATGGTTTGAGCTAGCAGTCCTTTGTTTCTGAGGTGAAGAAGAGGAGAGACCAAGTATACAGATCTTTACAGACACATTTTAAACCTCAAAAAATTCCAGAAGAAAAAAATCAAAATTGTATTCAGAGCAGAAAAGGAAACGCAACTGCATAGCTTTTATATGCAGATGAAAAAGATCACAACAGTGAAAGGTAAAGGTGTAAATTTCATGGAACATGATGTTCCCACTGCCTCTATGATCGAAACACTTTTGCAGTAAAATGAGTAAATTTCCAAAGGGGACAACAATGTGTTGCAAATAAACAAACAAAAAAATATCATAGGGTAGAGCACCTTGACTCATAAGCATTTAAAAATGCACTCAGGCATCAAAGAGGGAGGGAAGAAGAACAGCTTCAAAAAAATAAAACTAGCAATAAAAAAGGTACTTTGAGTCAACACTCCAAAATATCAGATTCCATTCAGATGGAAGCAAATTCTCATTAAGTATGTTAAAACATTTACACCAACTTTTACCATCAACATATTCACATTTGCACTGCAATCAGACTGCTTGTGTAAATTAATTTCTCATACAAAAATTCAATTTCATTCTTTCTTCATGCAAAGCAGTTATTACAATTATTTCAGGGAGCTGTACATAAGCCAGATAGCTCCATTTTCTATTATTAAAGGATCTCAACCTCCCTCTAGGTCTGGAAATGATTACATACATACATACATACATACACAAAAACCATGGAACAACACTTTCAGGTCTGGGGGAGGTTTTGTCCCCTTAAATCTTCAATTTTCTTTCCTTGGGAAACATGTAGCTCATTCTCCAAGCAGTGGGAAAACTCAGAGAGCAGTTAAAATCCTAATTACTCTCCCGTTCCCCACAGCTTTAAGGCCAAGGTAAGAAGCTTACTTATTTTGTCAGCTGGTCAATGCCATTCAATTATATATGTTATTAGCATAGATGCACACTTAAGAATTTTAACAAACATTACATCAAATTAATCAAGTCCAATTACCTAGATCTTCCCATTCAGACAGGTTTTACCTTTTATTACCTGCTAAATTTATTACTTTTGCTCGAAGTTATGCCCATTGTTCTATCTCCTTAAGCACTAGATTGTTAATAATTGTCTCTGCCCTGGGATGTTCAGTGTCTTTTTCTAGTTTGGAGGCATCTGGATCCATGTGCTCTGATCATCTGTGCAGGCCTGAAAGATATGAGAACAAGATTCCCTCCCCCACAGAAAAGGCATTGTTGGAGGATTAGAGGTAAGGGGGGGGGGAGTAGATAGATAGCTTGTAGGCAGAGTTTGAAAAAAAACCCACCAGTATTGTTGGTAAAATTATTGGGATATCACAGATGAGAAATGGGGTCTGGATTCACATGCTTCAGGAAAGAGAGGAACAGGTAAAATCATTTAAATACATAATGCATGCAAGGATGAGACTTTTCTTGTAAATGAACTTAAAACATTATCTGGGTTGTTACTTTAAGGTGCAGGGAAGGAAGAAAGAAAAATACTTCTCTTTACTCTGTTTTTGTTGGCTAAACAGACACAAAGTAAAGACTCCCCTCCCCTTCACTCAGTTTTCTGGCCCAACAAACTGAGCGAAGGCAATTTCTACCAGTTTACTCTTTCTTTCATTGAACAATTTAAAAATCTTGTCTTTTTGGATTGGAGACATTTTATAGTTACAATTACCTCGAGGGTGCACAAAAGTATCTTTCCCATTCTGAGATGGGCATGTGCAAGGTGGGATGGCTGCTGGCTCCCTTTGCTCCATCCGGTGGAGCAGAAAAACGCCGAAAAAAACTGGCGGTTTAGGTCGGAGCCACGCAAAAAGGGGTCCCTGCAATTGAACAAAATTCATGGGACCTGAATAAGCAATGTCCTGAGGGTCGTTACTGCCAGACAACCTCTGGCCCATGCAGCAGCCTGGAGCGGTCTTGCAGCAGTCGGTGAGGGGTGGTGGAAATGGCGGCGCCGCGCTGAAGGCACCGCTTTTGGCGTTTTCAAACACTTACAAACCATCTACAAACAGCTTGGATCGGCGTTTTACTGCATTTTACTGTGCTTTAAGGACCTATCCCTATTTCCCTCGTTGATTGGGAGGAGCCCTGGTGATCATCGGTCTGCTGGAGGACTTTTGTTACCAAGAGGAGGTGGACTATTGTTACCAAGAGGAGGTGGGTGATTCGATCGACACTGGATGAGACAAGGCAGCTGGCCTATCCCCTGCTGCAGCAGTCTCTTAGGCACCCCCCTCCCTCTACTTCAGCGTTTTTTGTTACTTGAGGTTCCTGGCATTTCTCGACATCTTGCCCCCGTTTCTTTTTGGAATCTTTTTGGTCTCTGCTGGCTGGCTTCAGAGAAGGGGCAGTCGGCTTGATATGGAGCAATATAAGATCAGGCAGTTGGCCTTGCGGCCTCTGCCACAGCCCCTTAGATTACCTCTCTCGGCCTTTTCCTGCGGTGCGGCCTCTCCTTTTTTGTTGGCCCTCTGTTTGTCCTCACTCATAAGGGTTTTTTTGTCATCTGGCTTTCCTGCTCACAGCTGCTGGATGTTAGATTTACGATCTGGTCCCAGTTGGTATGACCATTGCCACCCATTGATGCTAAGGACGCAAACTCAGCCCCCTCTGAACTGCTTTGGCATCTGTGCCATCTGGTTCCTCCTGTTTATGCTCATAATCTTGGACCCCTGGACTCCCAATTTTGTAACTTTGTTCCCGGGCTATGATTACCACCGCCTCCACTATCTCAGGAACCTGATTGCAGCCACCTGGACCTTTACTCCCCCTTTACCACGCTATTGGGGAATGAAGATACTCTACCTCCCTGGTTCTGCACTGGCTCTGTTTTGCCTATTTTGACTGCTGTGTTTCTGACCCACGAACTTACGTACGGACTCACTCGCACAATACCATTATCTTTTTTAACACCTGCACAACCCTTCTCTTTCGTGTGTGGTATGCATGTGTATGTTTGTGAGTGAATGAATCCCACTTTCTTTAAATTAGTTTAATCCTTATTTTATTATTATATTGTTGTACTTTTTAACCTATTGTGGGGTATGTATGAAGTGAATGATTGTCTGGTGCACATGAGGGGATTGAGGGTGTGGCCCGGAGCCCCTTCCACTGAGTGCAATAGCAGAAGTGGATGGGGGCACGGTTCCACCCCTCAACCTGGAGTGTCTGGTTTGAATGGCCTGCCGAGAGGAACGGGGGCCTTGATAGAGGCGGGTCTGCGGGTGTGGGAGTGGGCCGGAGCATTACAGTCATGACTGGGAGGGACGGGAGCTTCAGGGCGAGCCATTACCGGAGAAGGAGGGTCTGCTACATCACAGCGATCCCTCCACTCCAGGACCAGATGGCGAGAGTTTCCAGGGCCCTGGTCTCAGGCTGCTGTTGCTAAATGCCAGGTCTGTGGTTCACAAAGCTCCCCTCATCCGGGACCTAATATTAGATGAGGGGGCAGACCTGGCATGTATTACTGAAACCTGGCTGGGGCAGGAGGGAGGAGTCCCCCTCACTGAAATGTGCCCAGAAGGATTTCAAGTGCTCCATCAGCCACGACAACAGAGAAGGGGTGGGGGAGTGGCAGTCATCATCCGAGGGTCATTAGTTCCTCGTAGGATCCCTGCTCCGGAGCTTGTCGGGTGTGAGTCCCTGTTGGTGAAGTTGGACCTTGGGGGTCAAGTGGGCTTGTTGCTAATGTACCTACCTCCCAACAGTGTTACAACAGCCCTCCCTGTGCTCCTCGAGTCAGTAGCCGAGCTAGCGGTTGAGTTCCCCAGGCTTATTGTTCTGGGGGATTTCAACCTGCCTTCGCTTGGCGAACGCTCTGATGGGGCGCAGGAGTTCATGGCTTCCATGACAGCCATGGACTTGACCCAAGTAATTTGGGGTACGACTCATACAGCGGGTCACACGCTTGACCTCATATTTCTCTTGGAGCAGTGGAGACGTGATCTAGATTTGAAGGGCATTAAGACCTTGCCCTTGTCATGGTCTGATCACTTCCTACTGAGGCTTGACTTTCGGAAACCAATCCCCCACTGTAGGGATGGGGAACCGATTAGGTGGTTCCACCCCAGATGCCTGATGGACCCTATGGGATTTCAGACGGCGCTTGGTGAAATACCTGACGCTCTCATCCACAGTCCGGCAGAGTCCTTGGTCGCTGCTTGGAATATAGCGGCGGAGGAGGCTCTAAACTGGATTGCGCCTTTACGGCCTCTCCGCAGTAGTGGATCCAGGAGGGCTCCTTGGTTCACCGAGGAACTCCGGGAGTTGAAGCGCCAAAAGAGATGCCTAGAGCGACGCTGGAGGGCCAGTAACTCTGAATCCGATCGAACACAATTAAGAGCCTTTATTAGGACTTATCTAGTGGCAATATGGGTGGCAAAATACGCCAGCATGGGATTAAATATCACCAATACGCGGACGATACTCAACTGTATCTGTCCACCCAGTGCCAACTCAGCGAAGCGGTAGAAGTGATGTGCCAGTGCCTGGAGGCTGTCAGGGTCTGGATGGGAGTGAACAAGCTTGCACTCAATCCCGACAAGACTGAGTGGCTATTGATGCTCCCTGCCAAGGATGGTCCAGTTATTCCATCTCTTAGCCTGGGGGGTGAAATTATACGCCACTCAGAGAGGGTTCACAATTTGGGAGTCCTCCTGGATCTGCAGCTGATGTTAGAACATCATTTGTCGCTGTTACCAGGGGGACCTTTGCCCAGGTTCACCTGGTGCACCAGTTGCGACCCTATCTGGACCGGGAGGCCCTTCAGATGGTCACTCATGCCCTCGTCACCTCAAGACTGGATTACTGTAACACGCTCTACATGGGGCTGCCCCTGAAGAGTGCTCGAAGACTGCAGTTGGTCCAGAATGCAGCCGCGCGAGCGATAAATGGGTGTACCTAGATACACCCATGTTACACCTATCCTCCGTGAGCTGGCTCCCCGTTGGTCTCCGGAAATGCTTCAAGGTGCTAGTCATCACTTTTAAAGCCCTACATGGTTTAGGATCTGGTTACCTGAAAGACCGCCTCCTGCCATTTACCTCCCAAAGACCGATAAGATCATACAGATTGGGCCTCCTCCGGGTGCCATCAGTGGGTCAATGTCAGCTGGCGACCCCCCTGGGGGAGGGCCTTCTCTGTTGCTGCCCCGGCCCTATGAAATGATCTCCCCGTAGAGATCCGGACCCTCACTACTCTTCCAGCCTTCCGTAAAGCTACTAAGACCTGGCTGTTCTGGCAGGCCTGGGGCTGTTAATCAGCATCCAGCCCCATTTTAAGTGGTATGTATGTTGTGTAATTTTAAATAACTGCATTTCTATTTTTAATTTTTATATTCCCTTGTTGTCTGTAAGCCACCCAGAGTCCCCCTGGGAGTGGGCGGCATACAAATGCTTATAAACTTCCAAACTTCCAAACTTCCCTTTCCTCGTAGGGAATTTCTCTAAGGTTTTCCGGATCCAAAAAGATGATCCGGGAAGGACCTCTACCCCTCTGCAATTAGTACCAGCACATCCACTCTTTACACACAATGGGCCTTTGCTTTTTTTGCTTTCACAGGACAAAAACAAAAACAATAACAACAACAAATTTTCATTCACTTTTCCATCCATTTTCACACACACTGTCCTTTCCCTAACAGAAGGTCCTGTGCTCTGGCTGACCCTAATACTTTCCAGGCTCTCTTGGTAAAACACACAGAGGAATCAAAATCCAGCTGTGATCGGGAGAAGGATCTTATCAGTGACACCCCTGCAGGCATACACACATATCCCACGCTTTGCCATGCTTTAAAATTAAATTTTAGAGAATAAAAATTTAGAGGTACTCACCTTCTTTCCAGGCAGCCTTTGAGCTCAAACTCAAAACCCCTTTAAAACCTAGATCCAAATGGTTAAGGTCCAGGTAAAGTCCACCCACAGACTCAATGGGATCTGTGCCGGCATGGGAGGCTTACCAGGGCCAAATCCATTGGTTAGGCTAGTTTGGAGTCCCATCTGGGTCGCCAATTGTTGTCCTTCTGGGTTCGGCTACAAGTGGGGAAAAAGACACTGGAGACATGGAGGCTGCTTGGAAAGATGGTTTAATGGTGGACATGACCATATGGCTTGAGTTCTGAACAGAAAAGGTGATTATATGCTTCAATGTTGGTGGAGAAGAAGTGAAGGAAAGGCTGATATGCTGAAAGTCCCTGGTTTTATGCCCTCTCTGGCCTTTGATCTTGAGCTTGTATTCTGATTGGTTGTCATACTCCCAAGGGACCATGCAGGGGCAACTCTCTAGGCTGTGTTTTGAATCCAGGTTTGGTTGAGTTCTCAGATGCCATGTGGTGAGTGGGTGAAGGCTAATCATGCCTGAAGGAGAGCTGAGCTGAAGGGGAGAACTCTTTATGTGTAAAGGGACTGGCTTGAGCATCTTGATGGCCCATTGACAAAGGGGAAGTGGGCAGGAAGCTGCAGGGAGCTACTCTGTCTTTAAAACATGTTTCTTCCTTTTCACATTCAGGGAAATATAATATTCTGCCTTTTCAACATTTCCCAGGATATTTCATTTTTCTAGGAGAGGGATGGGTTTTAACTTCTTACAATATTTTATTTTTTAAAATGAAATATTTTAATTTTATTTTGCAGCACTGATCTTGGGAATGTACATGTTGCCATGGAAGTACTGGAGACTGGCAAAATCCTAAAAGAAATCTCTAGGTGAAAAAAAGAGTCTCTTTGTCCATATTGTTTTACCTATGCCTAATCTAATTCTCTATGAACAGGAAGTACTGTTTGTATTACATTGTTTGCTAAGGCCAAGAAAGGAAAGAGAAAATAAGATAGCTGCTTCTTTCCCGATGAATATTGAGCTCAAATTAGAAAACTCTGGATAATACTACAGATTGGGAAAAAGAGAAGATGCACAAAGTGGGTAGTGATTCATAAAAAGGCAAACAAAAAGGAATTGGTTTTGCGGTAAGGTTCCATGTTTCTTTATTTCCAGACATTAATATGACTCTCCTAGCAATCTGTAGCAACATGGAAGCCAATAAAAACATGATATGACTGATTTAAACATCTTTTAAAGTGGTTTAAAGCTTGGGTCTCATTTATTGGCAGGAAAGATGTAGAGAAAGATTGATGATAGAGCAATATTATACGCTCAGCGTAGCAGTAGAAGTGATGTCCCAGTGCCTGGAAGCTGTCGGGGTCTGGATGGGAGTGAACAAGCTTGCACTCAATCCTGACAAGACCGAGTGGCTGTGGATGTTGCCCCCCAAGGACAGCCCAGATAGTCCATCCCTAAGCCTGGGGGTGTGTGAAAATTTACACCCCTCAAGAAGGTCCTCCTGGATCCGCAGCTGACATTAGAACATCACCTGTCGGCTGTGACCAGGGGGGCCTTTGCCCAGGTTCGCCTGGTGCACTAGTTGCGGCCCTACTTGGATTGGGAGGCACTTCAAATGGTCACTCATGCCCTCATCACCTCAAGACCTGACTACTGTAATGCGCTCTACATGGGGCTGCCCCTGAAAAGTGTTCGGAGACTACAGCTAGTCCAGAATGCAGCCACACGAGCGATACGGGGTGTACCAAGATACACCCACATTACACCTATCCTCCGCGAGCTGCACTGGCTTCCTATCAGTCTCCGAACACGATTCAAGGTGCTGGTTATTATCTTTAAAGCCCTACATGGCCTAGGACCTGGATATCTGCGAGACCGTCTTCTGCCGCATACCTCCCAACGGCCGATAAGATCGCACAGGGTGGGCCTTCTGCAGGTGCCGTCAGCCAGACAATGTCGGCTGGCGGTTCCCCAGGGGAGGGCCTTCTCTGTAGCCGCCCCGACCCTATGGAATGAACTACTCCCAGAGATCCGGACCCTACCCATTCTCATGGCCTTCCAAAAGGCTATCAAAACCTGGCTATTCCAGCAGGCCTGGGGCTGTTGACCCCATGACTGAGGTCCAGCCTCGACTAGATTGGGTGCTTGATGTGGTTTTTAATCTGTTTTCCTCTGTCTTTTTAATCCTTTATTTTTTTAAAAAATTATTTTCTGTAAGCCAACCGGAGTTCTTTGGGATTGGGTGGCCTATAAATTTATTAAATCAAATCAAATCTAAATCAAATATTGCAAAAGAAATAAGACTATGCATACAGCAAGTTATTTCAAGATAGGAGGGTTCTTTTTTCCATCTTGAAAGAGGATTCCATCTTGAGAGTTTTGCTGAATTTTTCTCTTTAATGTATTAACGTGTTTTAGGATAGTTACTGTAATGTTCATTCTACTTCAAAATAATTTGGTGCTACTGTTAGAAGAAACAGCAAACATTTCTTCTAAATGTTTACCTGTGGTTTTATACCTGTGGTAAACATTTGCTCATTTGAAAGGAAAAATATGGTCAGTATGATTCTGTGTAGATTTTTTTTCTTTAGATAAATGTTTACATAGTATTGCAGCTTTAAGAGCAAATGACTGTTAAACAAATCACTAAAAAAAAAATGGCAGGCACCATTTCTATTTTAAAGTTCCAGATTTAGAAAGGAGTCTCACCAAAGATTTGCTGTTCTGTTGTTATATGTTTTCAAAGCTAATACAAAGCTTCTGGTCCCAATTGTGGTCAATTATGACCACAATTGGGACCAGAAGTTCCATCACTAAGCAATGTAATCTTAACTGAGTCATTTCCAATTTATTATCTTTTACTGCAGTCATTAAGAGAATCACTGTGACCACATTATGTCATTAAGTTAATTCAAGTGACCATGTGAACCACATGGTCATTAAGCAAATCTGGTTCTCCCCATTTCTTTGATTATCAGAAGTCCCCTAGGAAAGTCACAAACGGTGATCACGTGAACATGGGACGCTGCAATCATTGTAAATACATGCCAGTTGCCAAACATATAAATTTTTATTATAAAACTGCAGTGATGTTACTGGATATACTGGATATAGAAAGTCTACACACCCCTGTTGAAATGCCAGATTTTTTAGATGTAAAAAAAGTCAGTCCATGATAAATCATTTCAGAATTTTTTCCACATTTAATGTAGCATATAAGCTGTAGAAATGGAATGGAAAATAAACTATTTTTTTTAGGAAGGAAAATAACTTGTTTTCATCACTGGCATAACTTTGAATGGTCATTAAATGAATTACCATAAGTTAATGACTACCTTTAGTAATACATATTACTATGTATGTACTACTCACAATATAGTACATTTGAGAGTGTTGGAATAAATATCCATCTGGCTCAATTTCAAGATGGAAGAAAGACACTGGAAACATGAAAGCTCATTGGAAAGATGGTTTACTGATGAAGCAGAACCACATATGATTCTGGGCAGCTGACAAAATTGTTGAGAGTGGGTGGGTTTTATACCTTTTTGAGGCTTTGTATTTGAGCTTCCTGTTCCTGTTCAAGAACATATCCTTTAATATCCTATTGGCTGTTGTCAGATTCTTATTGGGGTCATGTAGGGATTATGTAGGGGTCATAGCTGGTCTATAGGCAAAAGAGAAATACAATTCCTAGGTGTTTGTCTGAGCTAATCAGGTCACTCTCTGGCTTATTGCTTATCAGTTCCAAGTTTTTGTGACTTTGAAGTTTGGACTGCTCAATGAAAGGAGCTTGTGATCTGTAAGGGTGTTGGGCTATTGTGGCTAATGGATTTAGTTCTGTGTTGGATCTTGGGTGAGGGGCTGCTTCTAATCCTATCATTCTGCTTTTGTTAGCTGTCAAACTTTGCTGCAGGCAGTTTTGAAATATTCTGTGTTGAATGGATTTCTGTATGCAGTATTTGCTTTGCTTATGAATAGAGTCATCTAGATAGTTGGCTTCTTCTTTCAATAAGCTCTTTATCTCTTAAGTGCTGGCATCAGCTGTGGGCTATTAAGAAAGACTTGGGGGCTGCTTCCTGCCTCTAAAAACATGTTTCTCAATTTCTTAACAATAAGTTATGCTTTAAATCAAGAATGTGTGGACAGGAAAAGGATTAGTATGTGCTTCTACTGTACCAGGGGTGGATTCCTCCTGGTTCGCACCGGTTCGCACAAACTGGATTGTCGGTGAACCCGGAAGTAATTAACTTCCGGAACGCCGGTACCACTCCTGGCCCTGTCGCTGGGTGCCGGCAGGGTTTTTCTTTTTAAAAAAACGCCTCTCTGGATGATCTTGAAAACCTGCAAGGTTGCTTTGGAAGGGGACAGATGGGCAGCAGGTTTAAAATGCTTAATTAAACCTATAAAAAGAAATGATTTTGAGATATTTTGCTTACATTTGTAAATGTTTTAACACAATGAGAATTTGCTTTCATTTGAATGGAATTTGATATTTTGGAGTGTTGACTCAAAGTACCTTTTTATTGCTAGTTTTATTTTTATTTTTTTGAAGCTGTTCTTCCCTCCCTCTTTTATGCCTGAGGGCATTTTTAAATGCTTATGAGTCAAGGTGCTCTACCCTATGATATTTTGTTTGTTTGTTTGCAACACAAGTTGTTGTCCCTTTTGGAAATTTACTCATTTTACTGCAAAAGTGTTTCGATCATAGAGGCAGTGGGAACGTCATGTTCCATGAAATTTACATTGTCTGCCTTCTGAAATAATATTTGGATTTCCACACTTGGACAGAATGGCAGAAATTCCACAACATGAGACTAAAGATATGTCTGTAAAGAACTGTATACTTGGTCTCTCCTCTTCTTCACCTCAGAAACAAAGGACTGCTAACTCAAACCATAACTCTCAAATTTGCTGCTGGTGATTGTGTCCTGATAAAACCTGACATGAGGGGAAAAAACTTAGCTAAGCCTGGGACAGACTCTACCAAGCCTGACTGACCACTCTACCAGCAAGCCAAGGCAGGGACGTGCAGTCACTAGAGGCAGGGGAGGCGGGGCCTCACCAGTCTCCTGAGGGAAAGGAAGAATTTTAAATAATTTTTTTTAAATAATTAAAGCCAGGGTAGTTGCTACCAGATTCAAAGTCACAGTGGCTTGGTGTCTGCTCTCAGTGTTAACTATGGGAGGAGGCGAGAGAACTCGGAGCCTCTTTTGCCTATGGAATTGTTCGCCTTTTAAAAGTTAAGACGGAGTTAACAAGCGAACACTTTCATATGCAAAAGAGGCACTGATTCTCCCGCCTCCTGATCGGGGAGCAGCGAATCATGCCTTATGAGCTTACGTTGAGCACGCTTACGTTGGCCGGACAAGAGGAGAGTTGAGAGAGTTTCCACAGCTGGAAAAGGTGGATCAGACAGAGGGAAGGGGGGTCAAATTTATTGTAATTTAATTTGTAATTTAATAAAAAAAATAATTTTTTATTGTGAGGTTTGTGTGTGTGTGTTTTTTTCTTTCTTCACAGCGGTGCGGTCGGAGGAGGCAGGGGGCGAGGCGGCGGAGCACGGAAGCGGCAGGGACATTCTCGCCACTGTGTTTCAACAGGCCAGGCATCTCGCATTTATGTCTGCCATAAACACGAGACACCTGGCCTGTTGGACACAGTGGTGGGGGGGGGAGGAATTGGCTGGGTGGGCTGGCTGGCTGGGTAGGGGAGACCCCTTTAAAGCCCAGCACCGAGGGGGGACGAGGAGAGCGGTGAGTACAGTCAGGGAGCAGGTCGGGCGGGCTGGCTGCAGGATTGTGACTGTCCGTATGAGGAGGTGGGGGGGCAAGGCGGTGGAACACGACGGTGGCGAGAAGCATCTCAGATGGAGCCAGGACACCCAGAAGACAAGCCGGCACTTAAAGGCATGCCGAAGTGCCGGCTTGACTTCCGGGTGTCCCGGCTCCATCTGAGATGCTTCTTGCCACCGTCACGTTCCACCGCCTTGCCCCCGCCTCCTCCGACAAACAATCCTGATGCCCCGGCCTGCAGCCAGCCCAGCACCGAGCGGGGATGAGGAGGAGGAGGAGAAGAGCAGTGAGTCCAGGCTCGGTGCTGGGCTGGCTGCAGGCCGGGGCATCAGGATTGTTTGTCGGAGGAGGTGGGGGCAAGGCAGTGGAGCGCGACGGTGGCGAGAAGCATCTCAGATGGAGCCGGGACACCCAGGGAGCAGGTCGGGCGCGGGGTGGGTGGGCTGGCTGCAGGCCGAGGCAGCAGGATTGTTCATCGGAGGAGGCGGGGCGCAAGGCGGTGGAGCGCGACGGTGGCGAGAAGCAACACCCCCACCACTGTGTCCGACAGGCATCTCGCGTTTATGTCCACCATAAATGCGAGACGCCTGTCGGACACAGTGCCGGGGACGTTGCTTCTCGCCGCTGCTGCAGTCTTGCCTCACCAACGGTAACCGTCACCGCATGTCACTGAGCCAAGGGTAATGCCATCTAGCAGACATGAAAGAAAGGACCCTGAGATAAACAAGTAAAGACCAAAAGACTCTTTTCAATCCCTAGAAGACAGCGGTAAAGACTATGGAGGAGGGTGGAAATTGACTGTAAAATTTTCTTTCTTTGCTTCCTTCACAGAAATTCATTGTAAGGTTTTCTTTCTTGTCTCATTTATATTGTAATCAGTTTAATGTATTCATGTAAGAACAGTATTTGAGAATGGCTAGCACAGCAAATTCTGAACACCTTAGATTTCTGTCTAGAGGGAATGGAACTTTTGTCCAAAATGTCTGTATTTTCTGTATTGTAGAAGCAACTGCGCACACATGTGTGTGCATGCGCATGCACGTGCATGTGCGCATGTGCGCACACACACACACACACACACACACAGAACCCATTCAGAATTAGATTGAAACTATCTCCTTGACTTGCCTCCACACAAAGCTTCTCCTAGGTTGATTTTTGCCCTGGCACAAAAGCCTAAGCAGTGGTATCTTCCTGTTAATCCCATGGGGGAGGGTCAATTCCCCTTAGGCAATTCCCCCACTTGAAGAGTAGCAGAAAAAAATCTCCAAACCCCAATCCCTGACTGACTCACAAATGGTGCTGCCCAGTTGCCAAGTAAAGCAGGATATGTTGCACTGGTGGTCTAATGAATAGGAGTCCCAGGACTCATTGTGTGTAATTTTAAAAATACTAAATAGCCTGGACTGCACACTAGTTAAACTTAATTTGGCCTCACTAAAATAAGAGCCAGGGCAGGTTCAAGAACCATCCCTAAGAAATAGGCAGCCTGTAACTCAAAGGAAAGCCATGGCTGTGAAGAATTTTGGGATTTCTGCTTGCTTAAAACCTGTCTGGAAACTCACAGAAAGTGATATCTGATGTTAATTCGCATGGAAAATTAGATACTGTAAATTTCTTTCCAGAAATTGTGCCCTGGCTACTAGACCTTCATGGTTGAAAGCTCTCTGGGAGACACTGAAGGAATCCTTCTGCTGTCTCTCTCAATGCCTTTCCATCAGAAAAATTAAGTCTCCCTGATCTGATCAATTTTAATCTTTTGTCAAGAACATGTGTGTTCTACTCACATGTTTTGCGGAATAAAAGGAGGGATTGTAGGAAGTTATCACCCAGGCCTCTCCCAGAAAAATGAAATATCCTAGGAAATATTGAAAAGGCAGAATATTACATTTCCCTGGATATGAAAAGGAAGAAAATGTTTTAAAGACAAAGTAACTCCTCGCAGCTTCCTGCCCCCATCCCATCCCTTGTCAATGGGCCATTAATATGCCCAAGCCAGTTCCTTTACATAATGGCGTCTGGGAACTCAACCAAACTTGGATTCAAAACATAGCCTAGAGAGTTGCCCCTGTGGCCCCATGGGAGTCTGACAACCAATCAGAATATATTTCTTACACAGGAATAGGAAACAGAGAGGTGGGGCTGAACAGATGATAAAAAGCCCAGCAAGTCCCTTCCTCGGCCCTCCTTCTTCTTCTCCCCCCAACAATGAAGCATGTGATCACCTTTTCTGTTCAGGACTCATGCCATGTGGTTCTGTCCACCATTAAACCATCTTTCCAAGCAGCTTCCATGTCTCCAGTGTCTTTTTCCCCATTTGGAGTAGAACCCAGAAGGACCTTTCTTTCAACACCCCCTAGAGAAGCCATTATGTTTCCAAATCATCAGGATGATTAATTTGGCTAGAGTACACTAGCCAAAAAAGTTAGAAAAAAGTAGAAAGTTAGCACCCATCCCTTTCCTAGAAGAATGAAATACTTTAGGAAATATTAAAAAGAATATTTCCCCTAAAAGAGAAATAGAAATCTTAAGGGAGACTGAAACTCAGAGCTTCAGCTCCCTGCCCCAAGCAGATATTTGATCCCCATTGAGAAGGGCTGGCCCAGCCTATCTACAAACAAAAGACCTTCAGCTCTAGGGTGATGGGATTAAGACCTGACCCTCTAGAACATTATAGGATTATCTAGCAGCAGGGCTCACTGCATTACAAAATCACCTGGGGACATTACATAAGCCCAAGATTCAATCAAATTTGATTTAGACAAACGTGACTCCACATGGGAGTCTGACTATAGCCAATAGAATACATATTCTTGCACAGGAACAGGAAGCTCCACTTCAAAGCCTAAGAGAGGGTATAAAAATCTCTCACTCTCCACTCCACATGGTTGGATGCCCAGGATCTCAAACCTATGTGGTCCTGTTCACCAATAAACCATCTTTCCAATCAGGCTTCATGTTTCCAGTGTCTTTCTCCTCACTTGGAACTGAACCAGATGGATATTTCTTCCAACAATACCAAATCCTAATTTAATTAGAGCTGATAAATAGTAGCCAGGATCTTCAGTCATAATTCCAAGCAATTTTACCCTTGGTTTTTTTTCCAGGATTAATGCCTTTCATGTTGCAAGGAATTTCAAGATGTTAAAAAGTTTCAAGATATTAAAAAGTTTAGCTGCTTCTCTCCCCAGCATTCCCCAAACACAACCATAACATTTTATCTAAGGTAAAATAATGGCTGGCAACTAGAATCTATAATAGAGTCACCAACCTTTTGGACCTCAGGGACCACTAAATTCATAATTTTAAATCCCTAATATGAATTAACCACTAATATAATTTTTTAAAAGATAAATAATATTTAGTGCAATATAAAAATGCAAATAATTTTTCTGCAGACCACCAAAATTTTCTCACGGATCACCAGTGGTCCATAGACCACCAGTTGGTGAGCACTGACCTATGCTAAATCACTTTTAGTAATGTCTTCTCTCCTAATCTTCCCTTGGTATCCCCTTTTCCACAATTTCACAAGCTTATCTTACCAACAATAGAACTAATCTAAATTCCCTTCCAAGCAATTATAAAAATGAAAAGGCTTCATTTGATTTGCCCTATACTTTCCTTATAGTAACCGCTGAATAAAATTGATAATAATGGCAAACTCCCCTTCAAAGCTCCTTACAGCATTTGCCTGTGACTAGGAATTAAGATTTATGTGGGAATATTCAGAATATACCAATCTCAGGTACAGTGCTTTCAAGATACTTCGTTCACCCATCAAAATAACATGACTGCAGCATATCCATCTTTACCTCTTAAAATCTGCATCAATGTATCTACAGAAGTTGCCAGTAGAGCACATAATCAGCTATTCCTTGAATTTACATCCTCACTGAGGCAGGCTAAACTGAGGCACTTCCACCAAAAGACTGCAAAAGTTCAAAAGCAGTTATAGACTTCAATAATCTCATGATTTTTGGAAGCTGACCTTTTTTCTAATTTAGCTATGATGTAATCCAAAATCTAGGGATGCAGTGGTTCAGTGACTAAGACCTGAGCTTGTCGATCAGAAATGTCGACAGTTCGGTGTTTGAATCCCTAGCGCTGCATAATGGAGTGAGTTCCCATTACTTGTCTCAGTTTCTGCCAATTTAGCAGTTCGAAAGCACATAAAAATGCAAGTAGAAAAATAGGAACCACCTTTGGTAACAGCATTCCGTGCCCCTTTGGTGTTGAGTCATCCTGGCCACATGACCACAGAGACATCTTCAGACAGCGCTGGCTCTTCAACTTTGAAACGGAGATGAGCACCACCCTCTGGAGTCGGGAACAGCTAGCACATATGTGCGAGGGGAACCTTTATCTTTACTTTTAATCCAAAATCATGTAAAATCATGATTATCATTATCATCATTAAACCCCCTACTTTTTCAATTATATTGTCATTTCCTTTTGGAGTCAGTTTCCTCTTTTCAAGCAGTTGTCTTATCTCTGCAGCATTTGAGTTCCTGGGTACCAGAAGGAAAACGAATGTATTTTGATCTTCTTTTCCTTTGAGTCTACTAAAGAGAGGACAAGCTTCGCCCCCAAAGGCAATTTATTATTACTGTATTTTAAGTCTGTCTTCTGAGAAATGAAGATCATCTGATTGGCCTAGACTGATATTACAGGAGTAGAATTAGAGCTGTGAGAAACTGCTTTGACAATTCCATTAAGCTAATCATAGTTTGAATAAGGTAAGGTAATCCAAAACATCACAATTTACAAACCACTGTTTACTATTAAACCAAAATCATGATTTATAAACTAAAATAAAGATATGAAAAGCATTAATCCTAAATCAGATAAATGCTATGTAGGACAACTAGTGATAGATATGTTTTTTAAAATCCCGGTAACCACTAGTGAAAAGATACACAGAATTTCACTAGCAATTATGAAGAGTTTGCAATCTGGATATGGTAGGCCTAACATTGTGATTTAGCTGTAGACTGCAAACCAATATTTTGATGCTATACTTTTTCTAATGCTACTTATCAACTACATTAGCCCTTTTAGCTGCTGTCTCACACTGCTGGTTTGTATCAATGATCACATCCAAGATCTTTCTGATGGAGTGTGTGTATGGATTCTCCATCTTGCATATATGCAAATCCTATATTTTTATCCTTAAAAATGATATATCATATTTTTCTCTGTTAAAAGGAATTTTTCCTCTTAGCAGTCATCCAAACTACCCAAATTAGTTTTCAATTTCATTATGTTGAATTGATAGCATCCCAGAGGGGTGTTAAATGCCGTTTTCCATTCATCTCCCTCCTTAATTCTGATACGGCAGTTAGCCTCCTGTAAATCCAGCTTTGTAAAAATTCTTTCGTGAGGTGTGCTAGTATATCCTTCATGAGGGGGCGTGGATACATATTCTTCACACTGATTGAATTTAAGTTTCTAAAATTGACGCATAGGCATTTGGAGCCATCCTTTTTCTCTCTAAACAACACTGGGGCTGCAACTTTTGGTTGGGCTGGTTCAATGAAACCCCTTGCTAGGTTTTTCTCAATGAATGTCCTCAGTTCTTCCAGCTCCCTCAGAGACATGTTATACATCTTGGGTTTAGGGAGTTTGGCCCTGGGTAGAATTTCTATCGCGGGAGCGGTGGGTGGGGGGAAGCTCGTCAAAGGCTTTTTCACGAAAAACCTCAGCCAAGTCCTTATATTCTTTAGGTATGCCCTGAGTTGGCATAGTGTAAGCAGGCATTGCTATTCCTAGGTGCTCTGCCCCCTCAGTTTCTCTGTCTGGATACTCAGCAAAAGTCATTTGTATCTGCACTCTTATGGTGCCTTGCTTCCAATTAATTTTGGGGTTCCATTTTTTCAGCCATGCAAGACCCCAAAACTAGTGGCCATGCCATGCCCGGTGCCACTATAAATGTAAGTATTTCTTTGTGGCTTCTGATGCCAATCTGTAGGGGCTCAGTGGCAAATGAAGCTGGCTCCCCCCTACTATTGACTCATCTAGTTGGCAAAAAGCTATGAGGCTCTTCAGCTTCTTTACATTAATCCTCAACTCCCTTACCAGGGTTGGGCTGATCAAACAACAGGTGCACCCTGAGTCCACTAAAGCAGAGATTTTTATCCCCCTCTCCCAGTTGGGGATAAACAGTCTTGGGGGGGAGTAAGCGGTTTAATTGGTTTGCTTACCAGTGGTTCATCCTCTGGATCGCTCCCAGATGAGGCCGGGGTATCCTCTTCAAAGAGAGGAGGGGGAGGAGATTCTACAATCTCCCTGCTCCTCAGGGCCATTTCCTTCCCATGTTGGCCCAGTTTTGTAGGTTTCCCCCCCTAATGGGTGCTCTGGTTTCCTAGCTGGTGCTTGAGAATGGCATTCTGCAGCTCGGTGCCCCTCTTTTCCACACTTGAAACAGAATGAGAGTTTCAGAGAAAATGCTGTTTGTGGGTTGAAAGGCTCTTGCTTCCATTGGGATGGGGATTTCTTCCACACTCGCCCCGATCAGTACTGGTTCCTGACCATGTTGATCTCTGCCTCTTCAGCAGTGAGATACCACTCATGTAGGTGGTTCGGTGTCCCTTGGGCCATGCAGGCATTGTAGAGGTCATTACTCAGCCCGTCTTTGAACCAGCTTACCAGGATATCTTCTGGCCAGTTCACACAACACTCCAAGTCTCGGAATTCTTCGGTATACTCTGCCACTGGCCAGCATCCCTGCTTCACAACTTTAATGTAGTTGTGTGCTTTGCGGTCTGCGAGGGGGTCTTTGAAACATTGTCGCAAGCCCATCATGAAACAGTCAAAGTCCTGCAGTTCTGGTGCATCGACATTGTGTAGTGTCACCATCCATCAGGTGGCGGCTCCTTCCAGGCCTAGGGTAACCACTCTTACTTGGAATCCTTGGGTTTGAAAGTCAGCCCGTATTCTTGCATGTAGGTGAGCACGTGTGCCACAAAGAATCCCAATTTTTTCGCGTTCCCATCAAACTTCACCCCAAGGAAAGGGGTTTTCCATTCTAATTGCAGGTTTGGGGGTTGGTTGGGGGTGCCCCCCCAATCCATGTTCCACCTGGGGGGGAGGGTTCGCTGGGTTCCTAGCTGTTGCTGCAGTGTCATCTGCTTGATCAGTAGGACCCAGATAGGGATTAGCTCCCCTGGCCTCCTCCACAGTTGCCGCCCTTCCCACACCTCTTGGTTGCCAGTCTGGCTCCCCCTGAATGTTGAGATTTTCCAAATGTCCATCACCAACTGGGTTACATGCCTGTTCAGATGATCCTCTCTCAGTGAGGCTTCATTTTGCTCCTCCTGATCAGTGGGGGCTTCTAGCTCCACCTTCCACCTGGGTTTCGGCTCCCTCGGTAAGAGTGACTCCCCTGGTTCTCCCATCCCAGCCGTCTTTTGTCCCTATGCTGATTGACCAGTGGGTTTTTTGGGGGTCCTCTAGGCTCACCTCATCCTCTCTAACAAGGTATATGGAACAGATCTCTGGTTGGGAAGGGGTTGTCATCTCCCTCCAGCAATCAGCTTCTCCTTTTTTGCTGTTGTGCTCAGACATGGTTTGCAGGGTCTCCCCTGGTTGACCAATTCACAGATGCTGCTTTATGTAATGGCTCCTCTCCTAACTTAAGAAAGTAAAGATTCTTGAAATGGATTATTTCGAAAGGAACTTTTAATTAAGCAGAAGGAAACCATTAGAGACAAAGCAGCATCTGAAACCCTTTAGGCAATGCCAGTGGGATTAAACTGATAATGACCCTTCCCCTTTGTCAGAATGCAGATTCTGGCCAATACACAAGTGTGAAGATGTTTCCCTAATTCTTCTGCCCTGAGAGTCGAATAAAAGACACGTTCCCATGGCTATCTCTAGTTAGACATTAAAGTAAGATATCCCACATGGCCATCATAAACATCCCTCCAGCCTTCCAGCAACAGGAAACCAGTTGTAAATCTCAGTTGTTACAGGTACTGCTAGTGATTTAACTATGAAGCCCCGCTCCTCCCAATTGAATGATAGTATTACATAAGGGATCTGACAAATTGTTCTTCAGCTTCTGTCCATGGAACAACTACTTCTTCAATATTCCAGTAATCTGGCTCCAAAAAATTGAGAAATTGTAATTTATTTATGTCATGCAATTGGCTTCCTATTTTTAAATGTTCACAATCCATTAGTCTTTTATTCAAATTTGTTATGATGCTTTCTTAGTCTTTCCCAAGGAAGTCCAACAAATCAATGATTTTGTACAAATTTTATATTTTTGAAGGTTTCTGAAGTAATTAATCCATCAACTTTTTTTGTATGGACTCTTTCCCTTTGTAAGCATTTCAAATGTTTTAATTGATCTTATCACAAGATTTTCAGCATTTATGCTACCTGTATTTCTTGCTTGCTGTGCACTTGAAAGAAAAGAAATTTTATTTAGAATATCAATCATCAATTCCAAATCAGCTATAAAATATTTATTTTCAAGACAGGCAGCTATACCTGAGTATTTTTCATTTGCATGAAAATACTGATGTAGTGCTGGATAAACATGCCACACAGCTAGGGTTGACCTTAAACTACCGGCAGCCCATCTTTGTCCCAAAACTCTACCAATTTTTATAATTTCAATTCCAAGTTCTGATATTTTGGTAAGTTACATTTGGCTCTTAAAGGATTTATGAAAAATAGTGTATATCTTGTCAATAAATGTTTTAAAATGATTTAGTTGTTTAATTTCCTTTATGGAGTCATCTAAAACAAGTTGGAGGCAATTGCTTTTTTTTAAATAAATTTTTATTTTTAGACAAAACATAAAATATAAAACCAATCTCTCAGTTACATATATAGTGTCAAAATGTTTGTGCATCCTCTCCATAGTCCTCATTTACAATTTATATAAAATATCATATTATTAATCTAGTATTTATGTATAGGTTATTATCATTGTTAATCATTTATTTGACTATAACTATTATTATTTCATTTTATGCAAGATATTCTAAATTTTGAATTAATTTATATTATGGCATTTCATTACAACATCCTAAATCCATCCAATAGTAGTACATCTTTGTAGGGTTATTGCAATAAATCATCTGGACGGTCCTTAGAACTGAGGTTACACGTGTAAGTACAAACTGCAGCAATCTGCAGCAAATCTTTGCTTGTCAGCTATTCTTTGCTGTTTCAGTGTGTTTCCCAGGAATGAACAAGGGCACGGGATGATACAAAGTATAACCTATAACATTCACTCATGTGATAAGATTTGATTCATTCAGTGTGTGAGAACATGCACATTCTCACGAACACCAATGATTTAATGACTAACCAATTATAGTGCCTTGGAGACTTGTTAACCATTAATGATATAACACGTAAAGTAGGTGAGGACTAAGAATCTGAGAAACTATTAAAATGATGTCTCATGATTAATAATTTTGCTGTTGATTCTGCTATACATGGAATGCTTCATGCTGTTGATTTTTATGTCAATTCTGGTTGCTCAATAAATTTCTGTTGGTTCAGCTATCCGTGGATTGGATTATTTCTTTCATCTTCAGCCTTGGGACCCTAATACTACATTTTGGCACCCTGAACAGGGACCTATATTTTGTCCGGCAAGGATAGACGCGTTGTCAGCCCAAGGGCTTCTCAAGCTCTCAAGGTTTCTGTAAGTATGGGATCTTCACTTTTTCAGGAACAAAGGAAGCATATTAATGAGTTGGGTTATCTTCTTAAGAAGACTGTTTCACAAAAGGCTCTTTTTCGGCTGGTACGAGAAATTGCTTTAACTTGTTTTTTTATCCTGAAAGGGGTTCTTTGAAGTTGTCAGATTGGGGAAAAGTTGGCAAGGTTTTGCATTCTGAGCCGAGGAAAGAGATAGATATTTTACATGCTTGGCATATGTGTTATTATGCTATAGAAATGTTTGGTCAGAAAGAGCCTGTTTCTTTTTTATCAACCCCCTCTCACCCTCCTTTTACTGTGATCTATCCTTTGCTGTCTGAAAAAAATTTGTCTTCTGATCTTAAGTCTAAGGGTGAAATAATACCTTCTGCTTCTTCTGACATTGCATTAAAGCCTTCTATTCTTCACCTTCCTTCTTCTATTCCTCCTTTTCCACCTCCTCCTCTTCCCCCTTCTTTTTCTAATATTATTCCAAAGTCTGCTTTTCAAAAGATGGTGGAAAATTGTAAGACAGATGGTACTATTTCTGGAGAAGAGTTAGCTGAAATTTTGTGTGTATGTCCAGTGCAGTATCAACCAGGACCACAGGCTGGACAGCAAATTGCAGAATGGGAAGGTTTGCCATTTCAAATTTTAAGGGAGTTAAAGAAGGCTATTTCTGATTATGGAATCACTGGAAATTTTACTAGATGTCTTTTGGAAGGAATTAAGAATGGTTATGCCATGGTACCTCAAGATTGGAAGAAATTCAGAAAGGGAAAAAAAAGCTTGTAGGGAATTGTTTCAAGTGTGGAAAATCAGGTCATTTTCAGAAAGATTGTCATTCAACGCCATCTACTGGTGGTGATCGTCCTACAAAAAATGTCCTGTTTGCAAGAAGGGTTTTCATTGGGCTAATCAGTGTAGGTTTCTCTCGGGAAACTGGCAGGTGGGTGTGGCACCCACCCAGAAAACAAAGAGTGCCTTTCCTGTTGTGAATCTCCCTCCTCCCTCTCTTGTTCCTCCTCCCTCTCTGGTGCCTCCTCAGCCACAGCAGGTAGTGCTGGGGTTGATTTAATTACTCAAGCAGATTTGGATTTTAGAATTTTTAGAATTTTTTAGAATTTTTAGAATTTTATTAGAATTTGTAGGCCGCCCTTTTCCCTGAGGGGACTCAGGGCGGCTCACACAAAAACTGGGAAGGGGGAATACAGACATTAGGACAAAACATGTAGTAAAATAGCAAGCAACATACATTCATCATTCGGGAGGGGTAACTATCCTATCCCCAGGCCTGACGGGCGAGCCAGTTCTTCAAGGCTATGCGGAAGGCTTGGACGGTGGAGAGGGTACGAATCTCCACGGGGAGCTCGTTCCAAAGGGTCGGGGCTACTGCTGAGAAGGCCCTCCTCCTTGTAGTTGCCAGCCGACACTGGCTGGCCGATGGAATACGGAGGAGGCCTAATCTATGAGATCTTATCGGTCGCAGGGATGTAATTGGCAGAAGGCGGTCTCTCAAGTATCCAGATCCACTGCCATGTAGGGCTTTATGGGTGATTAATAGCACCTTGAAGCGCATCCGGAGATCAACAGGTAGCCAGCGCAGCTCGCGGAGGATAGGTGTTATGCGGGTGAATCGGGGTGCACCCGCAATCACTCGCGCGGCTGCATTCTGCACTAGCTGAAGTCGCCGGATGCTCCTCAAGGGCAGCCCCATGTAGAGCACATTGCAGTATTCCAGCCTAGAGGTCACAAGGGCCCGAGTGACTGTTGTGAGAGCCTCCCGATTCAGGTAGGGTCGCAACTGGCGCACCAGGCGAACCTGGGCGAATGCCCCCCTGGTCACAGCCGTTAAGTGGTGGTCAAATGACAGCTGTGGATCCAGGAGGACTCCCAAGTTGCGAACCCTCTCTGAGGGGTATAAAATTTGACCCCCCAGCCTGAGTGGTGGAATAGTAGCCAAATTTTTGGGAGGGAAACACAACAGCCACTCGGTCTTTTCTGGGTTGAGCACAAGCTTGTTAACCCTCATCCAGTCCATAACGGCCTCAAGGCCCCGGCTCATCACGTCTACCGCTTCATTGAGTTGGCACGGGGCGGACAGATACAATTGAGTATCGTCCGCATATTGATGGTATCTAATCCCGTGCCTGCGGATGATCTCTCCCAGCGGTTTCATGTAGATGTTGAATAGTAGGGGGGATAAGACCGAGCCCTGAGGCACCCCATAATTTAGGGGCCTAGGGGACGATCTCTGCCCCCCCACTAACACCGACTGTGACCTGTCCGAGAGGTAGGAGGAGAACCACCGTAGCACGGTGCCTCCCACTCCCACCTCCCGCAGTCGTCGCAGAAGGATACCATGGTCGATGGTATCGAAAGCCGCTGAGAGGTCAAGGAGGACCAGGATGGAGGAGCGTCCTTCATCTCTGGCTCTCCAGAGATCATCCATCAATGCGACCAAAGCGGTTTCTGTGCTGTAACCGGGCCTGAAGCCTGACTGGAAGGGGTCTAGGTAGTTTAAATTTCCTTTAGAAATAAAACTTGTGTCTTCTCAGTATACTGGTCCTCTCCCTTCTGGTTTAGTTGGTATAATCTTATCACATTCTTCTGCTCATAAATTGGGATGTTTTGTAATTCCAGGAGTTATTGATTCTGACTACACTGGAGTGATTCTTATGCAAATTTGAGTTAATATTCCACAATTTCTTTCTAAAGGATCTTCTGTAGTACAACTTCTTTTGCTTCCCTATAAGGTACCTATCCCAGGTACTGGATATCGTGATGATTCTGGATTTGGTTCAACTCTTAATTCTATAGGACTTCTGCAGTCTATTAATTCTCATAGGTCACTTCTTACTTTATATCTTAATAAGCAACCTTTTCAAGGTTTGTTAGATACAGGTGCCAATGTTACTGTCATCTACCTTTTACAGTGTTCTGTACAATGGCCTAAACGTGATGTTAATTCCTTGTGGGGCATTGGTGGGTCTACAACTGCTTGGCAAAGCACTCATTCCATAGCCATCACAACTTCTGCTGGTAAGTCTGTATCTTTACATCCTTACATTTTAGATATTCATACTAATATTTGGGGCAGGGATCTTCTTTCTCTTCTTAATGCTCGTTTGATTTTGGATGATGGCACTTCTTCGTAAATGACTTTGTTCTACACCTGTTTGGATTGAGCAATGGTCTCTATCTTCTGAAAAATTGATTGCTCTGCATTCCCTGGTACAGGAGCAATTGGCTGCTGGTCATATTGAACCTTCTACTAGTCCATGGAAAACTCTCTCTTTTTTTCCTTCTCCCAGTACTGATAAGGCTCTCAAGAGACAGCTGTGGTAAACAATTTTAGCCTTGACTCTTATCACTTTTAGTTACAGAGCTTTGAAGTACAAAGACATTAAGCTTCTAAGCAGCAAAATTAGTATTTTTTTTCACTTTCTTGTGTTGACTCAGATTTAGGAGGGACAAAGTTCTTAAATGGAGTTTAATAGCAAATAGTAGACAATTTTTGTTTAAGTAGAGAGGGAGATTTTAGTCCTTGAGTTGAAAAATAAGGCAGGAAGAAGCCGAAGAAAAACCGGTCCGTTCACTTTAAGAAGGGGGGGGGGAGAGAGAAAAAGTTGCGAGAAGCATTTCAATAGTTACAAGAAGAAAGGTATACTGACCAAAACAAAAATGAAGATGAATTCCGCCGCTGACTTCTTCTGGTTAAGGGTTTAGTTTAGCATAAAAAAGAGATTCTTTTGGGCAGTTTTTTTTTCCAAAACAGAAAGAATTACCCAGATGATTACACTTTCTCTTTCTGTTCTCTTCCGTTACATAACCATCCATCCTCACTTCATCAGCCTAAGCTGTCTTTTGTCACTAGCTTGAAGACTTTTTCTTGCTTTTTTCAGGGATTTTGCGATATCCCCGAAATCAGCAAGATGTATTCTTCCTGTTCACCATCTCTTTGGGACAGTTTAGGTCCGATTGAACCCCCCCCCCAGTGGCAAAAGTGCCGGCTGCGGTCTCAGAGCATCGAGACCGCACATCCGTACCGTGGGGACATTGGCTCCTTCCCCTTACTTGTATTTTTTTTAATTCCTTGCATAATCATCTGCAATGTCTCTTCCTTTTCTTTTTCCTGCTGCAACATCGTCTGTATTGATCTTTGTCCTCCAGATGGTGAAGAAGAAGTTGGTAGTGAAGAGCCAATGGCCGTTATCTTTTTACTCATTTCCAAACAATTAGTATACTATATGTTAGCTGAAAAATATAAGGTCTTCAGGTTCTTCTATACCTTAATCCTCTTATATGAAGGGTAAATATAATCCCAAATAACAAAAAAGAGAAAAAGAAAAGGGGAAAAAAGAGGGGGGAACCTTCAGGCTCTTGTATGCTTTAGTTCAATTGATTCCAGTTGTTTGAAAAGAAGAATGAGAAAAAGAAAAAAAATTACAGGTCAATTTCTCTCTCTCTCTCTCAATCTCTCTCTCTCTCTCCCCCTCCCTCCCTCCCTCTCCATACATACACACACACACATACAGTTTGTGTGTGTGTGTGTGTGTGTGTGTGTGTGTGTGAAAATAAGTGTCTTCAGGTTCTTCTTTACCTTAATGCAATTAAATGGAATGAAATAACCTCCAGCAAAAGTGTGTGTGTGTGTGTGTGTGTGTTTGTGTGTTTTGGGCTTAAAGCATGGTGAGAGCTGCCATCTTTCTATAAATCTTGGTGGGTGGGTGTTTGTTTCAGTAAGTGGAATGATTGGTTGCATTGTTGTATCATGATTGGTAGATTGGTGCTGATTGGTGCTGGCTGTGTGTCCATTGTTGTTTCATATTGTAATGGCCTGGGTGGTGTAGGGGCTTGTTTGTTGACTAGGGCTGGTTTCCAGATGTCTGGTTGGCAGGAGGTATCATCATGTTTATTCATGTTGCGGGGGTGTTTCTCTATTTCGATAGCTTCCATAATTATTCTCTTGTTGAAGTGTTCAGTTTTGGAGATTAACCTGGTTCCTTCAAAATTAATTTCATGTCCTGTAGGTGCTAGAAAAGGGAGGAAGTTTTTTCTTTTTTTCTTATTGCATTCTTGTGTTCTGCGATGCGTGCATTTATTCTCCTGTTATGGAAGCTATATCCACAATGGACACACAGCCAGCACCAATCAGCACCAATCTACCAATCATGATACAACCACACAACCAATCATTCCACTTAGTGAAACAAAGCCAGCACTCCACTCCCCCCAAGATTTATAGAAAGATGGCAGCTCCGACCATGCTTTAAGCCATATTTGTGTGTGTGTGTGTGTGTGCGTGTATGTGCGTGTGTGCGTGTGTATGTGTATATGTGTGTGTATATATACATATACATATACACATACACACACAAACACACACACATATATATAATATGTGTGTATGTATCCAAAAGAAAGCAGAAAAAAGAAGAAGAAAAATACACATTCTTTAAAAGAAAGAGAGAAGAGAGAGAAAAAAACAGGCTTCTTCTCCAAAAGGCCTCAATCCAATTAAGAATAGCTAGGTGAGAGGTAAAGTAGAGAAGTAACACTAAAAAGAAAAAAAAGAGTAAAGGGAAAAAAATAAAACAAGCTTCCTGTGGAGGAGAAAAGAAAAAAAGAAAAACACTGCCACTATATAGAATCCAAGGCTCTTTTGTAAAGTTCCAAACAAAGTTAACAATTCTCTTTCCAAGGTCGCTGCAATCTTCTTTCTTTCAACTCCAAACTTTCTTTTAACTCAAGACTCCAACCACTGATAGTATGCCAGAGGAGCACCTGTATAAACTTATATAAACAATTTTCCATGCTATTTCCACTACCATTTTCAATGAACAAGCTCAGAGTCCTTGAAGTGTAACACCAGCTCTTACTTTGCTCAAAATTATCAAACCCTCAAACAAAGAAAAGAAAAACAATGTTTCCAGGCCTCTAGGTGGCAGTGTTACTTATTTTCCTCTACTTTTTACTTCCCTTGGAGGTGATTGTTTAAGTAGTGCCATATTATGATCTTTGGAAACTCTTTTGTCATTTTAGTGCTCACTCCAGATTTTCTCCCAAGCATTACGCTAGCACCATCAGAGCAAAATGCTATTAATTTTTTTTGTAGGTAGTTCTTATTAAACCTAACATTATTTTAAACTTTCCATAACTGCAGAACATATTGTCTCTGCATCTTATTTTTCCAATTCAACAAGCTCAACAAAAATTGTTGGTGAGTTATAAATATCCAAGTTAAGATATTAGAGTTAATATGAATTATATTTGATGATGGTGGAAAAGATGCACAAAAGCCTTTTGTAACCAACTGATACACTTTCTTACAGTATGTAAAGAAGTAGGATTTGTTTGTTTGTTTTGAAAATAAAAATATATTTTAAAAAATTGTTGGTAAGTTAACTGAATCCTCAATTTTTACGAAAACTATCACAACTGGTTTGCATGGTAACATGGTAGCATTAAGGCTTTGTCAATAATCAAACATATTTTCAGATTACTTTCAATAATTTTAGTAAACAATTTGGTTTTTATTTCTTTTACAATGAAATCAACTATTTTCACTGAAGTTGACCATGAATGCAATCCTATTCCTATATCTAGTCCATTTTCAATTTGCAATTCTATCGCATCTTCTATTTCTGAAAATGGTTTACATCCTTTTGCCAGACTGTAAACTGTTTTGAATATTCTACAAATGGTACCTAAATATTTTCCAGACATCTTATTGATTCCTTTTGTTATCCTGCTCCCCTTGTTTTAAGTTCTCTGTGCAAATGGTGTAAGCTTTTGATGAAAAAGACCATCCTTCTCTGTGCACCGCAGGAGAGTCCAAGCAGTGGGTTATTTCAGTCTGATTGCCCTGGAAACTGAGGAAGACTTTTCCTTGGCCAGGCCTCCTGGTGTGACCTATCCCCAGAAATTTGAAACAATGTGGCCGTGAGGATGCAGCTGAAAAAACGATCAATGAGTAGAACCGTGTTGACACGACGGCTTCGTATCCCTGGACAGACCAGGGTGGGTTGGACTCTCCCGCAGTACACAGAGAAGGACCCTTCAGGTAAGCCCAATGGTCTTTCTCCTGTGCACTGCTTGGAGAGTCCAAGCAGTGGGACATACCCAAGTTAATGTCCATCTGGGCGGGCAGAAGCAGAGTCCCGGGATACGACAGAAGAAGTCACTGCCTGTAGCACCCGCCTGCCAAAGGCCGCCTCAGCAGAGGCAAATGTGTCCAGTCTATAATGTTTAACAAGCGGAGACGGTGAAGACCACGCGGCTGCCCTGCAGATTTCCTCGATCGGGGCTTGCGTGGCCCAAGCCGCTGAAGTAACTTCACTGAGCATTGAGTGAGCAGTTATAGGTTGAGGCACCGTCCTTGACTGGAGCTCATATGCAGATGCGATGCAGGTCCTGAGCCATCTGCCAATGGTAGAAGATGAAACCTTCTTACCCAAAGATCCGGGCTGGAAAGATATGAAGAGGGCCTCGGACCTCCGGAACTCCGAAGTGTGATGGATGTATATCTTCAGAACTCATCGCACGTCAAGCTTATGCCACTTGTGCTCACTCGGATGGGATGGTTGAGGGCAAAAGTTCAGCAGAACAATCTCCTGAGCCCTATGATACCAGGTGTTGACCTTGGTAAGAAAGGTCGGATCAAGTAATAAAACGACCCTGTTGGAATGGACGACACACAAGTCCTGATGAACTAACAGGGCCGCCAACTCGGATATCTGATGGGTGGAGGTAATGGCTATAAGGAATGACGTTTTCAGAGAGAGATGTCTGAGAGAAGCAGTCTGGAGAGGCTTGAAAGGTGGTGCAGTGAGAGCCTGCAGAACAATTGAAAGCTGCCATGTCAGGTAGCGGTGGACTGTGCGGGGCCGGATGTTAGAGGTGCCCTTGAGAAAGCATCGCACCCTGGGAATCCTGCTGAGTGGTAGGAAAGGGTCACCGGACCAAACGATTGACAAGGCTGCCACCTGGCGATGGAGCGTGCTCAGAGCAAGACCCCTCTCAAGACCCCCTTGCAAAAAGTCCAGCACACTGGCACCGTGACCGGGTTGAGCCATAAGTCCTCGCACCACTGGGTGAAGGTACCCCAATTAGAGTCATATATCCTCATTGTTGAGGGACGCCAAGCAGCTTGGATGGTACTGATAACGCCTTCTGACAGTCCTTCAGCCTTCAGCAGGTCCCCCTCAAGTGCCAGACAGCCAACTGAAGCCACTGGGGCTCCAGATGGACAATGGCCCCTTGGCTGAGGGAGACCTGATCCGGGGGAATCTGCAATGGCAGGGACACCGACAGGCTGACTAAGTTGGCGAACCATGACCTCCGGGGCCAATGGAGCGCCACGAGTAGCACTTCCACCCTCTCCTCTATGATTTTGTGTAGAAGATGTGGAAGAAGGGGTAGAGGGGGAAACGCATAGAGAAGGCCCCGGGGCCAGCTGCAGCGAAGGGCGTCGGTTCCCTCCGCTCCCGGAGAGTGGAAGCGGGAAAAGAAGCGTGGTAGTTGAGCATTGTCTTTGGTCGCAAAGAGGTCGACTTTTGGAAGTCCGAATCTGCGAGACAGTTGATGGAACAGAGCAGGATCCAGCCACCATTCTGCGGAGTCGATGGTGGTCCTACTCAGCCGGTCTGCCTGTGTATTGTCCACGCCGGAGATATGGTCGGAGTGGATCGACTCCAGGTGCCACTCCGCCCAGAGTCCCAAGGCCTCTGCCTCCGCCATCAGTCTTTTGGACTGGTGCCGCCCTGGCAGTTGATGTGTGCCTTCGTGGCCACATTGTCCGTCATCAATAGGACGTGGTGGTGATGTATGGACCGATGAAAGTGACGAAGGGCCAACCTTGAAGCTTGCAGCTCCAGAAAGTTGATGTTGCAACGCGACTCCGCTGGGGACCACCTGCCCTGGACCACGAGACGTCCCATGTGTGTTCCCCAGCCGGCGAGACTGGTGTCGGTGGTGATGACCAACCGGTCGGGCTCCTTGAATAGGTGTCCCTTGAGGAGTGCAGGAGATGTGCACCACCGGAGGGACCTCTTCACAGTCTGAGGCATAGGAATTAGTCTTGCAGAGTTGCTCCTGCTGGCTCTCTGGTGAGGTAGAAGAAGCCACTGCAGGGCCCAGGGCACAATTGACAGACAGGAGATCATCTTCCCCAACAGTTGGGAGAGGAGGACAATCAGCACCTGCCTTGCCTGAATCACCATGTGGGTCATGGACCTGAGGGCCTCTAACCTGTCTTGGGAGAGGAAAACCCTGCAGGACATGGTCTCTATCACCGCCCCCGGATGGTTGATCTTGGTCATGGGGATAAGGTGACTCTTTTCTAAATTCAGTGAGAACCCGTGGTTTCTGGGGGTCCTCATGGTAATCTGAAGGTCCCGCAAGGCCTGCCGCCTGGACGACGACTGGATGATGATGTCGTCCAGGTAGCATTGGAGCCTTATGGGCCTGCGTCGGAGATGTGCTGCCACTACCGCCAGGACCTTCGTGAAGGTCCTGGGTGCTGAGGAGAGGTTGAATGGGAGGGCCCTGTACTGAAAGTGGCGGCCCGCATAAAAGAAGCGCAGGAACTTCCGGTGCCTGGGGTGAATGGGAATATGGAGGTAAGCCTCCCGCAGATTGATGGAGGTGAGGAGGTCTCTCGGGCGGATCCCCGCCAGGATTGACTGGAGCAACTGCATCTTGAACCTCCGGTAGGCAATGTGCCTGTTGAGGTTCTTGAGGTCCAAGATGGCCCTCCACCCCCCCGAGTCCTTTGGGACCAGGAAGACGATGGAGTAAAATCCTCCCCCTTCCTGGTCTGGGGGCACCTGCTCGATGGCATTGATCTCAAGGAGGTGGAGAACCTCCTGGTTCATCTGCTCCCTCTTGATGGGGCATGAGGGGGTAGGGCATCTGATTAAGTTCCTGGGAGGAGGAGATAGGAATTCCAGGGACAGACCCTCCCGGACTATCTGCAGAACCCAAGTGTCGTGAGCTGTCTGGGCCCAATGGGAGGCAAACAGTTGAAGTCGACCCCCAATGGGTGACGAGCTTGGGAAGTCACTTTGATTTCCGGAATGGCCTGTTGGAGGCGCCCCCGCGATTAAATTTGCAGAAACCAAATTGCTGTCTGCCTCTGTCACGAAAGGAAGACCTGTCCTGAGCCCTCTCTCCCTGCTGCCCTGCTGATCTATTAGGGGGGTAGAAGGAAGTGGAGGTGGATGGTTCCAAGGGCCTAAAGGACTGCCTCCTCGCATATGGGGTGGACTTGCGGTCCTGCTTTTTAGAGGTTGAAGGAAGGACCTTCCTCTTGTCTTTCGACTCAATGAGGAAGGAGTCCAAGACCTCCCCAAATAATTTAGACCCCTTAAAGGGAGCTGAAGCCAATTTCCATTTGTGCTTCTGGTCTGCTTGCCAATGTCGGAGCCAGAGCAAACGGTGAGACGTGACATTCGCAGCTAGAGCCCTAGAGGCGAATTTGGTGGCGTTGAGAACAGCGTCCGCCGCATATTGTGAGGCCGCAATAAGTTTGGTCACGTCCTGATGGAGACATGCGTCTCCTGCAGGAATCTTGTTCAAGATGTCACGCGACCAAATGACGGCGGTCCTACTAAAGAATGAGGCGGAGGAGGAGGCCCTAATGGCCCAGGCTGCCACCAGATCTTTTCGGCCTTCTTATCCTCCGCCTTGAGACCCTCAGACAGGTCTGCAGGAAAGGAGGCACTAGACATAAGGACCGTAATAGGCAGATCTACAGCCGGAAGAGCTAAGAGATCCTCCAGGACAGGCTCCATGGTATAAAGTTTCTTGACCACTCCACTGGGAGAGGACAATGTGGCAGGTTGGACCCACTGACGTTGGATGAGATCCAGGAACAAGCCTGGAACCGGGACCAACTCCTGTTGAGGAGTAGAGGCATCAAACATAGCTGCATTTGGGTTGATTGGAGCTGAATCAGCCGGGGGAGGGGCGGGTTTGGGATTTATGCCCATCATGATGGTGGCTTTCACTTTACAGAGAACTGATGTGAACAAACTAGGTTTGAACAGGCCCGAGAAGGAAGGGGTCTCCGGGGTAAGATCCTCATCCTTGGAGAGACCCTGTTCCACCGGGTCCGGAGTCTCCAAGGCCGAGGCCTTGCTAACTACGGAGGACTCCAAGGACGGGTGATGAACCCGCTTGGCCGGGGGAGGCCCACCCTGATCAGAGGGGGAGGTGACAGGATCTACAGGCTTGTCCCGCCCCCGCATGGCATCAGCAATGCCCTTTGCGATGGCGCGCTCCACCATTGCCTGCATGCGCGGGAGAGCTTCGGTTCCTGATCCGAGTCTGGGTCCAGGTCAGTGGGCTCCTCCCTCTGGGATGGCGGCTCCTCCAGCGACTCTCCCCGGGGGAGAGCCTCCAGGGCAGGGTCCTGATCGGGAAACCAAGAAGGGGCCGGGGGAGTTCAGTGAACGACCGGTCCAGGGACAAGTCTTGAGAATCGACTTCCTCTGCCATCAGCCCTGTCAAGTCCCTCCTAGGGAGGGGAAGGACAAAGGAATCCCCGGGGGGAACCTCCTTAGCCGCCAGGCGACGGGTTTTCTTGAATTGTTTGTCAAGCGCCCATTGGCACAGGAGCGAGGGTCAGGAGCGAAAAAACTATGCAAGAAAATAAGAACAGGAACCACAAGGGAATGCTGGCTTGCTGGAGCCCTCTGCCACCACATCGCATCATTTTAAATCGCGTGGCAAGCCTCCAAGACCGGCCTGAACAGATCGGCATAGGAGGCCCTCCCCCCAGCAGCACGCTTACCTCCTGGCGTCCTGGAGGCTTACTGTCAGTGAATTAGAGCAGTTAGTAGAGAAAAGATAAAGATTGCCTAGGGGAAATTACTCAGAAGGAAAAGTCAGGAAGAAAAAGGAGAGTCCAAGCCAAAAGGAATTATTTCAGCTGGAGCTCCCACAAAAGCTTCCGAATGGGCCAAACTGAGGAAAATTTCTGGGGATAGGTCACACCAGGAGGCGTGGCCAAGGAAAAGTCTTTCTCAGTTTCCAGGGCAACCAGACTGAAATAACCCACTGCTTGGACTCTCCAAGCGGTGCACGGGAGAAATGTTCTTTTATTTTTTTAGAGATGCTTGTTGTACTTCTTTATTTTTCCCTGCTGTCTCAATCCTGAAATGTATCCATTCTTTGGACACACAAACACCTTTCTCTTTTGCAATGTCATGTTTTGCACAGTATTGCAACCTAATTTTTTTGTTGGAAACTCCCAGTCCCTCATATCTCTCTTGAAATTGCTATACAGTTGCAATGTCCAGCAGTCAGGAAAATTACTTTCAATTTCAGAGTCATCAATAATTGATTTGCTGCTTTTTCCAAATTCAAGTGGTGGTGCTTGTAGTGGTGCTTGTAGTGCTTGTACAATTTTGGATCATCTAAGGCCAATTCTGTTGTATCTTGTTCTAATCTTGTTTTCTTACTGAAAAATGTAATCAAACTCTGTTGCCTTTTCATCCTGTTAAAGGCTACTACTGCAAAATAAATACATTGTGCTTTGGACTCAATTGTGGTTGTGGTTACTCCAGGTAATGGAAGATATCTCTGTTTTCATCCAATAATGTACAATCTTTTCAGGATGTGATTGGGGCCCAACAAACAAAAAAGATGTAGTTTTTCATCTAAGATGTTAGATCAAGAATAATGAATTTCATAGATACATTCACAGAGCAACACTGAATTCTTTTTCTGAAATGTATTCTTCAATTCAAAAAACAGGAATATATGAATTAGATTCAGTATTGGGCTCAGACTGTAGTCAGGTCAAGTAGCTATTCAAGAGTTAGTGGTGTCATGGCTAGAAACAATGGTAAAGCAAAATATAGATTTAAAACCAGAAATATTTTGTTGGGTATTTTAAAGGGAATACATATTTAATTGTACACATGTTAACAGCTGCTAGAATTGTGTTTGCACAACAGTGGAAAAACAAAGATATGAAAATGAATAAAAAATATTAGAATGTGCAGAAATGAATAGATTTACACTTAAAATTAAGTAGAAAATACTTTTTAATGTGGGATTTGTTTTATCAATGGCTAACTAACAGAAACAGAATTTAGAAATCTAAAAGTATAAAAGAAAACACCAATTATATAAGGAATACTAAAATGGATAAACAAATATTATTAGTACATGATCATTATTAATGTGTAGACAACTTTGGGAGCATACACCCCTGCCACACCCTCCAAAAAACTAGGAGAGTCCCAGGAAAACACAAAAAAAAAAAAAACACCCCCCCCCCAAAAAAAAAGACTGCAGATAAAACCTGTTTTTTCCCTAACTCTAAGGACAGGAAAGACAAAGCCACAGGAATAAAAACCATCAAGGCATCAATCACTCTCACTACAGAATCACACAAAATCTCATCAAGCTTCACACATTTCAAAATATAAAAGCTATAGAGTAACATAAAATTTGCTTGCTGCAAGCAAACCCACAAAATTAACTGTGCAGACACCTGATCAAGCAATAATTATTGCATTCACTACAGTAACACATAAAATCTGCTTGATGAGATTTTTGTGTGTTTCTGTAATGAGTGTGATTGTTGCTTGATATGCCTTGATCAGGTGTTGTCTGTACAATTAATTTTGTGAGTTTGCTTACAGCAAGCAAATTTTATGTGACACTATAGCTTTTATATTTTGAAATTTGTGCAGCTTTTTTTAAAAAAAGATTTGATTTTATTATAATATAAACAATCCATCATCTATTAAACAGTGTGTCATCTGGGTACAAATATTTTGTGTAATAACAATTCAAATTTACAATCATATTCATTATTTATCTATTGTAGTTTAATACCAATACCTTGTAAATCAGTTTCTTTTCTTTCTCTTTTCAGTCTATATGCAAGCCAGCTTTCTGTTTTATTATCATTTTCAAAAAAGTTTTGTTTACAGCTTTTAATTTTTTGTGCTAACTCTTCTTTATCTATCAAATTCAACTTATGTTTCTTTTTAAGTCCATTTGGTTTTTTATATTTTTTTGGGGGGGATCTTTTTGTAATTCCATCTCTAACCTTTTATATTCCTAAATTCTTTTAAGCTTGTCTCCTTTTTTATTTCTCTTTCCCACATATAATTAATCCTCTAATATATGCCTTTACTGTATCCCACACGTTCTGCAATGAAGTTTCTTCTTTTCTGTTATCTTTAAAAAAAAAAGGCCCAGTTCTCTCTCCATAAATTGTGTAAATTCCTTTTCTTTCAGTATTGTCTGGTTCATTATCCATCTTAACTTCTTTTTTTGTCCCTTCCATACAACTTTTATTGGATTATGGTCCACCCAGGTACTTGTTTCAATATTTACTTCTTGTATATTGGATATTAACTCAGTTGACATCCACATCATATCTATTCTGGACCAAGACATACGTCTATTTGAATAGAACATGAATTGGTTTTTCTTGGGATAGCTTCCTCACCAGGCATCTTGCAAACCTAATTCTTCCACCATTTTAAAAAAGCTTTTTGGGAGTGTTTACCTTACTTTTTTTGTTTATTTTTCTGGTTTTGCCATTATCTCCACTAATTTTTCCCTCTTTTCTTCTTCCATGTTCTGAAATCTCAAGCAACAATCTGCTCGATCATTTCCAAAGATATCATTGTTTTTTCTTTCTTTTGATCTGCCACTGTAGTCTGTAATTAAGCTCTCCCAATGTTTTTTTCTGTTATTTCAGCTTTCTCTTCTACTTTATGTATGCGCTGTTCATTTTTCTCTGTTATTTGTTGTAGATTCTCTAATTTATTTTCTACTTTTTCAATTTTCTCTTCTACTTTTCCTATTCTTTCCTTCATATCCTCATGGAGGTTTTGTAACATAGTTTTTAATTCTGTTTGCACAGCATTAGACTTTTGTTGTTGAAGCATAACTTCCAATGTTCTCGAACCAGCAGGACTGAAGGCCACAGAAGGGAGTGCTGAGGACTTTATTTTCTTCATGTTTGTATATTTAAATATCTTAGTATTTGTAATCCAGTAGTGATGTAATTAAATTGTAATCCCAGGGAGAGGTAAAAATATTATTTATAATCAAAATCCAGTTTCTTAAAAAACTTCTTATCATCAGGTTTTTCCAACTCTAATCCAAATATATTTCCTGGAGCAAATACTTGCAGCATAGCAATTTATAATCCAGATGGGGCCCCCACCCCACCACAAAAGGAAAAGTACCCAAAATTACAATGAAGGTTATCACAGAATAAAAAAAGAAAGGAAAAAAGGATAAGATGTTAATTTGTAATCCAAATCAGCCCACCAGGTCTTCCAAAAAAGAAAAAAAAGAAAAAACTATCACCAAGTTGTATCCAAAAAGAGAGTTCACAGAGCAATAGAAAAAAAAGAAAAAGAAAATATCCTGTTTAAAAAGCAAGAGAGGTGCCTTCTACAGCTTTGTTTTGTTTTATATTTTCCCTTTTAAGTTCTAACAGCTACACTATTCAACAAAGAGAAGAAGATCCAATGTTCCGCTCTCTATCTTAGTTCTTCAACAAAACAATTTCTTATCAATTCAGTTCTCAGGCTCACAAGGCCATTTCCCCCTCTCCCTTATATCTTCCAAATTTCACTTTTGCCACTAGATGGCATTGTTGACCTGCTCTCCTCTTTCTTCTTTTCACTGTGTATTCCAAAGCAATTTATAAAATGTGCTTTTTGTTAGGAAAAACAAAGTTTATATTGTCCCTTTTATATTAACAAGTAGTTTCCACTTTATTAATTAAGATATCCAGTCCAGCTTTCTTGCTTTGCTCTTCAAGCAAGCTCTTATAGCCAATTTAGCTTTTTATAGTAGCTCTTTAAAAGCCTTCCCTGCCGCTGTTCTTCCGGAGGTGGGGAGAAATCCAATCCCACTTCCTCTTTTGAGTCTCACTCTCTTCTGTTGTTCCCCAGGGGGCTCTTTTTAAAGAATTTTTTTAAAGTCCTATTTTAAAATTATGTCAGCCAAATCAACCACACCCTCTTCTTGCTCATCCGGTGGCTGCCCCAGCTTCATAGAGGATTGCAATGGCCACTTTTCCAGCTGTCAGTTTGGGGAGCTTTCTCCAGATCAGCAAAGTGTGCTCCCCTCAATTACTGCCTCTGTGGGGTGGTTTAGACTCAATTAGGATCCACGGACAGCTGGGATACTGTTGGTCCCATGGAGCTTCCCCTGGGATGCGTCGTCTCGCCATGACATCAGCCATGCCCTCTCAGCTTGATGTGCACAAATTTCAAAATATAAAAGCTATAGAATCACATAAAATTTGCTTACTGCAAGCAAACTCACAAAATTAACTGTCTACAACACTGAATATTTTATGCTAGATTTTATAAAAGGCACCTTACCCAAAATTAGACGAAGGAAGGCAGGTAGATTCAGTTGCTCGCAGGCTGATGAGTTGGATGCATGCAGCCGCATGGGATGTAGGCAAAGCAAGGCAGCGCGATTCAAGCAACACTCAAGATTCAGGAGTCGCTCGTGAAGGTAAGCTGGAGGCTGGGGACAGGGGGAAGTTAGTCCTGGCTGGGATTGAGCCACATTGGCAGTTTAGCCAGCCAGGCGAGCCCAAGGATGTTTGTTGGGGGGAAAGCTAGCTAGTCCGCATCCAGCACTGCCGCCTGGGATGGAGCCGCACTGGCGGTGAAGTCAGCCAAGGATGGGGGGGGGGTGGTTGCAGCAACCTTCAAGGATCAAGGGATCGAGGGATAGCGCGACTCACAGGCTTACCTATAATCAGGCAGATCAGGGCCGCTCAGTTGGGATGCAGGCACCGGATGGGAAGGTAGCTTAGAAAGGCAAACTGTAGAATAGAGACTGTGCATGTGCAAGTGAGGACCCAGTATGCTGCATAGGAGGTGAGGAGTGACTGGACAGGGTGGGGCAAGCAGGTGGGTGGATGTGGTGAGTGGGTGGAGCAGTGGATGGAACAGGCAGATGGGCAGGGTGAGCGCCAAGCAGGCAGGTGGGGGTGACTGGCGACCAGGTGGGTGGGGGCAGGGCCAGTCAGAGGTGGTATTTGCTGGTTCTCTAAACCAGGTAAAATTTCCACTACCCATTCGCCCGAACTGGTCCAAACAAGCTGAATACCGCCTCTGATCTGCAAATTTGGTAAATTCCCTTTCTATTCCTACATCTAAGTCATTTATAAGGTAAATAAACATTGAAGGCATCTGAATTAGCAGAAGTTGCTTTATCATAACTTTGCTGACCTGCAATTTCCTGTCACGTTTAAATTGCCATTTACTTTCGATGTTAAGACCAAAGCAAAAGAGAGTCATCTCAGAATTACTGTACCACATCTTTCAAAAATCTTGGAGCACCAGGGAACTACCAGAGGATGGGAAAAGAGATGATGTGGTTCCCATCTTCAAAAAGGGGGGGGGGAACAGACCCAGGAAACTACAGACCAATCAGTCTAACATCAATACCCGGGAACACCAATACTGGAAAAGATAATTAAAAAATATATCTGCCAACATCTAGAAATGAGTAAAGTAATAATTAGCAGTCAGCATGGATTTGTTAAAAACAAATCATGCCAACCAATCTGTTCATTCTTCAACATAGTGACTAAATTAGTGGACCAGCAAAATACTGTGGACATAATAAACTTAGACTTCAGCAAAGCATTCGACAAAGTAGACCACAACCTACTTCTTGGTAGGCTAGAAAAAAGTTGGATAGATAGCTGTTCTGACCCCCCCTTGATGGCTCGTTAACAAACGCAGGCAGACAAACGTAAAAGGACTTCTGTCTTTATCAGTTTTCAGTTCAAACTGGCTTCAAGCCCAGAAAATAACATAAACACAAAACTCCAATAAGAATTCAAACAAAAGCTCTTACAAATGCTGCAGTCTTCCGCAGTCTTCACAGATCAGGTTTACATGAAACACCAAAGCACTTGTCCAAGTGTAACAGGCATAAATCACGATTAGTAATCAAACAATATTTTACCAAACACGGAACACACGAAGGAACGTTGACTCAAGCGACTGGGGCGTGGCAGCATCCCTCCTTTTATCTCCCAACTTGCTTCTAACCACTCCCAGCTGCCTAATGAATCTTGATCCCAAAAAGACTCTCAGCAGAACTGCTGAGTCACAACAGATAGCATTACCAGCAGATGGATTCATAACTAGCTGACAAAGTGTATTCAATGAATAGTCCTTAATGGTACTATATCTACATGAAGGGAAGTAAGCAGTCGGGTACCACAAGGTTCCATCTTAGGCCCAGTACTCTTCAATATCTTCATAAATTACTTAGATGAGGGAATAGAAGGGGAACTTACCAAATTTGCAGGAACAGCTAACACCCAAGAAGATAGGCTCAAGATCCAGATGGATCTTGACAGACTTGAATACTGGGCCCTATCCAACAAAATGAAATTCAATGTAGAGAAAAGTAAAGTTTTACACTTAGGCAAGAAAAACCTAAAGTACACGTATAGACTGGATGAAACCAGGTGTCAGGTGTTCCTCATTCAGTATCCAAGAAAGAACCCCCCCCCCCCAACTGCATTTGAATTGAGATAAAGGTACTTTTACTAGACATGAAATGAAAGCAGCTAAAGAAAAGCAAGATCTGAGACAAAAAGGCATGAACATGTACATATCAAATGTTTACCCAGATCGCTCCTTCCAATTACCATAACCCAATGTACAATCAGCAAAGGTGTCATGTGGGGTGCACCTTCAAGTGGCCTCATCCCATTGATATCCAGAAACGGTTGGCCTTGACGAAACCTAAACACAAGCCATCAGCATGCGCAGAAGATGATGAGACCAAAACTCCCTTCATGAATCTCCTCCAGCACCTGCAATTACCCTCCCAAATACCACAAGCCCATACCCTCCCCGTTACTAGGTCAGCCTATAGCAAGCAAGCAAAGTAGAGGCTGACAATCGGCCCTCCTGCAGAAAGAACATCATCCCTGGAGAAAAAGATGAAACAGACAACAATAACAAAACATATCACAATTAGGGTTTATCAGGATATCTAGAATGGAACTTTTGCAGGACTTTAGGAGGTCTGACATTGGACTTATTCACCCACTCAGCATGGGATGGAGGGAAATGTTTCCAGGCCACCAAATATTGAATTCATCTTCTATGCTTCCTGGAATGCAGGATTTCCTTAACCTCAAAATGTTGTTCTCCTTCAACAAGGAGGGGAACTAGCGTGCCTTACTGCGGGTCTGGAAAAAATATCAACATAAACTAAATGACAAGATATCCATGTGGGCAATTCCTAGACATGCAATTGAAAACATGAATATAGCACAAAAACAGGATAGAACTACTTATAGACAGCTCCTCATCTTGGAAAGGGGGGCATTACAACTAAAACCCTTAGAGGTATTGAAAGAGGAGAAGGTAGTTCAAACATGGTTCCAATATGGGCAATTACAGGCCAGGTGGAAAATAGATCAAAAAATTGGTTTTATCCAAGTTGAGGATAATCTAATTAAACAAATAAGAGACCAAAGTTTAATGCATATAAAGAGGATATATAATGTATTAATACAGATGGATTTGGAAACAGAACTAGTTAAAGATTGTATGGTAAAATGGGCGCAAAATATTGAAGAACCCATAATGTTGGATACATGGGAAAGAATTTGGGTAAGAAATGTGAAATTTACACAAGCTCAAAACCTGAGAGAAAATTTTTACAAGATGTTCTATAGATGGCCAACTAAAAAGTTGGCTTCTATGTATCCGAATTTACAACCCAAATGTTGGAGATGTGGTTCTCTCAATGCTACATATTTCCATATATTTGGAATTTGGAATTTGCTTTATTTGTATGCCGCCCTTTTCCCTGAGGGGACTCAGGGCGGCTCACAATTCAAGGGAAGGGGATAAACAAACAAATTACAGAACAAAAAGACCATACACTACTAAAAACACAACAATCATACCATTCGGAGTGGGGCTACAAGTCTTTAGCCCCAAGCCTGCCGGAACAGCCAGGTTTTAAGGGCTGTGCGGAAGGCCTGGAGGGTGGTGAGGGTACGAATCTCCACGGGGAGTTCGTTCCACAGGGTCGGAGCAGCCACAGAGAAGGTCCTCCTCCGGGTAGTCGCCAGTCGGCACTGGGCGGCTGATGGAATTCGGAGGAGGCCTAGTCTGTGGGATCTTATTGGTCTAGTGGAGGTAATTGGCAGCAGGCGGTCTCTCAAGTATCAAGATCCAATACCATGAAGGGCTTTGTAGGTGACAACTAGCACCTTGAAGCGAATCCGGAGACCAACAGGCAGCCAGTGCAGCTCGCGGAGGATAGGTGTTACGTGGGTGAAACGAGGCGCACCCACGATCGCTCACGTGGCCGCATTCTGGACAAGCTGAAGTCGCCGAATACTCTTCAAGGGCAGCCCCATGTAGAGCACGTTGCAGTACTCCAGCCTAGAGGTCACAAGGGCACGAGTGACTGTTGTGAGAGCCTCCCGGTTCAGGTAGGGGCGCAACTGGTGAATCAGGCGAACCTGGGCAAATGCCCCCCTGGTCACAGCTGACAAATGGTGTTCAAAAGTCATCTGTGAGTCCAGGAGGGCTCCCAAGTTGCGGACCCTATCTGAGAGGCGTACAATTTGACCCCCCAGCCTGAGAGATGGAACACTTGGCCAATTAGTGGGAGGGAAGCACAGCAGCCACTCGGTCTTGTCTGGATTGAGAACAAGCTTGTTAACCCCCATCCAGTCCCTAACAGCCTCCAGGCCCTGGCTCATCACGTCCATCGCTTCATTGAGTTGGCATGGGGCGGACAGATACAACTGTGTATCGTCCGCATACTGGTGGTATTTTATCCCGTGCCGTCGAATGATCTCACCCAGCGGTTTCATGTAGATATTAAAGAGGAGGGGGGACAGGACCGAACCCTGCGACACCCCATACGTTAGGGGCCTAGGGGTCGATCTCTGCCCTCCAACTAACACCGACTGTGACCTGTCTGAGAGGTAAGAGGAGAACCACCATAAGACAGTGCATCCCAGCCCCACCTCCCGCAGTCGTCGCAGAAGGATACCATGGTCGATGGTATCGAAAGCCGCAGAGAGGTCAAGGAGTACTAGGATGGAGGCATAACCTCCATCCCTGGCTCTCCAGAGATCATCGGTTAACGCGACCAAAGCGGTTTCCATGCTGTAGCCAGGCCTGAAGCCAGACTGGAAGGGATCTAGATAACTGGTTTCCTCCAAGGACCGCTGGAGCTGAAAGGCCACCACCTTCTCAACAACCTTCCCCACAAAGGGGAGGTTGGAGACTGGACGAAAGTTATTTAGGACGGCTGGGTCCAAAGATGGTTTCTTCAGGAGGGGTCTCACCACCGCTGCCTTTAATGCGGCAGGAAAGACCCCCTCCCGAAGGGAGGCGGTAACAACCGCCTGGATCCAGCCCCGTGTCACCTCCCTGCTGTTAACAACCAGCCAGGAGGGGCACGGGTCCAGTACACATGTGGAGGCACTTACAGCTCTCATGGCCTTGTCCACGTCCTCAGGGGTAACAGCTTGAAAATCAATCCAGTGATGTTCTACCAGATTATCCCTTGGTGCCTCAGCTGGTACTGCGGGATTGGAGTCCAGGTCCGTCCGAAACCGAGCAACTTTATCCTCGACGAATTGGACGTAGTCCTCAGCTCTGCCCTGCAAAGGATCGTTCGTATCCCTCTTGTTTAGGAGGGAACGGGTTATCCTGAACAAGGCGGCTGGGCGCGACTCAGCGGAAGCAATCAGAGAGGCAATATATGTTCTTTTTGACGTCCTAATTGCCCGGATGTAAGCTCTGATGCTAGATGTTAAAAGTGCTCGGTCCGACTCGGATTTTCTGGATCTCCATCGGTGCTCTAGGCGTCTCTTTCGGCGCTTCATCTCCCGGAGTTCCTCAGTAAACCAAGGAGCCCTCCTGGATCCACTGCCTCGGAGCGGCCGTAAAGGTGCAATCCGGTCAAGAGCCCCTGTCGCTGCTGAATTCAAAGCAGCAACCAGAGTCTCCGCCGGACTGCGGGCGAGAGTATCAGGAATGACCCCAAGCTCCGTCTGAAAACCCAACGGGTCCATAAGTCGCCTGGGGCGGAACCACCTGGTCGGTTCCTCCTCCCTACAGTGGGGGTTTGGTCTCCAAAAGTCAAGCCTCAGTAGGTAGTGGTCTGACCACGACAGGGGTACGATCTCACTACCCCTCAGACCAAGATCACAAGTCCACTGCTCCAAGAGAAATACGAGGTCGAGCATGTGACCCGCTGAGTGGGTTGGGCCCCGAATTACTTGGGTCAAGCCCATGGCTGTCATGGAAGCCATGAACTCCTGCGCTCCATCAGAGTGTTCACTGAGCGAAGGCAAATTGAAATCCCCCAGAACCATGAGCCTGGGGAACTCAGTTGCCAGCTCAGCTACCGACTCAAGGAGCGAGGGGAGGGCTGCTGCAACGCTGTTGGGAGGCAGGTACGTTAACAGCAAGCCCACTTGACCCTTGAGGTCCAACTTCACCAGCAGGGACTCACACCCGACAAGCTCCGGAGCAGGGATCCTACGAGGTACTAGAGACTCTCGGATAACAATGGCCACACCCCCACCCCTTCTCTGAGCTCTCGGCTGATGGAGCACCTGAAAACCCTCTGGGCACATCTCTACGAGGGGAACTCCTCCCTCTGGGCCCAGCCAGGTTTCAGTAATACATGCCAGGTCTGCCCTCTCGTCTAAAATTAAGTCCCGGATGAGAGGAGCCTTATGAACTACAGACCTGGCATTTAGCGACAACAGCCTGAGACCAGGGTCCTGATTACTCACGCCATCTGGCCTTGGAGTGGGACTCATAGGGCCGGAAGGAGGGATCTCTGTAACGTAGCGAGCCCTCCTTCCCCGGTAATGGCCAGCCCTAAAGTCCCCGCCATATCTGCCCCTCCCTGTTACGACCGTAATGCTCCGGCCCACTCCCGTGTCCGTAATTCCCCCAGCCACCCCAATGACCCCCACGTTTCTCGGCAGGTCCTCCGAATCAAACACACTCATTCGTTCACCCAAGCAGTCCCCACGTAGTAAATTAAAAAACACAGAATACAGTAATAATAGGTTAATAAAAGTGGGATCATTCACTCAATCACATGCATATCCCATGCATATCCCATACAAAAGAAAGAAAGAAAGAGAGAGAAAGAAAAAGGGGAAAAAGGAAGATTGCGCAGCTGTTAAAAAAGGTGCAAGTTCAAGTAGTGCAAATGGCTCTTAACGTTCAAGATGGTTAAAGTGACTGAAACCCAGCAATGGTCCAAAGGAGGCGTACAAGGGAATATCTCGTATCCCCCTCTCCTGTAAGTCTGGGAAGGTCCAAAGAGTCCGGGGCAGTTGAGGGGAGCAGAGGGCCTTCTTACACACTGTGAGCACCCCCACTCGTCCAGGGTCCAAAGCACTGCAATGAATGGAATTAAACAAGTGCTGTCCGAAACAATATTCCAGAGGCAGTCGCGAATAATGATAGTCAAAGCGACTGAGGCTGAAACAGCAAGTTCAGAGGCCCTGGAATTACAGTTAAAGGAGACTGAATGTTCTGAAGCCCAGATGGAAAGGAGCCAGATGGCAAGCAGGGGGGGTATAAAAAGGCTCCACAGCAGCGATGATGGGCTGAAGGAGAAACTCACCCAGAGAAGAGGCCCAGTCAAGCAAAAAACGGAAGGAAAAGGAAAAGGTGGCAGCGTTGATGTAAAGGCTGAATCAAACAGAGGGGGGGAGGGGTGTCCGGAAGGGCCATGGCGGTGGCAAATGCAGCCAGCCACCAAATTCGCCCGTCCTCGGTGGGTGCCCAGGTCGTTCTCCTCCCCTTCAGGGCGATGGCTGTGCAAAAGGGTCTCCAGGGGCTCAACAGGCCGAGCATACAAAGTCAGAAGATGTCGCAAGCCCCGAGGGCTGGTAGAAAACGCCGCCATCATCCATATGCTGCCGCCGTCGCCGCCATCAAGCGGCAGAGATCGCTGTGAAGCCGCTGAAGGTTGCGAGGCCTGGGATCGTCCAAGAGTGAAGACCTCCCCAGCAAACTGGCCTCTTCGGGTCCCCCAGATCTCAGTCATCCCCGGGGACCCATCCAAAGGGTTATGCCGCCTGCTTGTAAGGTTTCCCAACATTTTCTCCATCAGCTTGAAACGGAGCAAGAAACGGAGCAGCCATTCTGAGCTCGCACATGTGCAGTGGACTTGTCAAAAGGTTAAGGCATATTGGATAAAAATTTGGTGGATTATGCAAAATATTTTTAAAAGAAGGATAAAGTTTACTTCTCAGTTATTCTTGCTAGGTATATGTACTGACTTTACAGCGGTAGAGACTAACTTGAACCTGCACTTAATAACGGCAGCAAGACTGTTGGTGGCGTAATACTGGAAGAAGGAAGACCTGCCTACAACTCAAGAATGGACATTGAAAGTTACAAATTTAGCCGAGATGGCTAAAATATCAGCATATCTTAAAGATCACTCAAATGAGAGATATAAACGAGACTGGAAAAATGGATTGACTATATACAAAATAAATATGGGACTAAGAAATTCCAGTTAGCCTATGCTTAAGATTAGGAATGATTTAAATTGTTTAAAGTTAGCTTAGCAAAAAGAAGCTAAGATCAATGTAGAGATGTTATTAATTTTTTTTATTTCCTTTTTTTTCTCAATAGATTTTAGACTATGTTTGTTAAAAATCTATACCGTGTACGGGTTCTGGGAAGTCAGGGGGGGAAGGAGGTGGGGGGTTGGGGGGAGGGTGGGGGAGGGAGGGATATATATTAGGTTAGACACGATGTGTTAGATTTCAATGCAATGTGACTTCACATGTATACTGTTTTTCTTTAATTTTTCTTTAAAATAGGATAAGCCAAGTACCGTAACATATAATGGAAATACACCAAGGGGAGAAGGAGTAGGAAAGAAGAAAGATGGGTAGAGAGGGATGGGAGAGAGGGTGGGTGGGAAGGCGAGAAGGAAGGGGGGGAGCGGATTTGGAGAGAGGAGTGGTAGAGGGGGAGGGGAAGTAGGTTAGAGGGGGATGATGGAGGGAAGATAGAAAGTTGGAGGGTGGTGGAAGAAAGAGGTGTATGGAGAATGGAAGAGGTATTTTGGGCTTTTATTTTCTGGGGCACTGCTGACAAGAGGAATTGTTACAATTATTGTTTAATACTGTATGGTGTATACATGTGATTGTATGAAAATGAAAATGAATGAAAAAATAAAATAAAAACATATATAATAAAAAAACAAGGAGGGGAACTAGGGATGGAGGGTGAGGTGAATGCATTAAAGAGTATGTTCCGATTTAGTAAGTTTACATGGAAAACGGGATGGATTCTCCTAAGGGTTTTGGGCAATTCCAATTGCACTGTGACAGGATTCACAATTTTAACAATGGGGAAAGGACCCACATTTTTAGGACCAGGTTTCTTCGATTTCTGGGTAGTCTGAAGAACTTAGTGGACAATAACATCCTATCCCCAACCTGATATTCTTTTGGCTTTGACCATCTTTATCAGCTTGTTTTGTGTGTGCTTGGTGAGCAGCATCAAAGGCTCTACAAGTCATAGGCCAGAAACATTGAAGCTGATCACTCCACTCAGACACAGATACATTCTGTGGTTTCTCTCGAGATAATTCAGGAATAGGTACAAACTTCTGGCTGAACACTACCTTAAAAGGAGTCATTCCAGTACTGCTATGTACCAAATTGTTGTACGCCATCTCTGCATAGGGCAAGAGGTCAACCAATTATCCTGTTGATAATTGATATACCATTTAAGACACTGCTCTAGAACTGAGTTAGCCTTTTCACAAGCCCCATTCATCTGCAGATGGTGGGCAGAGTTTAGACCCTGGACAGAGCCTATTAACTTCAGGAACTCCTTCCAGAAGAGAGAAGTGAACTGGACCTCACTATCTGAAATAATGAGTTCAGGAACTCCATGTAACCTGTACACATGTAAAATAAACAGTTTAGCCAGTGTTTTTGCTGATGGAATCTTGGAACAGGGAACAAAATGCACTTGCTTGGAGAAAAAATCTGTGATCACCCAGATGACAGTATTTCTCAGGCTTTCTGGACTTCCGGGATGATGTCACGTTGGAGCAGCTACAGGGGAATGTCTGTCTGATTTTTCATGTCTGGAGGCTGTCAGCAGCAAAGCTGGGCCTTGTGTGGGTGGTGAACGGATTGAGAAAGAAGGAAAGAACAGATTCCTTTTGACAGAGGCAGAAGAAAACGAAGAGAAAGGACAGTGACTGTGCAATTTGAGGGCAACAGTCATTTTGAGGACAGAGAACAGGGAACAGAAAAGTTGCAAGAAAATAGAGATATTGAGGAATAAAATGGTGGTATTCCCAATGTAGGACTTTGGATTGGACTCATTTACAATCAGCTTTGTACACTTCAGATATCTTTACATTACTTATGGTATTTAAATATTGTTATATCTACCATGATCTTTAGATCAAAGAATTTAATATTTTATAAGCTTTCCATTTTATATATCTATACTCTACATATATTTAATGTAGATTCAAGCATATTTAAAACAGGACAGAATGCATAGACAGTTCCTTTATTACTGAATATTAGAAAATCTATCTAGCTTTAAAACAGGACCTGTTGATTAATAGTGACCTTTAATTAATTAATTAATTGCACATACTGATTTATGTATTTATGAATTTTAATAGATTTATTATATAGTATAACAACTTATAGATATTATAAATATATATTTATTTCTCTCCTTCGCTCCCTCTCTCCCTTTAATACAGTTGTTAAGTTAGGACAATTTATAATAATTAACTACAAATATAATAATTTATCATTGTGATTTACATATATGTATTTACTTATTTACATATGTTTATATAACTGTCTATAGAAAATTGATATTAAGGATTAGATTTAATCAGTGACTTATATTACATTACTATTGTTAGCTATCAGATTTTTTTAAAAAAGAGGGATAGGAGAAGGGACAGTGACTAGGTAAAGACCTAGAGTGAAAGATTGAAAAGTTATGGTATTATGAAATATTTGTTTCCAAAAGCTAAAGATGGCAAACACATCCACAATTACCAAAACTGTAAAGAAAACACTGCCAATGATAACCTCTCCAGCAGGACAAAAGTTAACAACAGACATGCCAAGCAGTGAAAAACCAGGATCTGCACCAACCCTACAAAGCCTACAAGCCTCATTAAACATGATTCAGGAATTTATGATAAAAACACAAGAATCAATAATCAAAAATCACGAGGAAATGAAAGGTGATCTAGGGAAAGTGAAAGATGATATAAAGAAGTTGGATGATAGAATGGGGAAGATACAAGAAACAATTGCCAAAAATGAGCAGAAAATAAAACTGGTAGAAGCAAGATAGAACAAACTGAAAATAAAATGGAAGCAACAGAAGAAAGACTGACAGCAGCCAACAGAGAGCTGGGGGAGGCAATAGTCCATTTAGAATTGGAAAGATCCTCTATTTAAGATTTCAGAACATAGTAGAGGCAAAAGATGAGGACCTACCAAAACTCATGAAGGATCTTGTCAGCTTCTGCTTTGCTATAGCTTCAGCTGCCATGAAACGGGGAGGGAGGGCATGGTATTTGGGAGGGGTTACTCATTGTGCTGGTGGAAGTTTCTGGAGTCTACCGATTGATTGGACTACGCATGCGTGGGTGTTTCCCGCCAGCTCTAATGGCACCAACATTCCATCTTCGTGATGCCTTTTGAAGTTATCTTGCACCTGACATTTGGAAGACTTATGATTGGACTGGGTCTATGATGCCAAGGGGTGGGGAATGGGCTATTCTATATATCAACTGTTTTCGCGCCTAATTAACCAGACTTCGCTATGCATTGCCTTTAACCATTTTTAATTAGTAAAAGTACATTTGATTTCTACGCATGGAGTCTCATGGTCATTCTTTCCTAATTAACTAATGGAGAGGAGCTGACAGGTAGCGAAGTCTCAAAACACCTTTCCAGGAGACTACAATCTACCGTGGAAGGTGCAAAACTTCAAGGAGACAGAACAGAAAAAAAATATATGTCTTCGCCAGCCAGCAATGGAGAAAAGGACAAAGAAACCACTGATATCTTGTTTCCTGAAGAATTGGCTCAGCTGGAGATATCGAGCCCTGCTAGTCCCCCCCATTGGTCCATGTCAGTGGGACAAAGAGAGGAGGGGGCAAACTGGGATGCGGCCGTTACCAGAAGAAGACACCAGGAAAGGCCGTTCAAGGCGGGAGCCGAACGAAGACCCCAGGAAAGAGATCAACCTGATTACTTGGAACGGAGGTACTCTGGGCAAAGATTTGGGGAAGGTGAAGAGGCCGAGAGGGGATGGGAGCAAGAAAACCCACGAGCAGCTTCACCCCCCCCCCACTGCCAGGGGTGCTGCCAGGCCAGGGGCCCCCCTCCCCAGAAGACACAGAATGGCTAAAGTTCCCCCATTACCTGTGAAATATGATGGAAACCCTAAGAAGCTGGGGTCTTTCATCATGCAGGTTTATAATTACATGGAAATCTATGGGCCTGATTTTGAACCAGATACCTTGAGAATACGCATGGTTTTACTTGCATTAGACGGAGAGGCCTCTGATTGGGGAACAGGCTTACACCAATCAAATTCCCCCCGCCTGAGGAATTTCAATGCGTTTATGGGAGCTTTCAAGAGACGTTTTGATGACCCCCTGACTGAGAAACAGGGCAAACTGAAATTTATGACCCTCGCGCAGGAGGACAGGCCAGTGTCCGAGTACATTCAGGAGTTTCAACACCTATGTAATTACATGAGAGGTTGGGGTGAAGAAGCCCTTTTGGACAAATTTGCTTTGGGCTTGGATGAAGATATTTATCAACAATGTGTTAATTGCCACCTTCCCAAACGCTTGACTGTTTGGTTTGAAAACGTGGCAGACATTGAACTGGATTTAATGAGACTCAAATGTGTTAAGGAGGAGAGGCAGAAGAAAAAAAGAGAAAGCTGCGAAATCTTCTCCCCCAAGCCGCAAAACCCCTTTCAGAAGCAGAGGCGAAGGGAGGGGAGGCCCCTCTGGGAAATCCAGACCATTTGCTTGCTTTCGTTGTGGGAAAATCGCCCATCGTGCCCTTGAATGTCGCGCCCAGCTGCCCACGGCCGCCCTAGCCCCTTCCAAACGGGAGGGGAAACCCACCAAGGCCTCAGATAAGAAAAAGAAAGAAGCTGCATTCACCGTTGATTCCACCCCCCCCCCCAATTCGCCCAGGCTTTGGAGGGAGAAGCGGATGTCTCCACCAGCTCCTCCGATGACTCCGATGATGACGCCTCGCCTCGCTGGGTGAGTTCAAACAAAGGCCCTATGCTAATCCCCGTAGAGTTAAGAGTTCTGCCCGATGGGGGGTCTGAAAGCCTTCCCGCCCTCCTTGACTCAGGCTGTTCCCGCTCAATGATCAATCCTGCTATGGTGGAAAAACTGGGCCTCAAGTTGAAAACTTTGAAAACCCCTATTGTTTTTTGCCAGATAGATGGGTCCATCGCAGGGGGGGGACCCGCCCATTTCTTCACTGAGCCCTTAGAGATGAAAATGGGATCCCACACAGAACTAATCTCTTTTATTGTGGCTCCTGGGATGGACAGACCACTCATTTTGGGCCTCCCGTGGCTTCAAAAATGGAACCCTCGCATAAATTGGAGGGAGGGTTGGTTACAGATTCACACGGCCGCACCTCCGGAAGGGGAGGGACCTTCTTCAGACCCTGTTGGCTGCAGTTCTGATTTGGCCGCTAGAGGGCAGGAGCGGATAGAAGGAGAGGAAAAAATTCCGAAAGTATATTGGGACCTGAGGGGAGTTTTTAGTGAGAAATCTTCCGACAAACTTCCGCCCCACAGGCCTACTGATTGTTCAATCGACATTTTGCCCGGGGTGAAGTTGCCAAAACCCCAGATTTATTCCATGTCTCCTAGGGAAATGGAAGAGATGAGAAAATTCATTGATAAGAATTTAGAGCGGGGTTTCATTGAACCTGCCCGCCCTAAAGTCACTGCTCCTGTGCTTTTCCGTGAGAAGAAAGATGGTTCTCTGAGATTATGTGTTAATTTTAAAAACCTTAACGCAATCTTGACCCAAAACTTATACCCATTGCCTTTGATGAAGGACATGTTGGCCCAATTGGGGAAGGGCCGCATCTTCACTAAACTGGACCTCAGGGAGGCGTACTACAGGGTCCGTATAAAGGAAGGGGATGAATGGAAAACTGCTTTCAACTGCCCTCTTGGTTGCTTCCAATTCCGGGTCATGCCTTTTGGCCTGCAGGGGGTGCCTGCTGTTTTCATGCAATTAATAAATGAGATCTTGCATGACCACCTTTACAAAGGCGTTATCGTATATCTGGATGATATCCTTATCTATTCTCACAATTATGACGGCCACGTCGCTCTGGTGCGCACTGTTTTGAAGAAACTCAGGGCCGCTGAACTTTATGCCAAATTGTCTAAGTGTGAGTTTCACCAGGCTAAGATTGACTACCTCGGTTATCGCATCTCTCCCGCTGGCATTGAGATGGACCCTGGAAAAGTGAAAGCGGTCACTGAGTGGGAAGCACCCCGAACACGCAGGCAGTTGCAAAAATTTTTGGGTTTTGCTAACTTCTACCGTCAGTTCATTCCTTCTTTTGCCAAAATTGCACTTCCTATCACAAATTTATTGAAGTCCAAGGGTGGGCCTAGACCTAAGCCTAGCAAACCACTGGATTGGACCATGGAATGCCAAGCTGCTTTCGAAAGACTAAAACGCCTGTTCGCTGCGGAGCCTGTCCTCAAACATCCCGACATGGACAAGCCTTTCGTCGTCCAAGCTGATGCCAGTGATGTCGCCGTTGGGGCCGTCTTGCTACAAGCCAACGACCACGGTGACTTACAACCTACACCTCTCGCAAGCTCACAGACACTGAGAGACGTTGGGCTGTTTCGGAGAAGGAGGCGTTTGCGGTGCGATGGGCCCTAACCACATGGCGCCATTTTCTGGAGGGCGCTAAGCACTCTTTTGAGGTGTGGACTGACCACAAGAATTTGGAGGCGTTGAGGACCCCGCGCCGTCTATCCCCTAAACAAATGCGGTGGGCCCAACATTTCAACCGTTTCAATTTCACACTCAAGTACATCCCTGGAGGGAAAAATTTCATGGCGGACGCTTTGTCCAGACTTCCTCAATACAACTGCTCCAAACTGAGTGTTGTTCAACCTGTTGTTCCCACTTCCAGCCTCGCGGCTCCGGTGGTCACTCGCCAGCAAGCACGCTCGAAAGTGGAGGTGCCTCAAGATTTTCTGTCTGACCTCAAACGCGCCCTTCCCCAGGACGACTGGTTCCAGAAACATCAAGATGAGTGCACGGTGAGGGACGATCTACCGTGGATCGGCGCCAAGCTTTATGTGCCCGCCTCTCTTCGTCTCGTCGTTCTCCAATGAGCTCACGATTCCAAGTTGGCGGGTCACTTTGGCTTCGTCAAAACCTTACATCTAGTCAAGAGGCAATTCTGGTGGCCCTCTTTGAAAAAGGACATTGAACTTTATGTGGCCAGTTGCCCGGTTTGTGCTGCCGCTAAGAGGCCGCCTGGGAAACCACAGGGGCTGCTCCAGTCTGTGGTACGACCTGTCGCCCCTTGGAAGGAAATTTCGATGGACTTCATTGTCGAGCTTCCTGAGAGCCAGGGGCACACCATCATTTGGGTCGTTACGGACTTATTTTCCAAACAAGTTCATTTTATACCTTGCCACAAGATTCCTTCTGCTAAGGCTCTCGCCAAACTCTTCATCTCCCATGTTTACTGGTTGCATGGAGTGAGGACCCAGATTGTTGTTGGGGGCAATATGCTGACTCTGTAAACCGCTTAGAGAGGGCTGAAAGCCCTATGAAGCGGTATATAAGTCTAACATTGCTATTGCTATTGCTATTGCTGATCATATTGTTTCTGACAGAGGGGTCCAATTCACCTCAACCTTCTGGAAGGAATTTCTTAAACGCATTGGCTCCGCCCAGGGCCTTAGCTCCGCCCACCACCCTCAGACTAACGGGGCCTGTGAGAGGACTAATTCTGTTCTAGAACAATACTTACGTTGTTTCATTAATTATCAGCAGGATGATTGGGTGGACTTGTTGCCGCACGCTGAAGTGGCCTACAACAATTCTGTTCATACCAGCACTGGTTTTACCCCTTTCCGGGTTGTTTTTGGTCAGGACTTTGTTCCTATTCCTGAGTTGCCTCGTGACCAGCCGCAAGTTTCTTCCGTCGCTGATTGGAGTGAGCGTCTCAGCCATGTTTGGCCTTTGACTCTTGCTACGTTAGATGCTGCTCATCGCGCTCATAAGAAACAAGCTGATAAGAAGCGTGTTCAGCCTTATCAGTACAAGGAGGGTGACTTGGTCTACTTGTCCACAAAGTTCCTTCAGACCACTCAAAAATTCAAAAAATTGGGGCCTAAGTATGTTGGTCCTTTCCCCATCCTCAAGATCATCAATCCTGTTTCCATTCGTTTGCAACTGCCTAAGCATCTCAATCGTGTTCATCCCGTGTTCCACGTTAACCTCATTAAGCCTGTTCGTGTTTCAACTTTACGTCCGCCTGATACTCCTCCTCCATTGTTGATTGATGGTGAACAACACTTTGAAGTCCGTGAGATTTTGGACTCCCGCAGGCGGCGTAACCGCATCCAGTACTTAGTTGCTTGGAAACATTTTCCCCCCTCCCACACGGAATGGGTTGACAAGTCCCATGTTCGTGCTCCCCGACTACTTCAGAAGTTTTATGCTGCTTATCCTGACAAGCCTTAATTTTCTCTCTACCCTACCCCCCATTTTTCTTCTCTGTTTTGTTGTTCGTTTGTCTGTCTGTGGGACTGGGTCTATGATGCCAAGGGGTGGGGAATGGGCTATTCTATATATCAACTGTTTTCGCGCCTAATTAACCAGACTTCGCTATGCATTGCCTTTAACCATTTTTAATTAGTAAAAGTACATTTGATTTCTACGCATGGAGTCTCATGGTCATTCTTTCCTAATTAACTAATGGAGAGGAGCTGACAGATCTTCTAGCTGACCAATTGCAAATGGACAAAAGTGAACTGAGGAAGTCATAACCTCAAACAAATACCAAAGAGAATCAGAGAGCAAAGAAGGAATTACCAATTCTTCTCCACACAACTGATCAAATATAAAATAATGTTCTGCTGGTTGATACCAGAAGGCATGTTAATATTCTGGCAAGATAAGAAAATAAGGATTGACACCAGAGATAAAGCCCAGGAATTCTATGAACATTACATAGAGGGGGAATCAGACAGCAGAGAGGAGTTGGAAACCAAAAGCCAAGAGGAGCAGCAGACAGAGGAAAAAGGATTAGACCAAGAAGTGAGAGAGAAGACTGATACAGAAGTTCAGGAAAGAGAAGGAGTGAGGACAAGAAAACAAAAGGAAACAAAACCAAGTAGAGGAACAAAGGTGACAAACAAGTAACAGGATGGAGGAAGAAGATTTATATTGGTCAATATAAATGGACTAAATTCACCTATAAAAAGGAAGACAAACTATTTTTAAACTCCAAAAACAAAACATGGACATCACATGCCTACAGGAAGTTCATATTAAAAAAGGAAATGGTAGTATCGGGGAATCTCCAAAATTAGGGAAATTACATCTGGCCTTGGCCGAAACAAAGAAAAGGGGAATTGCAGTATATATAAAGGACTGGCTAAAACCTAAACAGGTATACGCGGATGAAGAGGGAGGAACATTATTAATTGAAGTATCAATAAAACAAAAAAGAACCAGAAAGTACATATAGTACATTACATAAGTGGCAGGGGTGGGTTTCAAAAATTGTTCCAACCTACTCTGTGGGTGTGGCCTCCTTTGTGGGAGTGGCTTGCCACCCATGTGACCAGATGAGAGTAGCTTGCCGCCCATGTGACCAGATGTGAGTGGCCTGCCAGGCTGCCACCCATGTGACCTGGTGGGAGTGGCCAAGACAAGGATATTACTAGATATTACTAATTACTAGATATTATTAATATTACTAGATCATTATTAATGCATAGATAACTGCGGAACATTACACACACACAAACACACACACACAAACTATGACAGTGTCAGGAAAACACCAAAAAATAAGAATCCCCCCCCCCCACAAAAGACTGCCAATGAAACCAATTTTTTTTCCTAAGCCTAAAGACAGGAAAGACAAAGTCACTGGAATAAAAACCATCAAGGCAATGTGGGAAATTATAAAGGACAGGCGCTCACAGAACCATCAACCACCTCAAAATTACCTAAACAACGAGGGTGAAACACACTAAATCTGGCAAAGCTGCCTTGCACCAACCTGGCCTGCCCATAGAAAAGCAGTCACTTTGAAACCTGGTCTGAACACTTAAAAGCAACATATTGCACCACAAAGAAAACATTTGCAAAAAGGAACAACATTTCTTGTGGTAAATATATTTTATAAACAATTAAAATATAAAATTCTCTAAAAAATAATTTAAAAAATATTCTATAAATAAAAGAAATCCTTAAAAACCATTGTTAAGTATTACACCAGCAATAATTTACACTGTAACAATTTAAAGTTATTGTACCAGCCTTAGTGTACTGTAACCATTATTTCAAAGCACATACACAATAAATTACAATAAAACTATTATAAAAAATTCTATGCACAATACATTTCAAAGTATTGAGTGTAGAATATTTTAAAATGGTTTACTTTAATTTATTTTGGATGGAATCTTTTTTTAAATAGTCTAGGACAATATAAAAAAAGATTCCATCCAAAATAAATTAAAGTAAACCATTTTAAAATATTCTACACTCAATACTTATATGTAAAACTATTTTAAAAAATTCTATGCATTAAATAAAATATTATTTTAAAATACATTAAAATAATAATTAAAAAAACCCAGGTCACTTACCAGCTGAGCAGGCAGAATCAGCAGCACTCCGATGCGATGGATGGATCCGTGTCGCGATGGCAGGCAGCAGGAACAGGTAAGACACTGGACTGGAGGGACAAGGCTAGGGTCACTTAGGTTGCCTGGCAGACGTAGCCAGCCAGGCAAGGCTAGAGGGGGGGGCGGGGGGCTTCCCTTGCGAAAGAAGAGGAGGATATTAAAAGATACCTACAAAAGAGGAATCTTCCAACTTTACTGGAAACAACAAAGGAAACACTAAATGGGAGAATAACAAGGCTAAAATTAAAAAGGGCAATCCAAAAACAAAAAAAATAACAAAACCCTGGGTCTGGATGGAATTTTAGCAGAATTCTATAAAGAATTCTATAAAGAATTGCAAAAATCATTAGAGAACATATTATTAGAAATGTATAATGAAGTACTAGAATGAGTTAAGACACCAAAATCCTGGATGGAGGCACTAATAACATTAATTCTCAAAGACAACACTGAAAAACAAAAGATCTAAAATTATAGGCCAATCTCGCTGCTAAATGCTGATTATAAAATATTTATGACAATAATGGCGGAAAAAATTAAAAATATATTAAATGGAATCATACCCTCAGACCAAAATGGATTTTTACCCAACAGACATATAAAAAACAATATATGAACGATAATGGACATATTAGAATATGATGACATACACTCAGGAAAACAAACAGCATTGATATTTATTGATGCACAAAAAGCATTCGATAATCTGAATTGGGATTTTCTTATAAATCAATTAGCAGTAATGAACTTTGGAGAGAAATTTATCAAGATGATCAGAACAATATATTCTAGTCAGAGGGCAAAAATAATACTAAACAGGGAAGCAACAGAAGGTTTCAACATAACCAAAGGGGTAAGACAGGGATGCCCTCTTTCCCCCCTGTTATTTATCCTCTCAATAGAGACATTGATATTACACATTAGATAGAACCAGGACATAAAGGGATTGAACATTAGAACACAGGAATACAAAGTGCAGGCCTTTGCAGACGATCTAGCATTTATCATATCGTAAAAAGGAAACTAAAATATTAACTAAGAATTTAACCAAAATGAAGAACTGGAGGAGAAACTGGGAATTTTGAGAGCCAAGAAAATTAAATATTTGGAAATATGGTACAATAAAAGAAGATAACTACAATAAACTGCTACGACAAATACAAAAAGATTTGGATAATTGAACTAGACTACAGATATCACTAACTGGCAGAATTTCAACAATTAAAATGAATGTACTACCCAAATTATTTTATCTTTTTCAAAGATAAAATACCGATTTAATACCGATTAAATTAGAGAATTTTTTTTTCAAACAACTAAATAAAATGGTATCCAAATTTATCTGGTCAGGGAAAAAACTGCGTATTAAATACAAACTTCTACAAGATAGTAGAAACAAAGGTGGATTTGGCCTCCCTGACTATCAGGTGGCAACCCTGAAATGGCTCAAGGACTGGATTCAACTAAAAAATAAAATGATTCTTATGCTAAAAGGCCATGATGTCCAACTAGGCTGGCATGGCTTCCTCTGGGAGGGAAAAAATAAATCTCATTCATACTTCCAGAGAGACATAGTAAGGGATGCCCTGCTTAAGGTCTGGGAAAAATTTAAAAAACCCATTACATGAAAATCCCAATCTGGTTATCAATGATAGAGGCAATGACATATCCAAATACTATAGATCTCAGCAAAATGGAAAGCTATGCAGAACTCTTAGATGAAAAATCAGTACAAGATCTGAAAACATAAGGAATAAATCTAGAATGGTGGCCCTATTAAAGATTGTAAAGATTTAAAAAAGATTGGGAACAATACATGAGAAACAAATAGAATTAGATAAAATATTATTAGGAACCGGAGGAAAAATGATTACCAAATTATATAACTTATATAAGATATAAAATGGAGGAAGAGATGGTAAAGGAGACAATGATTAGCTAGGAAAGAAATTTTGGGCATAATTTAGAGTTAGAAAAATGGGATAAACTATGGGAAAGAAATTATAAATTTACAACGGCAATAGCTTACAAGGAAAATCTATATAAAATGTTTTATAGATGCCATTTGCCTCCAGCAAGATTGCCCAAAATGTACCCAAATTTATCCCCCAAATGTTGGAGATGTAGCCACAAGTCTGCAACATTCTACCATATGTGGTGGACATGCCCCATCACAAGGAAATACTGGTCAAAATTCAGAAATGGAAACCAGAAGCATTCTTTTTTTTTTCCTGGTAATTTTTTATTTTTTTCATTTTCATAACATATAGTCACATGTATACTATTACATAGCCAGCATCATTTTGTATTATTAAATGTTTACATCAATTCATCTTACTATCAACTCCCAAAACACAATTATTAGCTCTCCATACACGATATTTGTCCTTATCCATCATTTTCTTCTCCCTCCCTCTCCTCCCCCTCTCTACTTCCTTTGTTCCCTCTGTCAACCTTCCCTACTCTACTTCCCCTTCCTCTCTCCTTCTCCTCTCCCCCATTTCCACTCCTCATTTCTCTCCTCCTCTTCCCCCACCTGTCCTCTCTCCTATCACTCTCTTCTTCCCTTACTTCTCTCCTCTTTTTCACACTCTTTATCTCATTTACTTGGTGTATTTCAGCTTTTGAGCACGTTCCATTTTATGTTGATGGTATGTTGATGGTATTTATAGTTCCTTTTCAATATACATATTTAATTTTAACATATATTCTCCTCCTCTCTTTAAAAAAATAGAACAAAAAAGTATACATATATAGTCATTGTACTTTAGCCCCTCCCCCAACCTTATTTTGGTTGAGATGTAGACCTGGTTAAATTCCCAGATATTCTCATCATTATTTTTATATAATTATACATCCTTACATGCCCCCAATTTGTGATTCTGTCTTTAAATCTCAATAGTTTCCCATTGTAGATATATTCCATGTTCCCTCTCCATTTTTCCATATCTTGGATTAGAGTACCCTTAAATTGTTTATAAATGACAAACCTCGCTATTCTATGTTTGTTACAATTCCCTTAATCTATTATGTAAAATAACAAGCAGTAAACATCTCACTTTATTCATCATCTTAAAAGTTCTATATATATCCATGTTTCATATATATTTAACCCATGCTTAGTTATCCTTCTGTTCTCATTTTCAGTCAATTCACAACTCAATTTAATTATCATGTAGAAAAGTGACTCACAAACCTCTGCTTTACAACCTCCCCATATTCAGTTTCATATTTATCCATATTCCATATATTTTGGCCTTTTTAGTTATCTTTCCATTATTATGTTCAACCAGTTAGCAACTCCATTTTATTGTCATGTTTAGGAATAAAACCCTTATCTTGCTTTATATTTTCCCATATCTAGATATCCATTTTTTTCCTAATAAGTCATTTGTCCCACTTTTCTGTTCCTGTCTTCTCCCTTTTCTTTATTTTAACACTTCCACTCCCATCAATTTTCCCCTCATTAGAGTAATTTATATTTCTCTTTGTTGGGGCATAGTCTCCTACTTCAATTTTCCTTATGCCACTGACAACCTCCAAAACCACTTTTGTCTGTTTTTTATTCCTTTTTGTTGGGACACCTCCTCTTTTTACAGTTTTCCCTATATCACTGCCAAGACTGATGGAGTTTTTTGTCTGCTTTTTATTTCCCTCCATTTCTCCCCTTTCGTTGTCTTGCCCCACTTCTTCTTCTTTGAATTCTTCTTTAGATCTCTGCTTCCTGGGTTCAAAATTCTATTTAGGCTTGATTTTAATGATTTATGCTTTTTAAAAATAATTTTACGTAGTTCTTCTAATTCCCAGTTTTCCATGACGTCCAGTTCCAAAGTTATAGTTAGTTATACAATTCTTGTTTCAGAGTTCTAATCCACCTTAAGTTTATCTACTTCAACTGCTATTGAGAAAAGCAATGGGAGCCATCTTAGTCTTTTGTTCTTCCTTAATATCCAGTTCCAAGATTGCAGTTAGTTATACAAATCTTATTTCAATATTCTGGTCCACCTTAAATTTCATTAATCCAACTACTTTCAAACTGGAAGAAAAGCAGACACCATCTTAAATCTTTTGCAGAAGAGAAGAGTGAAAAAGAAGAGAGAGGAGAAAAAAACCCTTCGTATTTCCCAGGTCTTGAGTCTGATATTTATTATTTCCTTTAAGAACTGCTCAAAATAAATCACTTGTAATAAGCTTGCAATCAGCCAGAGGTTTCTCTTTACCTCCTGCTTTCCCAAATTCTAATTTATGGCAGTTAGTTAATTAAATCTTCCTGCACAGTCAAGATTAGGTTATCCGTTATCAGTGAGAAGACATGCTTTTTTCTTGATTATATTAGCTGGAAGGAATTCAAACAAATTAAAAGTAAACCCTTCGGGATATTGGATTCTATTTCAAATCCAAAACCAAATTTAGAGTTTATAACTAGTGGGTTTGTCACTTGTCTGCTTTCTATCCTTCTGTCCGAAAGCGTTTCAAACAAAAAGCTTCAAACCAGAAGCATTCTTATTAAGACTATTATTAAACCAAAAAATGGATACACAATTTCAATACATAATAATACACATACTCACTGCAGCTAGGATTGCTTTCGCACAAAACTGGAAAAAAAATCAATGCACCTGCAGATGAAACAATAATTAGAAAACTACTTGAATGTGCAGAGATGGACAAAATTACAATAGAACTAAAAGAAAGAGAAGAATTGGATTTCTATAAAATATGGAATAGAATTTATAAGTGGCTAGAAACAGAAGCCAAAATAGAAAATAAGAGAATGTAAATATATGGTGATATAAATAATTAATATTATTATAAGTGTTAGTACTACTGTTGTTATATTATAGGACAAGGTAAAAGCAATAGGAAGGCAATGCAGAATGGAAAACTATAAAGGCTACACATGAAAGCCGATACAAAAGGCTGTATAATTACTTTATATTGTTATGTATCTTTGTGTTTTGCTTTTTCTTGCTGTGTTTTTCTTTCTGTTTTTAAAGATCAAAACATTCAATAAAAACTATTTTTAAAAATGCACTTGCTTGGAGAACAAATCTGTGATTACCCAGATGACAATATTTCCCAGGCTTTCTGTAACTCGACAATAAAATCCATCAATATCTCCTTCTACGGTGCTCCAGATCAAGTGACACTTTGAAGTAGTTCTTGAGGTTTTCCTGGTGGTCTCTTTGCTGCTGCACAAATGGGAAAACTAGCAATATAGGATTCTATGTTTTTTTTTTCAGAGAAGGCCACCAGAACTGTCTTTTAACCAAATGTAATGTCTTCACAAAACCAAAATGCCCAGCCACCTTTGAGTCATGAGCCTGTTGGAGGACAATGCTTTTTAGAATAGCAGGAACATATAGCTTGGCTCCTACCCACACAAGGCCATCCCATGTAGGGTTACAGTAAATCATCTGGATGGTCCTTAGAACTGTGGTTACACGTGTAAGTACAAACTGCAGCAATTCTTTGCTTGTCAGTGATTCTTTGCTTGCAGTGTGTTCCCAGGCATGAACAAGGACACGGGATGATACAATGTATAACCTGTAACATTTACTCATTTGAATGTATAACACTTGATTCTTTCAGTGTGTGAGAACATGTACATTCTCACAAACACCAATGATGTAATTACTAGCCAATTACCTTGGAGACTTGTTAACCAATAATGAAATAACACGTAAACTAAGAATCTGCAAAGCTATAAAAATGATGACTGATTATTAATAAGTTGCTGTTGATTCTGCTGTTGATTCTGGATGTTCAATAAACTGTTTGTTCAGCTATCCATGGATTGATTTACTTTCATTCAGCTTCAGCCTTTGGGAACCTAATGCAACACTTTTAACCAAATGTAATGTCTTCACAAAACCAAAATGCCCACCAATTTTGAGTCATGGGCCTGTTGGAGGACAATGCTTTTTAGAATAGCAAGAACATATTTTGAGTCATGGGCCTGTTGGAGGACAATGCTTTTTAGAATAGCAAGAACATATAGCTTGGCTCCTACCCACGCAACGCCATCCTGCATTGCGCACTCATCAGAGTGTAGTTTGAACCATTCATCAGATGCAAGGCTTTCCCTGAGCCTTTTCGTCAAATCAGTGGGCACGTCTAAGTCCATTTTCCCCTGGCTCCTGGTGACTACCGGAGCAGCTAGGTGTCTGGCGGGAATGACTGAATGAATCACCAATGATCTGTCACTATTGTACTGGAGTAGCATGAACAAGGCATCAGCCATAAAATTCTTTCCCCCAGGTATGTATTTTAGTGTGAAGTGAAATTAGTTAAAACGTGCCCAGGGAACTTGTTTAGGTGACAGTTTCCATTGGGTTTTTAATGCTTCAAGGTTTTTATGATCAGTCCATACCTCAAATGGGTGCTTAGCCCCCTCAAGGAAATGCTGCCAAGTTAGCAAGGCCCACTGGACTGCAAAAGCTTCCTTTTCCCAGATTGCCCATCTTCTTTCCGTTTCTGTTAATTTTCAAGTGGTATAGGAGCAAGGTTGCAGATTCCCATCTGCATTTGTTTGGAGCAACACTGCCCCCATGGCCACGTCACTTGCATCTGCTTGGACCACAAAAGGTGCATCCATGTCAGGGTATTTTAAAACAGGTTCAGCTGCAAACAACTGTTCCAACTTCTCGAAATCTGCTTGACATTCCATAGTCCATTCCAAAGGTTTACTAGGCATTGGTTTTGCTTCTCCCTTTGATTTTAGGAGATTCATAATTGGCAGTGCAATTCTAGTGAATGAGAGAATAAATTGGCGGTAGAAGTTAGCAAACCCCAAAAAACTTTGTAGCTGTTTGCAGTGCAAGGAGCTGTCCATTCTGTAATAGCCCAGACTTTCTCCAGATCCATTTTGATATCCTCATGAGAGATGCGGTACCCCAACTAGTCAATTTTCTCCTGGTGAAATTCGTACTTAGACAATTTGGCATAAAGTTCAGCGGCTCTGAGTTTTTTCAGGACTGAGTGCGCAAGTTTTATGTGTTTCTCAAGTGTTTCCATGTAGACAATGACCATGTCATCAAGGTAAACTAACACCCCCTTATACAGGTGTTCATGCAACACCTGATTAATCAACTGCATAAAGACGGCTGGCAACCCCTGTAGTCTGAATGGGAGTACTCTAAACTGGAAACACCTCAGAGGGCAGTTGAACACAATCTTCCACTCATCTCCTTTTATTTGGACTCTGTAGTAGGCCTCCCTTAGATCTAATTTAGTGAAAATTTTTCCCTTTGCCAAATGAGCTAACATGTCCTTCATGAGGGTTAAAGAGTACACGTTTTCCACGCAAATGGCATTCAGATTTTTGTAGTTGACACACAAGCAAAGAGAGACATCTTTTTTCTCTCAGAATAAAACTGGCGTGGCCACACATTGCCTAGCAGGTTGGATGAAGCCCCTCTTTAAGTTTTATCAATGAAATAGCGTAATTCCTCCAGTTCTTGTGGGGTCGAGTAAATCTATGGTTTAGGGAGTTTCTCCCCTGGGAGGATTTCTATGCTGCAATTGGTGGCATGGTGGTGGTGGTGGAGCTTGTCAGAAGCCCTTTTGCTGAAAGCCTCTTTGAGGTTCCAATGCTCTTTCAGAATTCTTTCCTCTCCTTCAATTTTCTCACATGAAAAAGTCTGCTAAGTCTATTACAACTGTGGCTAGGTGAGAAGTCTTTCCCTCCCTCTCTGTCGACTTTGCTGAATGGATGTGTAGCCACCCTTTCCACCAGTTCACCTGAGGGTTCCATTTTCACAGCCAAGGTAATCCCAATATGAGGGGCCGGTCCATCCCTGGCACCACAATGAAACTCAGGGATTCTTGGTGGTCTCCCATCCACATCTCGACTGGTTCAGTTACAAAATGGCCGCCCAGCCCCCCAACTGGCAAAAGGCAATGGGTACTTTCATAGTTCTCAGTCTTAACCCCATTTTTCCACCACCTCAGGGCTAATTAAACATTGGGTGCAGCCAGAATCTAAAAGGACCAGCATCTTCCTCTGGGCACCGGTCAAGGGTACTTTTAATTCTACTGGGATGGTCTTGGGGCCCGATTGGGGACTTACCAAGGGATCATCATTGGGGTCGGTTTCACTTTCTCCTGAAGAAGGAGGGGGTTCCTTCTCCTCCTGGCTTGGAGGAAGGACATCAGTGAGTTCCATGCCTTTCAGGACAGTTTCCGTAGCTGCCAGTTGGGTTTCTTCCCTCCAGCCGAAGATGGTTTTGGGCCAAGCTTAGAGTAGCAGTCAGCAGCCCAATGCCCCTCTTTTCCACATCAGAAACACGCAGTTGATCTTGGCTTGGTTGCAGATCCCCCTTTTCCTGCTCTTGGTGCCTCTTTCAGTATAGGGGGCTGTTTTTGTTCCAGCTGCTGCCTCCACAGTATTGATTTCTGGCTAGGTTAATCTCCACATCAGCTGCCAGCACATACCAGTGTTGCAAGTCACCCGGGGGGGGGGCTGTTCATACAGCTCTAGTACACATCATCATTAAGGCCATCTATGTAGCTGTCCATCACTGCCTCCTGGGACCACCCCCGCATATGCACAGACAGCTTGCGAAACTCCTGAGTGTACTCTGCCACAGACCTCCTCCCCTGGATAAAGATTTTCATCCTGGTTCTTGCCTTCAGATTTGCAAGGGGATCATCAAAGTGTTTCCTCAGGGCCGTCATAAACATGCTGTAATCCCTCAGCAGGGGGGAATCATCATTATGCAAGGCCACCATCCAGGCAGCAGCTTTGCCCTCCAATGCCATAGTAACACTTCTCATCTTGGCAACCTTCAATGGGAAATCCTCCCCATACTCTTGCATGTAATTCCAAACTTGAACTAAAAAACTTCCCAGCTCTTTGGGATCTCTTCCATAATGTATTCTAAGAGGAGGAATCTTTGGAATTCAATGCCTTCGGGGAGCTACCCTCCCCCCTTGGAGGAGCTTGAACGGCTGCTGCAGCAGCAGCTGGGACTCTTCTGTCTTGGCCAACTCCAGTAGCAGCTCCCAAGGTCATTTCAGGGTTAGCCAGGTCGTCTGTTTCCCCCCCTCCACCTGCTCAGCTGATCCAATCTCCCTTTCAGTGAGACCTTTGTGGAAATGGCATTTTTCCCAGGCTTCTTGTAAAAGGTGTAAAGCCTGGGTCATCATGAGATCCTCTTTTTTGGCTTCCTGCCAGGCAGCCCTGCCAGAATTTCCCCAGGATCACTCATCTGTCCCATTCCCAGCGACTATCTGGGCCGGACAGATTTTTCTTCCAGATTCAGTTCAGCCATCCATTCCGTTTCAAAAGGAAAGGAGGATCCAGCAGCTCCCATGTCCTTCTGGTTGCTGCAGGGGTTACACATGTTGATGCACCCCCACTAAAGCTTTGAACTCTGGGATGGGTGTGAAGGGAGATCTTGCTTAATTTCTTAATTTTGAAGTTTTAAAAAACCTGTTACTTTACGACTGGAAGCTGATGCATCCAATGATTGCTGATGTTAGTTGGTGGACAAGTGCTTCGTTATAGCTGCTCTGCCCCCAAATGCAATAAAAAATTCTCCTCTGCAAATATTGCAGAAAACAATGGCATCTTTCTTTGATATGAGGAATGGAAATTCCTTTTTCAATTGATCGTTGAAATGGCATTTCCTATTTTTTGATTTTTCCATCCCTTAAATAAAATTTAAAATTTAAAATAAAATATAAAGCTACACGAACGATGCAAGCACATTATGAATAAATAAAATTAATTATTACAATTGAAATTTTAATAACATAAGCAAATAAATTTCACTTAAATTTAAATTATTTTACACTTCTGTTGTATAAACTTGTAAATAAAATTATACATATTTGGAAATTATTAAATAGATAATGAATTAATAAACGTGAATTGTACTTACCTCTGTATAATTGAATATTCACTGAGAAAGAAATAATTACCATGAGTCTACTGCGTGCGTATGTGTTTCATGTTTCGGTAAGAAGTAAATAAAACCACTTGCGCGTGACGGTCTCTCTCAAGGTCTCCCGTGCGGAGCGCATAATCACATCTTATACCACACTATACCAAGCCTTGACGAATCGTCATGTCAAATACAAATACATCACATAACGCGCAACAGATTAGTTTTCAAATATTGAAAAGGAGGACATGTAGGATAAGGTGACCAGACGTCCCGCATTTGGCGGGACAGGCACACTTCATCATAATTTTTCCCGCGTCCTGGGCTGTTGTCAAAAGATCCCGCTTTAATTTTGGCGCCTTCTTTGATTGCTCGCTCCCCTGCCCATCCGCTGCTGCTCACATGGGCGGGGTAGTGTATCAAGTAAGCGGGCAGATGGGCGGGGGAGCGGCTCACCTTTCCAACCCCACTTCCACCTGGACAAGCCATGGGAAAGCCTCCGCCTCTTCGGGGGCAGGCAGGCGAGGTGAGCGCAGCGGCCGGAGACTCCCCCGCGGGACCACTGTTCCCTCTAAGGCAAGAAAACACCGCACAGCACTTTTCAACTCCCGTACATTGTTTTGATGAGCACGGGGCGACTGGACTGACAGTAAGCCCCCGCCACCACCGGACTAACTGCTGCTGCCTCCTCCTCCTCTAACAGCACCGCCGGATTTGCTGCTCGGCGCTGCAGCTGAGGTGAAGCCAGCAAAGCTCCCGCCGTGCTTTTGAGGAGCCTTGAGGCCATGGGAGCCAGTAGGAAGGCGGCGGAGGGGCGGGAGCAGGAAAAAAGGCCTGATGGCTCCTCAAAAGCAAGGCGGCCCTCCCCCTCGGGCTCCTCTTCCCACCCCCGCCGTCTCGGCTTGGAAGGGCCGGAGAGTGAGAGAGAGAGAGAACGGGGGAATGTCTCGGGGCTCGCCGGAGCGCTGCTCCTTTCCCAGAGCGAGAGCAGCATGAGGAAGACAATCCGCTGGAGGAACCTTCCAAAGTGGCCCTTATTTCACGCTATTCCACGCCCAGTGTTGGGGCACCGAGACAAAGCGCCCAAGGAGAGAGACGGAAAGAAGGGGGGAGAGAAAAGGGGGCGCCCGAGACCTTTCCCCACATCCCTATGCAGCGGGGAAAGAGAGGTCGCTCCCGGTGAAGCGTCGCCCCCGCACTCGCTGCTTCTGCCACAGCCACACCGAGGCCAAGATGGGATTCGGGGTTTTGACAGATGCCCATTCCCCCCCCCCCGTAGGTTCCTTCCGGCCGGAGAGCCATGTAGATTCCTTGTAGGGGGAGGGGAGGTAGGGGAGGGGAAGAGGCTCCGCGGGTGGGGGAGGGGAGGGGAGGAAAATGGGGGATGCTGCGGAGGTCAAGGAGATGAAGAAGACCTTCATTGTGCCATCCATCAAACCCTTCGATCACTACGATTTCGCCGCCGCTTCCAACTCTTCTTCTTCTCTGTCTGCGGTTCCGATTGCAGTTGCAAGGAGTGGGAAAGAGAGGAAGGAAGGAGGGTGGGGGGAAGGAAAAGAAGAAGGGAGGGGGGAGAAGATGGAAGAAGAAAAGATGGATGGAAGGAGAAAGAATGGAAGGAGAAGGAGGAAGATGGAAGAAGAAAGGAAGAAAAAGAAGGGAGGGAGAAAAGAGGGAAGGAGGTAGGAAGAAAAGGTGTAGAGAGGGAAGAGAGGGAAAGAGCAGAAAGACAAAGAGGATGAAGTTGATAGGCAAGAGGAAGGAAGAAATAGGAAGGAGGGAAGAAAAAAAAGGTAGGGAGAGAGGAAAGAAGAAAAGATGGAACTAGAAAGGAAAGAAGGGAGGGAGGGAGGAAAAGGGAAGACAGGGAAAGAGCAGAAAGACAGAGAAGGTGAAGGTAGATAGGCAGAAGGAAGGAAGAAATAGGAAGGAGGGAAGGTGAAAGGATGGAAGGAGGAAGGAACAGAAGCGAAGAGGAAGAGAGAAATGGAAAGAGCAGAAAGACAGAGAAGGTAGATAGGCAAAAGAAATGAAGCTGAAAGAATGGAAGGAGGAAGGAAGAGAAAAGGAGGAAGGGAGTGAGTAAGAAGAGAGGATGGAAGGAGAAAGGAAGGAAGAGAAGGAAAGAGCAGAAGACGGATAAGGTGAAGGTAGATAAGCAAGAGGAATGAAGGAAGAAGTGAGGTGTCTTGAGGAAGGGGAAAACATTTAGTGACCAAAGTTACAATGGCATTGAAAAAAGTGACTGATGACCATTTTTCACACTTAGCGACCATTGCGACCATTTTTCACACTTAGCGACAGTTGCAGCATCCTCATGGTCACGTGATCAAAATTTTGTTTGGCAACAGATTCGTATTTATGCTGGTTTCAGTGTCCTGGGGTGACCTTTTGACAAAATATAAAATTTTTAATCAACCCACCCCGCCCCCGTCAATGGTGTCCCTCTTTACTAGGGTGACCAGACGTCCCGCATTTGGCAGGACAGGCACGATTTTTCATCGTTTTTCCCGCGTCCCGCCCGCTTCTCAAAAACCCCGCTTTATTTCGGTGCTCGCTGGCTTCCCTGCCCATCATCAGCTACCGCTAGCTCACTCGTTCCGTTCCCCAATCTATTCTATCTACACTAAAACTCTAAGCCAGCCCAGCCTGCCGCTCACTGATTGGCCTGGACTCCAGCCAATCAGTGAGCTGGCTGGGATGGAAAACTTTAAGCACGCACGAGGGTGCTTAAAATTTTCCATCCCAGCCAGATCACTGATTGGCTGGAGTCCGCTTAAGCACGCCGCGCGAGTCGTGACTCTCACGAGTCTCCATTTCATTTCGCCTTCGCTGTTTGTTTTTGCTGCACTGCCCTGGTGAGTAACTCCGGTGCCGGTGGGAATCGGGAGGCTTCGCTGCTTCAGGTGGGCGGCGGCGGCCTTTAGCAAGGGAAGGGAAGGCCTTCCCTTGCGAGCTACTCATGAGAGGAACTGGGGGGGGGAACCGGGCAACCTGAGAGAGGGGAAGAAGATCGTCCCTCCCCGCAACTCCCCGGATTTTGGAAGCCGGGTTTGTGTGGAAGGCGGGGTTTTTGAGGAAAGCGCTTGGCCGTCCCTGTTAGCCGCAGCCCCAGAGAGAGGAGCGAAGCCCGAGCTTTCATTGCCGTTCCCGCCAGTCGCAGCGGGGAAGCCGGCATCGGTGACTCCAAGTTGCGCTAATTGAAATGCGGTCTTCCTTCAGTCTCTGCTTGCAGCCTCTGGGATGATCGTTGGCGGGTGGGGGAAGCGAGGGCGCAGCTGAGCCGGGGAGGCAGAGATGAGAAGTGAGGGCTAAAATGCAAAGCGCGCCGAAGAGAGCAAGTGAAGGATCCCCAAAGCGAAGGACGGGCGGGAAGCGCTTGACCAGTATGTGAGAAGGCAGGCTGGAAGTGGCCACGGAAGGGAAAAGAGGCGGCCACGTGTATCGGTTCTCCTTGCGGTAGATAAGGGAGGTTCGTAGCAAGGGTCCGCTGGCAGGTAGGCTTGGGCGGGGCGAAGGCCTCAGTCGGGGGAGCGAGAATGGGCGGGGAGGAAACGGAGCCGAGCCCGGGGAAAGCAGCGAGACTAGCCGCGAGGAAGCCACGGTGCCTGCCCTCCAGCTCAATGGATACCTGGCCGGTAAACTCATGGTATGGGCGAGGGTTGGCCGGCTGGGGGTGGGGGTGGCTGCTGCCGAGGCCTCCAGCCTTGCAATCCTGGGCGGGGAAGGCGAAGGTTAGCTCCGGAGCTGCGGAAGACCGTTGCACCGGGAGGCCTCCGCCCCGGGGATCCCCCGCTCCACCCATTCAGATTAGCCCCAAACCCAAAGGAGCCTGGGCGCAGGGGTGCAGGCCAGGGAAGACGGGGTTTGGGGGCTCGGAGGAGGAAGGGGTGATCTCCCCCTCCATTCGTCTGTCCCGCTGCAGAGCTCCTCCCGGGGGAGGGGGAGGCAGCGAGTGCGCTGATCCCCGTTTGCAAGGGAAGCGCCACCGCCCACCCGAAGCCTCCCGATTCCCACCGCCAGAGTTACTCACTCACGTGAAGCTGCCCGCCCTTCCCTTTTTCTTTAAACAAGCTTCAGTTTCCGAGGGGGGAAAAAAGCTTTATGTGCCAGGATTATTGAGTTCCTCATCAATTGAGATCCGCCCACGATCAGGGGCAACTGAGGCACCTGCAAAGGTGTCACATCGCCACCACCCATGTTCACGAGGCGCCAGGCATCGCAGGGCACAGAGGAACTCAGCAGACAGACAGGAGACGGGGGGGGGGGGGAGGAAGAGATCCCGTCCAGGGTAAAAAGAGGGAAAAGCGGAGAGCCTACCCTGGACGGGATCTCTTTTTTCCCCGGTGCTTTCCCCAGGCTCGGCCATCTCTGTTTCCTCCCCGCCAATTCTCGCTCCCCCGACCTGAGGCCTTCGCCCCGCCCAAGCCTACCTGCCGGCGGACCCTTGCTACGAACCTCCCTTATCTACCGCAAGGAGAACCAATACCCGTGGCCGCCTCTTTTCCCTTCCGCAGCCACTTCCAGCCTGCCTTCTCACATACTGGCCAAGCACTTCCCGCCCGTCCTTCGCTTTGGGGATCCTTCGCTTGCTCTCTTCGGCGCGCTTTGCATTTAGCCCTCACTTCTCATCTCTGCCTCCCCGGCTCAGCTGCGCCCTCGCTTCCCCCACCCGCCAACGATCATCCCAGAGGCTCCAAGCGGAGACTGAAGGAAGACCGCATTTCAGTTAGCGCACCTCGGAGTCACCGAAAACTCGATGCCGGCTTCCCCGTGTTTTGTTTGTAGCGAAGAATAAACTGACAGTTGGTCGGAGGGAAGGTGGGGGTGGAGGCTGAGTATCCAAGGAAGCCAACCCAGACAGGCATCGCAGGGCACAGAGGAACCCAGCAGACAGACGGGAGACCGGGGTGGGTGGGGGAGGAAGAGATCCCGTCCAGGGTAGGCTCTCCGCTTTTCCCTCTTTTTACCCTGGATGGGATCTCTTCCTTCCCCCCTCCCCCGGTCTCCCATCTGTCTGCTGGGTTCCTCTGTGCCCCCCAACTGGCAACGATCAATTCCAGACCCTCTAACTGGTAAATAGACCTGAGGCCATAAGTGGAATTGGGGTCCGTGGGGTCCGTGCAGGGAGAAGAGAGATTCCTCCCAGCACGAACTCCACTGACTAAAGCGCTTTCACGTGCAGGGAGGAATCTCCTGTCCTCCCAGCTCCCTTTTGCCCACAGCAGAGATCAGGCGGGCCAGAGGAAGCACTTTATTCAGTGGATGTGTGCAGGGAGGAGGGGATATATTCGTCCCTGCGCGTAGCCCACTGGTTAAAATACTTGCTTTTGCTTGCCCGAGCTCTGATGCCGGCAAAAGAAAAGTCCTTTCCTTCACCTGAATCCCGCCCGAGCTCTGATGCAGGCACCATGGGGTCCGTGCAGGGAGGAGAAGAGAGATTCCTCCCAGCACACACTCCACTGACTAAAGCGCTTTCACGTGCAGGAAGAATAAACTGACAGTTGTTCGGAGGGAAGGTGGGGGTGGGGGTGGCAGCTGAGTGTCCAAGGAAGCCAACCCAGACGGGCATCGCAGGGCGCAGAGGAATCCAGCAGACAGACGGGAGACTGGGGGGGAGAGGGAGGAAGAGATCCCGTCCAGGGTAGGCTCTCCGCTTTTCCCTCTTTTTACCCTGGACGGGATCTCTTCCTTCCTCCCTCCCCAAGTCTCCCGTCTGTCTGCTGGCTTCCTCTGCGCCCTGCAATGCCCAGCGCCTCGTGAACATGGGTAGCGGCGATGTGACGCCTTTGCATCCGTATTGAGGTTGGCATGTTTCCGGTGGTGCTCTGGGAGGAGGGGGAATGATGGAGGGGAGGACGGCGGCATGGCGGCCGGTGCCTAGAGCGGAGCCAAAAGAGGTCCGTGACGGTGGCTCGGAGCCGAATGGGAAGAAAAGGCGCTGCGGGCCTGGGGAGTGGGGGAGCGGGAGGAGCGCTGGTGGTTTGTTTTTGGGGTGGGGGGCATGACGGGGAAGGGGGTGACTGCGCGGAGAGGCTCAGAGGCGGACTGTGCAAGCTCCCTTTCCCAGCGCACACCCCTCTCAGCACCGTCCCCACCGACTGCCAGGCGTATCCGCCTCTGAGCCTCTCCGTTTTGTTCCGAGAACGGGCTGCTCGGTGAGAGGAAAGGGAGCTCCCTGGGAAGCGAGAGCAGTGAAGAGGTGATGCAGTCGCAGAATTCCCCGACACTCGCTTTTTTTTTAACCCAGCCTACCTCATAGGGTTGTTGTTACGGGGCTAGACTAGGAAAGGCAGCCTCTCTCCCGTTTTCAAGAAAAAGTAAGGATGTCCATCTGGTAGAACAACCACCTGTGCAATTTGGTGGCGATCCGCGAACGTTCAAGCCATGTAATGCGTGGGAAGGCATAGAATAAAGTTAGCATACTTGAAATGAAATAGGCTTTGGTTATGTTTAGGTTGCATTAGCTAAAAAGTGCCAATACCGTCCTTGTTGGTAAGAATTGTTGTCATGTTAGAAGAATGACTAAGGCTGACAGCCTAATCTACTCTGTGTTAAATAAATAAAATGGATGGAAGGAAATGAAAGAATACAGAAAAGGTTGGTGAGGCATTTAGTGGCCTATGGATGAGAATGGTGGCTGTTTAGTAAGAAAATCTGTTTGGAATGTGCATATATATTCATATGTGGCCATAGCAAAATAATAAATAGAAATAAAAAAGCATGAGTGATTTTTACTGATTTTTATGAAAGTGAGAGGATTAGTGAAGGCTAGGTGCAGCAAGGATCCCACTATCTTACTATTTTATTTTTCTTTATGTACACTGAGAGCATATTCACCAAAGACAAATTCCTTGTGTGTCCAATCACACTTGGCTAATAAACTATTCTATTCTATTTTACTCTACTCTGTTCATTTCTATTTCAATTCTAACAAGGAGTAGCATCTCTCTCTTGAAAATGTAAGCTAGCATAAGGCATTATAATGCAAGCTAGCCTTAACTTTCAAACAGTTCATTTAGTGACCAAAGTTACAATGGCATTGAAAAAAGTGTCTGATGACCATTTTCACACTTAGCGACCATGTTCACACTTAGCGACTGTTGCAGCATCCTCATGGTCACGTGATCAAAATTTTGATGTTTGGCAACAGATTCATATTTATGATGGTTTCAGTGTCCTGGGGTCATGTTTGACAAAATATAAACTTTTTAATCAAGCCCCCCCCCCCTCCCGGTCAATGGTGTCCCTCTTTACCAATCTGAAAATCTGGTCACCTTACTCTTTACCAATCTGAAAATCTGGTCACCTTAATGTAGGACACTTTTCGAGGGAGGACAGAACTTACAAAAGGACTGTCCTCCCTAAAGGAGGACGATTGGTCACCTTACTTATCCCAATATTTTCAACACTCATATTACTATCAGAGGTTTTTTTCTTCTTCAAGTCTTCAAGTCTTCAAGTCAGTGTTGAATCATGGCAATTACCTGGCCAAATCCCTGCAGTTTTCTTGCCTTTAACGACCAATTGACACAGCAGAAAGAGAAGAGCAGGATTGTTCCCGCCCTCCGCAACGCCTCTCCCCTCTCAAATCTACATTGCCAGCGAGTGCTGACATATCTCACTATCTCAACCACGTTGCAAACTCCTCCTCCGGTAATCTACGGGTACTGGAAGAAGAGGAATTGTGGAAAGAAAAGGAAGAGGCGGCGGCGCCCGAAGCGCCTCAGCGGCCCACAGCTCTAAGCTTGAATAGGGAAAGCGCGAAGAAAGTAAAGCAAATCTAACCGCGAGGCGGAGAGAACATCTAGCCGCCACACCATGGGCTTTTTGAGCGAAGCCTGACCTCCCGGTACAACCGCACTCCTCAAAGTGCCACGACGCCAAGAAAGCAAAGCAAATTCATTTCCCACGAGCCGCAGGTAGGTTGATTAAGTAAGTCTGTGACTAAGTTCGTGCTTGCAATGGAGTCTGTGAGAACAAGCCGGCCTTGTTCTTTCAGAGGAAGCGTCCATAAGACCGGGCCGATGAGCGTTTGACTTCGTTCTTTCGTACGCAGCGGAATGTTCCGGATTATCCCGCGTGGACAGAGGGTTCTTTTCAGGCCCGCAGCGCGGGAACGGCAAAGATTGGGGCTACAAAAATGTACCTCTAAATGGTAGCAAACGGATATAGAAAACCGGGGCAATTCTGTAGTACCAACCGGTAACTATCACAATGTTTGTATTCTAGATCGGGTAGGACTAACAAACACACTGGGGCTGCTTGTCATGGGCCAAGATTTCTGTCTCTTGTTTTGGAGTGTCATTTTAAGCGGTGATTGGTTCCAGTGTTGAGGAAGTTAAAAAGGAAATCTGGAGAGGATTTGGAGAGAAAAAGTTCAATAACTTTTTCAAATAAAAGGTGGGCGGTGAAAGACAAGAGTGCGAAAAGCAAAGATTTCCTCTAGCTGTGGAAAAGTTCGGAACGGGCTTCCTTCCGTCTCTGACTAAATTGTTATTTTTCCGAAGCTTGTCTTTCCCCAGAGTTTGCGGGCTTTTCCAGTATACTCCGTCACAATATAAATGTTTTCTTTCAGCCTATAAATGTTCGAGCTGCCGCAAACAAATTTCACTGAGATAACGTTGGCTTGAAGGTTAATATGAAGCTAGGGTGTAATTCTTTTTTTGATGACAAAGAGTGTATGTTGGCTTGTATTTATTGCTAAATTAATCTTATCTCTTTTAATTTTAGTAGTTTCGCTGAAATAATACTAGGCAGAATTGAAGAAATATTTGTGGCAGCCATTGATTCTTCACAAACTGAAATGTAAAGAACTTGGACCTTAAGTTTCTTCAGGAGTAACCAGGACTTAAAGGCTCCCGGGGATAATCTAAGAAATATACCGCTGTTTTGGAAAATACCCTGAAGTGTGAAGTTTTCCCTTTTTATTTTTCTCATAAGAAATAGCAAAGAATTTTAGTAACCATGGAGTTTGTTGTTGAGTTTAACATAACAGGTTAATTTTAATATTGAAAATATTAGCTCATTTGTTTTTCTACTATTGTTTGAATGAACAAACATTTAAAAATGGATAAATATGATGACCTTGGTTTAGAGGCAAGTAAATTTATAGAAGACCTCAATATGTATGAAGCTTCCAAAGATGGTCTCTTTCGAGTAGACAAAGTTGTTGGGAATAACCCAGAATTTGAAGAAACCAGAAGAGTTTTTGCTACAAAAATGGCTAAAATTCACCTGCAGAAACAACAACAACAAGAAGAGTTGATGAAAGGAACTTCAGTGGATTTGAATGGTGGATTTAATTTTGGTGGTCAGCTTCCAAGTTATTCTGTAGTCAAAGACACCACAGGAACAAATAAATTGCATCCACGGGAAAATGTTGCTAAGCCTCCTTTGGCTGCAGTATATGCAGGTCATCAGCTCGCTTTTCCAAGCCAGCCTTTATGTCACAGTGATGGAGAGCGAACAAAAATATATCAAGATGACTATGGATATAACAACAGTCTACAGGGTCCAGATATTCCTGGAGGACCAAATTGCCACAGATCAGGTCAGATGAACCCAGGTAGTTCTAAGGCAGTGCTTCCTTCCCTATCATGGAAAGAACACAGCAATGGTGATAATCAAACAGGTGTTCAAAGAAGGAAGAAAAGTGCTGATAAGCTTAGCAGCCAGAAATCAACTATTGCCCCTCATTTTTGGTCAAGTAGCCAAGATGAATCATTGCAGAGAAGCCCTAGAAATACAGATCTTCATCTATGCCAACAATCCCAAAACCCTTACAGATCTTCAGAAAGTGGTCATGGAAGTCAGGAATGTGGAAATGAAGGCTCTGGACTTAGTAAGAGCTGTATCCAAAAGCTAGCTTGCCAGAGACCATCTTTTTCTCATGACAGTATCCCCTTGTCTTCTTCAGTTGGGGTTGGTGATGAATCAGCCATGGGATATTCACATCAGAAATCTTCATCGTATTCTGTTTCATCAATACATTCTTCTCAGATTCTTTCAAATCGGTCTGTTAATTTTCATCCAAATAGAAGCAGTGGTGACAACCACTCAAGGTGCAGTGATAGCACTCAACCTTCAATTTCTACCCCAGTTCCTTCAAGTGCAGATTATCAGCAGCACAATATTCATCCATACACTTCAGATCATTTTGTAGTTCATGGTCAAAATCACAGGCTTAATTCTGCTGGTTTTGATCTGAGTCTTGAGCAGAATTCTATCACTGCAACATCTCATGGGCCAATGATTTCTGATGTTCCCAAATCTCCTTTTAAGGAGAGTGTCACTGTTCAGCAGCATAACTCTGGTCCCCAAGAAATGTCTGGTTCTGCAAAAATAAAATTACCCTGTCAGATGCTGCTTTCACAGCAAGACCAAGGGCCCTCTACTGCTGAATTAAAATTAGAAGCTCTTACTCAGCGCCTGGAGCAGGAGATGGATGCATGTCCCAAGACAGACTACTTTGGTAAGTATTTTTGTTATGGCGTAATGTACATCTTTTAAAATAGCATATTTAATAATAAATATTGCAATACTTGTACCTATGGACAGATTTTTTTCATGTATTTTTCTTTATCATTGGTTTAACTAATACTTTTAAAATTATACATTCTGAAAGCTATTATTTTAATGTAATAAGTAGATAATGATAAGTTAGAGGAAAAATGAATTAAAAACCTTTTTTAAAAAAACAAGTTAATATACCAACTTTATGCAGCCTTGGTTTTTCTTTAAAATCATTTTTATGGAGCAATAAATAAAGTTAATAATTGAGTGTTTATACTCAAAATGTTTGAGAATTTGCCTGGTAGCACAAATATTAAAAATTAATATTGGCCACAATATTAAGTTATTTTGAAATGAATGGGAAAAAGATGAATTGCATTTGACTGTACAGCTGTGCAAAGCATTTGAAAGAGTTGTTTTACTAAAAACTTCAGCAAAGCAAAGTACTTTTACTCAGGGCATTACATCCTTTAAAGATTCGTATAGCTGCTTTGAAAACTCCCTCTACTTGTTTTCATGTACCTCTGTACATATTTAGATAGCACTTTCTGCTATGACAGCAAAGGAATGCAATAGGCAGCAATGGACTCTTTCAGAGTAGCCATGCCACTTTCCCAAAGGATGCTGAGGCCTTAATGCTTCAAAGAAAAAATATTTGCTCATAGTAATGTATTTTGCAAAGTACCTGTTTCAAATTCTTGGCAACAGTCAAGTGCAACTCTCATCTTTTTCCCATTCACTTCAAAATAACTTAAGACTGTGGCCCCCAACAATTTGGGTCCTCATTTTACCAACCTCAAAAGGATGGATGGCTGAGTCAACTTTAAGTCTGGTGAGAATTGAACTGCCAAATTGTGGTCAGCTGACAGTCAGCAGAAGTACCTGCAGTGCTGCATTCTAATCGCTGTGCCACCGAGGCTCATTAGTTTACATTAATTGTTTCTATGTGTTTTTTACCTAGAAATGAAGAATATTTAAAACATTTAAAAGAATTCAATATCTCTGTAATTTTTCCAGTAAATTTCGCTCTTGTAAAGTGGCAGTTATGATTTGGGAGGGTTGGCATGTATCCTGTACTTATATTATAGGTTGGTTATTATTTTTGACAGTGCTGTATTTCAGTAAGTTTCTTTCTTTCTTTTTTAAAGAAAAAAATACCTTGCTCCTTGGAAATACTGAAATCTATTTCTATTAAGAGATTCATATTTTATAAAGCATTTATAAAATTAAATATTCTGCAAATTTAGGAATTATTTTGGACCTGATTATACCGTAAATCAATATTTGTGGTCAAATGAGTAGGGTAGGGTAGAATAGAATAAAATAGAATAGAATCTTTATTATCACAACAGAAATAAAATAAAATCATTTTTATCTCTTGGAAAAGAAGAAATGAAAGTTGGAACATAAGTGAAGCACATAAAATCTTGTGGATTTCAAGTTCCTTTTTCTCAATATAGAGTTAAGATAAATGTAATTGAATTCATGTAATTTAATCAGAAGTGGACCAATGCTCTAAAAATGATTTTATAATTCTTGTGTCTATGAAAAATTAACATAATTTTGTTTTTAACTGTAGATGGCTTTTAATTTTTCTACTTTTACCTCAAATTTAATAACATATTTCATGTTAATTATTGTTAGTAAATAAATTTTCTTTTCCATCCTACTCATTTTTTCCATTTTTACCAAAGTAAAGATTGGTATGATTGAATATAAAATATTTCCAGAGTCCTCAAAAAAAGAAAGATGATAGTGTTTAAACAATGAAATTATTATCTAGGTGAGTTGTTAGTTTGTAAAATTTGTGAGTACACTGTGTAGGACAGTGATGGCTAACCTTTTTCCCATTGCATGCCAAAAGCAAGGGGAATGCAGAGGGGTCCTGCGTGGACGTGCCCACACCCATAATGCTATGCGTGCGCCCCCGCCCTTCCCCCCCGCTTTTGGCATGTAATGGATCCTCTGGAGGCTTTAGAAGGCTTCCCTGAAGCATCCGGAGTGCGAAAACAGCCCTATAGGCAAACCGGAAGTCCATTTCTGAATGTCCGGTGTGCGCATTGGGTTGTTTTTCTCCCTCCGGAGGCTTCAGGGAAGCCTCTGGTTGGTGAAAAACAGCTGAAAAAGAAGTCTGAAGTCAGCTGGCCAGCGTGTGCATGCGTGCTGGAGCTGATAGCGCAACGCCTCTTGTGCTCTAACAAATGGCTCCACGTGCCACAGTTTCACCATCCCGGGTGTAAGATAATGTGTAGGATGAGTACAGGGTAGTGGGTGGGACTGTAGTTTTATCTGAATTGTTTATGGAAATGGCTAATTGTAACGGAAGTTAATGTGTTTGCAAGTATTGGAGACCTTTTGACAAGTTAAGCTTTCCATTACATATCTCTAGATGGGTCAGTTTGGAATTCTTTCTAGGTCACTTGCTTAGCTTAGGAAATGTTTAAAAGGAATTTGAATTTAATTGCTTTTGAGAGTTTGCTTTTTTAAATGATAAGATTCAAAATGATAAGATTACATGTCATATATAAATACACTCTTAATATTCACCATGCACTAAATAGTCCACATTGCAACCAGTACTTTAAATATTTTGATTTCCTGCTCTGATTTCCATAGGGTGCTAAATGGAGCAGGGCCAACCTTGAAAGTAGAAAAACGACACAACTATTATTTGTTTTTCTTTACTCTTAAAAGCTAGTTACCTATAGCAAGAATTTGAAGAAGTTAAATGTATTCCTTCCAGTTCCAAGCAGCTTGCAGCTAAGTTAGCAATGCTGCTTGCATGGATTACTACTATATGTGTGACTTTCAATCACAATTAATTACAAAATCCTTGAACAGGAAATATTTATCCTGCAACATATCTGGATACACATACAAATTTTAACTAGTAAATGAACTTTTAGATTTTAAAAGGTTTGTGCATCAAACAGCCTTCTCTGCAAATACATTTCTAATGAATTTCCTTGGATCTTGATAATAAGGAAAAGTTTTTTACTGTTTCTTCTTTCCTCATTCTCCATGAGACCATAAGACAGTCATTAAGAGAAATTTTTCAAACTTCTACATGACATGTTTAATATAAGTAAGCAAGGAGCAAAACTGTTCTGCTAATAATCCTCATAATTATTCATTTAGGAACCATACAAAGTTAGAATGGCATTGAAAAAAGTAACTTAAAAACCAGCCCTTGCACTTGAAACTGTTGCAGCATCCCTATGGTGACATGATTAAAATTTGGGTCTTGGCACCTGGCATGTATTTGTGCTGCTTACATCATCCCAGGATTATGTGACCACCATTTGTGACTTTTCCCAACGACTCCTGCCTAATTACCACATGATTCACTTAGTAACTGTGGCAAAAAAGGTTGTAAATTGGGCATGACTCAATTAACAACTATCTTGCTTAGCAATATAGTCCCAGTTGGGGTTGTACTTGTATAGAGCTTTTAATTTTTTAAAAATATTTTAATTCAGCTTTGATCAGCATCTGTCACACATTTTGCTAGTAAACTTACTCAAATACTAGTTTAATTTTGTGAAAATGAATGGCAGTTTCTCTTCCCATTTGAGAACAGGATAGGTGATGATAAATCCATACACAAAGTTGTTTAAAAAGTAGTAGAGTGTTATTGGTGACCTAAAAGGAATAAAGACTCAATTATATCAAGAATAATGATCTTGAAAAGATGAAGCTATATAGTGTTGCATGGAAATATAGTTGGACTTGGCTACATTTTAAATGTATGGGTAATGATTTGCTGTAGTACATTCAGTTTTAGAAATGAATTACCTGTGAATGGAGTTAGTTTTTGGCTTTAAAAATAATCTTGTAAGTGGTGTTGTATTTTACTATCTATGTTGCTTGGTTTTTGTTCTGTATCTGAATTTTTAGATTAAAAACAAGCAAACAATGGAATTCTGAAGAATATCTTTGATGGGAAGATGAAATTGCGGGTATAAACAACCTATTTAAAAAACAGCAACAAATAAGCCAGACAACATCATTATTTATAATTAAGACATTGCATCTTGGTTAGTAGTTTGCCAATTAAAACCAGGTCATAATTGGCTAAGATTGCCGGATAGGGTAAGGGTAAGTTGGCTTGTTAAAAGATTTGACACTTTTTAAACAAGATTAGATTAATTATCCAGTATAACATTTATATGGACATTGTTGTTAGTTTTTCAGGCAAACACATTAAAACTGCCTGTATCGCGGTGAAAGGAATACCTCGGTGGCAAAATAAAATAGATCTGTTGATAGATTAATACAACATTTTTCTGGCACGTAATCATTTTCAATGATATGACTTGATTATATGAGGCAGTAAGGAAGGTATTTTCCACCTCTCCTGCCTAACGTGAGGAAACATTTCAGGATTTAAAACATTATGTAATAGAAAATGCCCTTTTGGTGTGGCATTAGACAACTGGATAAAGAGGCTGAATTTGAAAAGGTAGTCCATCTATCTTTGTATATTAAATATATATCTTGAAGTATATATTTATTTCTTGACCTTGATTATAATTGCCTTAATTTGTGTTATTATTTCAATATGGTAAATGCCTGGATATAATTACTAAATGAGTTATATGTTAATCATCTTTTTGGGGAATTACTGGACATATAAGGAATCTTGTAATGAAAGTAGCCATGTGAACCTTGGTTTATAATTTAGAATGTTGTGTAAATCCACCCATTTGATGGTCCTTCTGTAGGCAATTGATAACAAGCCAGGACTTAAATTAATGTTTAGACATTAATGGTTGTGTGTTATGTTATTTTGAGGGGACAGCACATTTACAGTGTTATACAAGCTGTATATTCACTACTTTACATTGTAGCCAAGTGTCATTTCTTCAGTGTTGTCATATGAAAAGATATACTTAAATATTTACAAAATGTGAGGGGGTTATTATATACTCTGATATACTTTGTGTGTGTCTGTGTGTGTGTGTGTTTTAAACTAAAGCAGTATTTTGTATTTAACAGTTTGTTTGGGTAGCAGAAAATGCTCTTTAGTTGTACTGAAAGTATCCTTTGTTCAAGTTAAGAAATTGATACTAGATATAGAACTATCCTATACTATAATGTCTTTCATATAATATCTCCTTTTGTACACCTTTTAATTCTGTGTAGACTAAGGTGACCAGATTTTCAGATTGGTAAAGAGGGACACCTTTGACTGGGGGGGGGGGGGGGGCTTTATTAAAAAATTTTATATGGAGCAACAAAAATTTTCATACAACGCAAAAATAGTATTGTAATTTTTTTAATTTCAGCATAACTACAATTTACAAATATAAATTGTAACTGTTGCCAAACATCAAAATTTTGATCACGTGACCATGAGGATGCTGCAACGGTCGCTAAGTGTGAAAATGGTCGCTAAGTGTGAAAAATGGTCATCAGTCACTTTTTTCAATGCCATTGTAACTTTGGTCACTATACCACCTTTCTTGCCACAGTTCTTAAGTGAATAACTGCAGCTGGTATTTTATATTTTGGATAGAATCTTTTTTAAAATAGTCTTAAGACAATTTAAAAAAAGAATCCACACAGAATAAATTGAAATAAAACATTTCAAACTAATCCACACAGAATAAATTGAAGTAAAACTATTTTTTAAAAATTCTATGCACAATATATTTCAAAGTATTGTGCATAGAATTTTTAAAAATGGTTTCACTTCAATTTATTTTGGATAGAATCCTTTTTTAACATTGTCTTAGACAAATTTAAAAAAAGATTCTATCCAAAATACAAAATACCAGCTGCAGTTATTCACTTAAGAACTGTGGCAAGAAAGGTGATATAATGGGCTTAGTGACCAAAGTTACAATGGCATTGAAAAAAGTGACATGACCATTTTTCACGCTTAGCGACCATTTTCACACAGTGACCATTGCAGCATCCTCATGGTCACACGATCAAAATTTTGATGTTTGGCAACAGTTACAATTTATATTTGTAAATTGTAGTTATGTTGAAATAAAAAAAATATTACAATACTAGGTTTAGGTTTAGGTTTTATTCAACTTGTATGCCGCCCTATTCCCGAGAGACTCAGGGCGGCTAACAAAACCAAGGAGGGGGGGGGGAACAATACAAAAGGGAAGGCAACAAAAACAAACAACAATACAAAACAATTTAAAAGGTCTCAACAAGCACACCAATTCGAGTAGGGGATGGAACTCAACAGCCCCAGGCCTGCTGGAACAGCCAGGTCTTAACGGCTTTACGGAAAGCCTGAAGGGTGGTGAGGGTCCGAATCTCCACGGGGAGATCGTTCCAGAGGGTCGGAGCAGCCACAGAGAAGGCCCTCCTCCAGGTGGTTGACAGACGGCATTGGCCGGCAGATGGAATTCGGAGGAGGCCTAATCTGTGGGATCTAATGGGTCTTTGGGAGGTAATCGGCAGGAGGCGGTCTCTCAAGTACCCAGGTCCAATACCATGTAGGGCTTTATACTATTTTTGCGTTGTATGAAAATTTTTGTTGCTCCGTATAAAATTTTTAATCAAGCCCCCACCCCCAGTCAAAGGTGTCCCTCTTTACTGAAAATTTGGTCACCTTGCTTTTTAGGATGCTGTCTAGATTTGCCATAGCTTTCCTCCCCAGGAGCAAGCGTCTTTTAATTCCTTGGAATTGGGTATGTCTAGTTTAATGAAAAGAAGGACTGAGGTATTGTATTGTGGTTGCTGCAATTAATATACTTAATACTCCATTTTTATTCTTTATTTTTTAATAATAATTTTCATAACAGTTGTTCCTGTTTTTGTAATTATTGTTTTATATTATTATTTTAGTGGATTGTTGTCACCCCTGAGAGTCATTTCTATTGAGATGTACACATTTGAACAATAAATGTATTTATTTTCATATTTAAGGAAAGGCATCATCTATAAACTAAGCAAAGGTGTAGCTTCCAAGATGTGCCCTTGAGATCTTGAAGTTGGTGGGAATCTACTCAGAGATTAATTGAGGAAAGCTTAATAACAGGGAGTTCTTAACTTAAATCCACACAGAATAAAACTATTTTAATAAATCCTATGCACAATAAATAAAATATTATTTTAAAATACATTAAAAAATAAAAGAAAAAACCCCACTTACCAGTAGGCAGACACTCCAAGTCAATCCAGAATGATGTAGATGTTAATACAAAGAACTGAGCGAATTAAAATTGTTAAATAGTCCCAGGGAAATATTTTTCAAAGAAAAAAGAAGAGCACCATTTTCCCACACGAGCAGACCTCCAAACTCCGTGCCCTCCCCTCTGGAAAATCCAGGAAGTAACAGTCATTCCCTCTCTAGCCAGGTGTTTCCTGCAGCTCTATGGTAATGGGTCATTTTTTTCTTATAAAAGTTAGTAAAAAGGGGCGTGTGGGGTCCATTTTCTTGCTTTAAAGTTTTAATATCTTCAATGAAAGTACTGAGACAGAGAGAGAGGTTAGTTAGACAGGGTGTCTTTTGTCTTGCCCCGGTTAGGATTTCTTGCCCCGGTTAGGATTTCTTAAGCAAATCCACTGGGCTTTCAACATGAAGCCAGAAAAAAATAGGGACTTTTTTAAAACTCAGAGGGACAAGGGACAAATTGTTATAAAGCGTGATTGTCATGCTGAAATTGGGACGTCTGGTCACCTTAGTGTAGACTTACAGTCAATGCAGTATATTTTCAAGAATCATGGAATCACTTGTGTACATAATAAACTCATTTTTCTGTTTCTGGTCAAAGTGAGCAGTTGTAATATTATTCCAAATCAGAAGTGTACTAATGGCAAATAATTTAAAGAAAATGTATTGCTAATGTGTTTGTGCTCCTACATTTCTTTGGGTAATTGTATAAACTTTGTCCTTTGAAGTAGTCAGCATCTATTCAGCCATCAGTCTGAAAGCACTGAAATCTTTTAAGTTTTGTATTTTTTTACTGATAAACATGTGACTTCATAATCTTGCATTACTCATGACAACTGATGTTAACAGGTTTAAATTAAAAAATAAAAGCAGAACCAAGATACATATAAAGAGAAGAAATGATTGATAGAATTGAAAAATTCTAAATAAAAAAATAAAGGCAGAATAAATGTCTGTATTTTAAGAAGGCAGTTGATCAAAAAGAAAATTTATCGGAAAACTATTCCAAATAAAACAGACAAGGGGATGCTGGTGGGAAGGGTTACTTTTCTTGCTAATTAAAGTGAGAGATGTGAGGAAAAAAACTGTAGAAAAGATGCATAATATGTGAATTGGAAAATTAAAGCAGAGAAAACAAAACCAGGGGAAGTATCTGAAATTGCAGTGTAAAAGTTAGTTTATTTTTTTAAGTGTTTTATTTTTAAATGTATATAAGTATTAAATACATGAACAGTGTGACTTTGGGTATTAATTTTGATACTCAATAATAATAAAATAGAAAATTTTGATCGCCTTACTTTAGTTGTGCTCACATCTTTCTAATAACATTATACAGAACACATTCATATTTTAACTTCTTATCCTTCATCTACCTGCTAATTTTAATATGTCATATAACAATATTTATTGTAGTATTCCCTCCTTTCTGATTTCTACCTTTATTTCGTATCTTGATAACACCAATCTTGTTAGTAAGTATGCTATTTCTATCATTTGTCTCTTATCAATTTTAATTATATTAATTACCTTAGTCATACTCACATTATAGTAACATCATAAATATGCAATTAAAGTTGTTAACATTGGAATATTTACTCTAACTTGTATATAATCCCTCATGATTTAATTGTTCAATATTATGTTATATTACTCAATGCTAATAACCATGATAACCTTAATAATGTTTTAAAGGTATATAATATAAACATCTTTCAGCTTCTGATCCTTTCCTCTACATGCTAATTTTAAAACATTATATAGGAGTATACATAACTGTTCTGTCACCCCTTCTCCGCTCGTTAACAGATGACAGGCAAACAAACTGTGACTGTTTGCTGCCTGCCATAGCTCCAGTTAATTAGGTAGATTTAGTTAGGTTTAGGTTTATAGTTATAGATAGTTTAGGCATAGATTAGATATAGATTTAGGATATAGTTTAGGTATAGATTAGATATAGACTTAGGTATAAGTACTGAAGACTGTACCATCTGTGGGTGCTCTCGGCCTTGGGGCAGGGCTAGTGGAGACCGGGGTTGGGGTCGTGGCTAGGGTTGGGGGTAGAGTTAGTGTGGGGGCTAGGGCTAGGCTACGCTGGGGTTAGGATTAGGCTGGTGTAGGGTTAGAATGGGTGAGCTTAGTTTGGGTTGGTGTTAGTTTTTTGTTTTGGCTTAGAATTAGGATTAGCTTTAGGTTAGGAATAGGTTTAGTAGTAGGATAATCAAGGTTGGAATAGGGCTAGGAGTGGTAGATGATGGCAGCCGTAGGGGTCAGGACTTGGCTCTGTAGGAATTGGCGCCCTTTATCCCATCTTCTGGAGCAGCCCGGGCCAGTCCCAGATGTTGGCCCCACAGACTCTTCCCCCCCTGGATTCTGGACCCTGCTCAATCTTAGGGGAAGGAGAACTACCCCCCGACACGGGGGCCATAAATTGCTTGTTGGATCCGGAGGGCTTAGGACTGGAAAGCTGCTGTGTACCAATACCGGACCCTTATCCCGTGCCCTCTCCGCTTACAGCCACTTTATATGCTACTGACTTTGGACCTGTGGCCTGGGAAGCTCTTCTAGGACTCAGAGGAGGGGAGAAGAGCGGAGCAGCTCGCCCTCCATCTGCACACCATTGTCTTACATCGCACTAGCGCAGTGCTCCGTGAATTTTTTTAGGAATGTAGTGTGAATGGTATGCTTGGTTGATGTTTGCACCCACTTTTTTTAAATTCATACTGTTGTATTTTCTGTGTTTAACTTATTTCATGGGGGCTGCATGGGTGAGTGGCTGTGTGTGTATGAGAGGGTTGAGAGTATTGCCCGGTGTCTCCTCCACTGAGTGCCACTGCAGAAGTGGTAGGGGCCCAGACTTACTTCCCGTCCCAGAATGAGTGTTAAGGATTGCCTGCTGGATGGTGCGGGAGCTGTGGGAGGGGTTGTGGGGTCTACGGTAGCGGGGAAGGGCCGGAGCATTACGGTCACTATGGGGAGGGGTAGGTATGACGGGAACTTCAGGGCTGGCCATTACTGGGGAAGGAGGGTTCGCTACATCACAGAGATCCCTCCTTCCGGCCCTGTTAGTTCCACTCCAGGGCCAGGTGGCGAGAATTTTCAGGGCCCTGGTCTCAGGCTGTTGTTGCTAAATGCCAGGTCTGTGGTTCACAAAGCTCCCCTTGTCCGGGACCTAATTTTAGATGAGGGGGCAGACCTGGCATGTATTACTGAGACCTGGCTGGGCCCAGAGGGAGGAGTCCCCCTCACTGAAATGTGCCCAGAATTTTTTCAGGTGCTTCATCAGCCGCGACCCCATAAAACGGGTGGAGGAGTGGCAGTTATCATCCGAGGGTCTTTAGTTCCTCGTAGGATCCCTGCTCCGGAGTTTGTCGGATGTGAGTCCCTGTTGATGAAGCTGGACCTTGGTGGTCAAGTGGGTCTGTTGCTAACGTACCTACCTCCCAACAGCGTTGCAACAGCCCTCCCCTCACTCCTCGAGTCAGTAGCCGAGTTGGCAGTGGAGTTCCCCAGGGTTATGGTTCTGGGGGATTTCAACCTGCCTACACTTGGTGAACGCTCTGATGGGGCGCAGGAGTTCTTGGCTTCCATGACAGCCATGGACTTGACCCAAGTAATTCGAGGTTCGACTCATTCAGCGGGTCACACACTTGACCTTGTATTTCTGTCGGAGCAGTGGAGATGTGATCTAGAGTTGAAGGGCATTAAAACCTTGCCCTTGTCATGGTCTGATCACTTCCTGCTGAGGCTTGACTTTCGGAAGCCAATCCCCCACTGTAGGGAGGAGGAACCGATTAGGTGGTTCCGCCTCAGGCGCCTGATGGACCCAATGGGGTTTCAGACGGCGCTTGGAGAAATACCTGACACTATCGTCCACAATCTGGTGGAGTCTTTAGTCGCTGCTTGGAATACAGCGGCGGCGGGGGCTCTAAACGGGATTGCGCCTTTGCGACCTCTCCGAGGCAGCGGATCCAGGAGAGCTCCTTGGTTCACCAAGGAACTCCGGGAGATGAAGCGCAAAAAGAGACGCCTGGAGCGCCGCTGGAGGGCCAGTAAATCTGAGTCAGACCGAGCACTGATGAGAGCCTTTATTAGAGCCTATCTCGTGGCAATACGGGCGGCGAAATGTTCGCATTTTGCCGCCCTTATTGCATCCGCCGAATCGCGCCCAGCCGCCTTGTTTAGAATAACCCACTCCATCTTGAAAGGGAGGGATGCGGGTGACCCTCTACAGGGTAGAGCTGAGGAATTTGTTCAGTATTTGATGGATAAAGTCGCTTGGATTTGGACAGAGCTGGACTCCAATTGCATGATACCAGCCGAGGTACTGGGGGAGGGACTTGAGCATGCTTTATGGATTGAGTTTCAACGGGCTTCTCCTGATGAAGTGGACAAGGCCATGGGAGTGGTGAGTGCCTCCACTTGTATACTGGACCCGTGTCCCTCCTGGCTGGTCTCGACCAGCAGGGAGGTGACACGCGGCTGGATCCAGATGATTGTGAACACCTCTCTCCAGGAGGGAATCTTCCCACCCCTCCTAAAGGATGCGGTGGTGAGACCCCTCCTGAAGAAACCGTCTCTGGACCCAGCCATTTTGAGCAATTATCATCCAGTCTCCAACCTTCCCTTTGTAGGGAAGGTTGTTGAGAAAGTGGTGGCCTCGCAACTCCGATGGTCCTTGGATGAAGCCGATTATCTAGACTCTTTTCAGTCGGGTTTCAGGCCTGGTTACAGCATGGAAACTGCTTTGGTCGCGCTGATCGATGATCTCTGGCGGGCCAGGGATAGGGGTCACCCCTCTATCCTTGTGCTTCTTGACCTCTCAGCGGCCTTCGATACCATCGACCATGGTATCCTTCTGCGACGGTTGCGAGAGGTGGGGGTGGGAGGCACCGTTTTGCGGTGGTTCTCCTCCTACCTCTCGGACAGGTCACAGTTGGTGTTGGTTGGAGGGCAGAGGTCGACCCCAAGGCCCCTCAACTATGGGGTGCTGCAGGGTTCGGTCCTGTCCCCCCTCCTATTTAACATCTACATGAAGCCGCTGGGTGAGATCATACGCCGGCACAGGATTAAGTATCACCAATATGCAGACGATACGCAGCTGTATCTGTCTGCCCCGTGCCAACTCAGCGAAGCAGTAGAAGTGATGTGCCAGTGCCTGGAGGCTGTTAGAGTCTGGATGGGAGCAAACAAGTTGGCACTCAATCCAGACAAGACCGAGTAGCTTCTGATGTTCCCTCCCAAAGATTGTCCAACTGTTCCATCTCTCAGGCTGGGGGGCGAAATTATACGCCCCTCAGAGAGGGTTCGCAATTTGGGAGTCCTCCTGGACCCACAGCTGACTCTAGAACACCATCTGTCGGCTGTGACCAGGGGGACCTTTGCCCAGGTCCGCCTGGTGCACCAATTGCGACCCTACCTGGATCGGGAGGCCCTTCAGACAGTCACTCACGCCCTTGTTACCTCAAGACTGGATTATTGTAATGCGCTCTACATGGGGCTGCCCTTGAAGAGTGTTCGAAGACTCCAATTAGTCCAGAATGCAGCCGCGCGAGCGATTGTGGGTGCACCAAGGTACACCCACGTTACACCTATCCTCTGTGAGCTGCACTGGCTACCTATTAGTCTCCGAATCCGCTTCAAGGTGCTGGTTGCTACGTATAAAGCCCTACATGGCATCGGACCTGGGTACCTGAGAGACCATTTCCTGCTGATTACCTCTCTCAGACCAATTAGATCGCACAGGTTGGGTTTCCTCCGGATTCCATCTGCCAGCCAATGTCGGCTGGCGACTCCCCGGGGGAGAGCCTTCTCTGTTGCAGCTCTGGCCCTCTGGAACGGGCTCCCTGTTGAGATCCGGACCCTTACTACCCTCCCGGCCTTCTGCAAAGCCACCAAGTCCTAGCTGTTCCAGCAGGCTGGGGGGAGCTGAGAAGCATTTACCTCCACGGAAATTGTGAATGTTGGTTTTGTTTTTAATATGTTGTCTTTGTCTCGTTCCCCCCTTTCCCTTGTCTTTTGTGAGCCGCCCGGAGTCCTCCGGGAGTGGGCGGCATACAAGATAGATAAATAAATAAATAAATAAATAAATAAATAAGTAAGTAAGTAAGTAAGTAAGTAAGTAAGTAAGTAAGTAAATAAATAAATGGAACTCTCTTTATCAGTTCTCAGCTCAAACTGGCTACGAGCCCAAAAATAACATAAATAAAGTCTCAGACTAGATAACAGAATAGCAAACAAAAACTCTTACAAGCAATGCACTTTTCTAAGTGTCTTCTTGAATCAGGGTTATAGAAAACAAAGCACTTTTCCAAGTGTATCTTACATAAACCAGGACTGATGATCAATCAATGTTGAATGAACCAAGGAACATTGACTCCTGCAACCAGGGCGTGGCAGCATCCGTCCTTTTATCTCCAAAACCCCACTAACGAGCCCCAGCTGCATCGTTAATCTTGCATTCCGAAAAGACTCACAGAAGACTGCTGCTGAGTCACAACACATAACAATATTTTCGCTCTTTCTAATTCCTACCTCTACTCTAAATCTTGATAGCACATAGCTTAAATTAGTAAATATTCTATTTCTACCCATCATCTCTCATTCATTTTAGTATATCAATTCTTATTTATTTTTGGCATGCTTTCCAAACTCCTCCTTTGAAGTTTTATGTCTCCCTATATCATTCTTCGTTGGTCTAAATGTTTCTTTTTCTATCTCTGCCTCTCACTGCAGATCTTCACTATGTCTGTGAGTCTCTGTCTTCCCTTCAAGAATGTCTATCTGCTTGTTCAATTCTATTTTTAAATTTCTAAATATATTGTCAGCTTGATCTGTTTCATCCATTTTGATTATTTTTTCTCCTTATCTTTTGGTTTGTTTGTTGTTTTGCCTGCTCTTTCCCTTCCTCTATTTTTTTCTATTCTCTATTTCCTAGATTTTCTCATTTTTCATTGTTACTTGCTGAACATTTTCTAAGCTCATGTATATATCATATATCAGATACTTTATTTCCCTGTGGTTCTTTGTTATAGTTTCATAAATACTTTGAAACATTGATGACATTTCTTTTTGAAATATGCTTATTATTTCCTGTTGAAGCATTTTATGTTATTTTAATAAGTCCAAAATCTGCTCACAAATCTATCAAAATCCCACACTCTTAGTTGTCTGTGACATCAAAAAGCCAGTCTTAAAACTATTCACTCAATCCTAGAGTCATACCTCGAAGTAGGCAATAATTATAATTCTTTATAGTTCTCCACCAGTTTATTCCTTCCAAATTTTCCCTTGTCTTTATCAGTCACCTAACCAGCCCTTTGATTCCACTAATAGTTCCAAGTGTTTGTGAACCACTCTACTTAGCAATCTTCAGAGTCTCAGACATTTTTTCTCCTTAGCTGTGAAACAAATAGGTATCAAACAATATACAACAAAAACACAGCCTTCCTGATGTGTTTACCTCCACTCAGTGTTAAAGATTATTCCAGTCTTCCCAGCCTTATAAAAATATAGTGTATTTCTTTCTTTCTTTCATCAGTAGATGGCATTATCACCTAAAATCTCAATGTGACACCCAATCTAACACTGTTCCAATTTCTTCAGATAATTTCCTTTCATTTTTTTCCAATAATCAGCCCAATGTTTCCAGCATTTTAAAATGCTTTTTCAAGATGTTGCCAATAAAATGGTCAAATCCAGTTCTGTATTTTAAAGATTATATCCTATCTCAGGTTTCATTTTTTTTCGGTCTGTAGTCTTCCTCTAAGTAATTGTTAGCCGCTTGAAACATTTTGGAGAATTGTCTTTTCATAATTTCTTTTCTTTGGGGTTTAATATCTAGTCAAGAAGTTGAAAATCATCTCACCCAGGTTCAGTCCACTGTTCAAACACAGCTCCAGCACATTTCTTTCTTTGTTGTCCCAGCTTTCTGGTGGCTATAATGGCCACCTCTCCTTCCTCATTCTTGAATAGGAGAGTGAGCCTCAGATCAAGCAGGTGAGTTGCCACTCTCTGCGATCATAAGGCATTCTTCCTTTCTTCATCAACCCTACGAGGTTCCTTTAGCCCTTCAAGCCCCCCCCCCCCCCAAGAGGAAAGATTAGCCTAGGTTCACGGAGCCCTGCTCCCTACAACTGTGTCTCAATGACACCAAACCAGAAGTCATAAAAGTCAGCTTAGAGAGTCTTAAAAAGTTAAAGGTAGAAAGCCAATAAAAATTGGTGCCAGAAATAAGAAAATACTCAGAAAACCAACATTAGCACCTATGTGAATGGGAAAACTTAGTGTAAATAAAAATGAAATAAAATTTCATTTTGAGTTTAAGGAAATCAAGGAAAAATTGTCAAAAGCATGATAAAGTAGTATTGAGAAGACCAGCAAACTGGTGGGAGAAGTTCAGTTAGTTGAGAAAATATATTTCTTACTAGATATTGGCAAAAAAAGAATAAAGTAAAATGGCATTGTAAAACAAATAATGATATTAGAGAGTATATTCCTAAAGAATACTGATGTAAAGGCTGCCATTTTGGACATAATCCCAAAGTAGAATTTATCCTATTCAATCATCCACTTATTAGACACATTTATTCTTCTATTTTCCTTAATACACATTAAATAATAGTTTTTGAATAGTTGGTATTTAGGTCTTCCAGTCTTGGAGGTTAATAGATTTCAAAGCCAACAGTAACCAATGAGCATAATCTACTGGATTCCCACTGTTGTTAAACATGACGAAAGAATGAAATAAGTGAACCATGCATGTATGGGCACACATACTTCCTAAGCCAGTGCTATAATGCTTGTCAAAAAATAATAACATTTAGAGAGAGGAAAATCCTTTTTCCACATAGCAATATAATTTTGGTAATTTACAAAGATATTTCTCCCCTTTTTAAGCATATGAACCTTGTTAAGGTATGAAAGTGCACATAATGTGTTTGTTTCTGATAATTGAAAAAGAAAATCTGCTTAAATTTCCTTGCTTCTTACTGCTTTGTACCTTCCTTGTCTGCTTTAATGTAACATTTCGTCAAATCCTTGATGCCATAAAACTAAATATCCCATTTTCTCCTGGGAATACTTTTTGAACTTTTTGTTATTTGTGTAATCTGACTCTGATAAATCATCTTTTAATCTTCCCCCTCCCCTTCCTCCTCAGGAACCTGCGTGAAATGCAACAAAGGTGTATATGGTACAAACCAGGCCTGCCAGGCAATGGGGAATCTCTACCATGATGGATGTTTCACCTGCGGAGCATGTAGTAAGTAACTGTTAAACAGAACTCTTATCTTAGATGCTATTTAAAGTGGAAATTCTGTGCTAGTAATCGAGGCCCATATGTCATTTTTTGTACTGTGATATGTTCCTGGTGCTTAAAAATGTTTAAAGCCAAGTTTGGGAATTTAGCTATCTCATTAAATTTCTGCTCCACAAGAAGTAGAATTGTACTATCAAAAGCAAGCAAAGTCAGATATCTCTTGGTGACAGGAAGATTGGTAGGAAGTGGAATTCTCTTTGCCAACATCTTCATGTTTCAATGTATTTTGCAAGTAGGTTTGAATATTGCAAAGGCCACTTAAACTTACTTTTGTACAGGTTCTGGTCTGCATGGTTTAATTGTTGGGTTAGTTTCATGTTGCTAAGCAGTTAGAGGTTGAGGCTCTATCTGGTTCATGTTTGTACAAGAACAGTTTTCTAATCTTCCACCCAAATATTTACGCTTACTGACATACTGTCAGACAAAATTTAGGAAAAAATAGTTATGTAGAAAAGGAAAATGAAGCATATTTTTGCATGATTAGGAAAACCTGAAGACAATCCAGGAAATAATATATGTTTTTCAAAAGAGCTTCTATTATGGTTTCTTCAGTCACAATCTATGCCATATTTTATTTGGATGAGACTCTGAATCAAAGAGTTACTAACTTCTCTGATAACTCTAAATGTCTGCTGCATCTTTTATTTCTTAGTATTTACATATGTTTAAGCTGACAACTGCTCTGGGAATTTGGTAGGTAGACTAAGGAAGGGTAAGCTGCAAATGCTCTCTAGACTGTCTTATGATCAGGGCCCCCATCTTCATTGATTTATCTGAGTTGAGGAAGTATGGAACCATCAGGTTGAAAACAAAAAAGGAATTTCTTTCAGTGATGATAGATAAAATCATAATGAAACCTTTGTTTACAAAATGCAATTTAAAAAATATAATACGCAGAAAATGGATGAAAATAAGTTTGAAAAAGATCCATGCATCTAACAAATAATGCAATTGTTAAATTATAATATCAAACAAAAAACTTAAATAATCATAAATTAGAACTCCTACAAAATTAACATTATATTGGAATAGATTGCCTAGTTTATACATTAAGGTATTTATTCTGGGAAAATACAATAAAATCTATTTCAAGGGGAAACATTGTAACGCTTTTTGATTTATAGAAAAGTAACCTTTTGAACTATTGGTAAATTACATATTTCTTGAAACTGGGTTTTGAAACCTGGAATAGTAATATTTTCCTTGACACCTAGAGAAGTAGCATCTTCCCAGTCAGTCAATACTAGGAGTGAAATCTTCCTTTTCAGACCAATTTGGCTGAACTGGTAGGGACGATTGTTCCTGGTTCTGTGAAACAGTAGTAAAAAAAAAAAAGCTTCCAACGATCATGCGGATCAGCTGTGAGCCACGCAATCATGGGAAACTTTGTTTTTGCTTTTAAAAGCATTTTTTTTCCTGATGGTTTGGGTGAATAGGCAAGAAAAATTTTTAAAAGTGGGGAGAAAAAGCTTCCGACAATTGCATGGATCAGCTGTAAACCACACAACAGTCACAAACTCCCTCCCCCCACTTTTTAAAGCATTTCTTTCCTGCTTATTCACCCAAACCGGCAGGAAAAAATGCTTTAAAACGTTTTTTAAAAAGTTGGCCACACCCACCTAGTCGCATGACCCCACAACCACCAAGCCACGCCCACAGAACCGGTAGGCAAAAAAAAAAAAAAAGATTTCACCACTGGTCATTACCTGTTATTTTCTTAGCTGCTCCCCATTATAAACAATTTCCTTAAAAACAATAATATTCTATGGTTTCATAAAATGTAATGCAAAATACCAGTCTTTAATATGAAAATACTTTTCCATATATTTACCTATATAAGTTACAATATTGTTCCAAAATAAAACCAGTTGAGTATGAACTACTTATATGAATTAATATACCTTAAGACGGGAGGTTAATATTTTTAATAGTTGCATTCATTTATACACCATTATCAGACGTTTTAAGTCTGCATTATGTAAGTGAGAGCCAGGTGGTATAGCAGTTGAGGCATCAGGCTTGAAATGAAAAAATTGTGAATTTTAGTCACCCTTAGACACTAACCTAGTTGCATGATCTGGAACCAGTGTGGGATTCAGCCAGTTCGCATCGGTTGAACAGAAAACTGGTAGCTAACTTTCTGAGCAGTTTGGTGAACCCGCTGTTGGAAGAAACATCCTTTTGTTTTTCTCACGTTACAGAGTTAATCCTGTCAAAAAGGCAGGAAGAAGATATTCTGGTGTGTCTGTGTATGTTGTTTCTAGCCTAATCCTTCTCTTTATTGCCCTGCTTAATTATTTTCAGAAACTGCCTGTTACATTGTAACAGGTAATGGTTCTTGGCAGTATGCCCAGACTTTCTGTAGCCTAAGCTGCTCCAGAGTTTTTTTTTAATTAGGGGCTTCACTTTTTTTTAATTTTTGGGATAGGGTTAGGTAAAGTATTCAATATTTCAATGTTCCATTTTAATGCCAATCACAATATTATTTGAGCTTACATAATAATGCCATCTTTCAACCTCTAATCCTTCCCTCTAGTTTTTGCTTTGGTTCTATTGTATTAAAAATATGTGTGCAAATATTCCCCCTATTTCTTATTTCTAACTCTATTCTGGCTTCTAATTAGGCCATCATTGCTGATTCTAGTGTTAGATTGAAATCTTAGTTCTCCTTTGTTAAAAGCATAATTTATTTGTATATGACCTGTATATATTTAGACAATGATCAAGAAACAATACATTTAAACTGTAAAAGTCTTGGATGTGCATCTATATCATTTTTAAGATACTGATTTTCAAACTGCGTATTTATTTCATGCTAACAACTGTGAACAGGACACAGGTATGCTGCTTTTTTGTAGCTTATTATGTGCCCAACAAAAAATGTCAATTCCAAATACTGAATAATGGAAATTGCTCAAAATATCCTATGTTTGCATATTGTGTTTCATATTGACAACCTGTTTTGGGGGTTACCCTTTACCTGAAGCAAGAACTTCAGGTATTAATAGCTAAAGTTAAAGCTTTCCTTCAACTGATAAAGGGAGTAGAATGTGTATATCCTGTTCTTATTAGCTTTGTGCATTTTCAACAATTGAGTTGTGTCTTGGTAAGCTGATCATGCTGGGTTCTAATCTGTTTTCCATTTAAGAAACCACTCTCATTTAGGTTTTGCAAAGGGAGAAACATAAGAGGAAATGAAAAGAAGGAGCAATGGGATATAGGTTATGAAGCAATAAATATTGATTTTGGTTGCAGATTAGCATTAAATAATTCAGAATCTTATTCAGAATCTAAATTTCATTTTAAATATTTATAGCATAGTTATGCTATTCTGTAGCCAGAAAGGCAGTTAGAATAGCAAGAAAGTTTCATCTTTAGAATCTAAAATATTGCTGTGCCTTTAGATGTGCATGTTAGTATGGGGTTCTTTATATGGTAAACAGAATGGGGAGTTATTTTCTATTTGTTACAGCTGTGATTGTATATGCACCCAATTTTGTACAGCTAAGGTAATTTGGAGGCCCATATTATACTGGAGCAAAGCTTAATGAAAACAAAATGAGCATAAAGCTCATTTGGATCTTATTTGAAGATCCATCCCTTTTACATATACTTGGTGGCATAATTTTTCAGTACATCTTTTTCCCATGACATAAACCAGGGGTCAGCAAACTGCGGCTCTGGAGCAGCATGTGGCTCTTTCATCCCTCTGCTTCGTCTCCTTCACCGGCGCCACAATTTTGAGAGGAACTTCTGGTCGGTGGGGGGGAGAGAAGCACAGTGTGCCAGGAGAACTCTATGGCAAGGGGATGGTTTTACAGTTGTCTCCATAATTGATAGGGCTTTCGGTTTATGACAGGTAGAGGAAAAAGTACGCTGCGCTAGGAGGAGACTCTATGGTGGAGGAACTGAACTTCCAGTCAGTTCCAGAATTGAACAGGGGGGCTTCCGGTTAGGACCTTTGTGGCTCCCGATGTTTTCTTTTCTGTGGAAAACAGCTCCAAATGGCTCTTTGAGTGTTTAAGTTTGCACACCCGACATAAACAGATGAATTGTTTGCTTTACCCCAATATATATATATATCAAAACATTCTTTTATTTCTACATTGTGTATGAAACATTCATTTTTAAACGCTTAATTTTATGTTTTTGTTATCCACTAGGCCGAAAATTGAGAGGGAAGGCCTTTTACTTTGTTAATGGGAAGGTGTTTTGTGAAGAAGACTTTCTAGTAAGTATGCTGATGCTGATGCTGATCATGGTAAAAATTATTTTTTGTCAAAAGTGAGAGGATCCTTATTCAACATAAAATGATAGCACAAATGTTGCTTATGAACTAGGTTGCATGTCTTTCAGTAGTTACAGTAAAATTATAGACTGGATATATTTCATTGGAAGCTCTGTTTGCTTTTGATTTATTTTAAAAGTAATGTAAAAAATTAAAAAATCACTTATCATCAACTTCCTCTGATCAAGTGTCTCTAAAAATGAGAAGATTAAATGAAGCAATAGTAATGATAACTTATCTTTCATAAATGTGGTACTGTGACATTTATTGATAATTAACTTGTTTAGAGCTACAGGTGCATAAAAATAACATCTAAATTGTTGTTCATACGTTCCTATAAGAATACAAAATATTTAACAGAAACACCAAATGTAGCATGCATTTTCTTTGTCTCAATAATACTTGTCATCAAATGGTCCTATGTGCTATGATGCAAACCATGTGATTTACATAGGGATTTCTGATATCAAGATGCAAATATGGAGGTGAGATTTGCATTGTCAAATCTTAAGAGTGTTTTATTAGTTTTTTTTTATCACTGGGTTTTGTACCAGATGCCTGCACATCTACTAAAATGTGTATTTGCTGAGAATTTACGTTTCTAGTTAACTTAGGTGATTCAACATTATTTATCCCAAATGTTTGGAAAAGAGACCAATAATGTTTACGTCCTGCTGAGATTTTAGCTGGAGATTTCACTTTCTTAGTTGCTACACTATATTAGCATTAAAGAAGCTTTTAAAAGCAAGTAAATGAGAACAGCTTTTAAGACTCAGGGCAATGGAGAGACTATGTGTTGGTGTGATTTCCTGTTAAAAAGTAAAAAAGGTCTTTATATTTAAACAATTCTGGTTTGTTTTTTTCCAACTGCAGTATTCAGGCTTTCAGCAGTCAGCTGATCGATGCTACATATGTGGTCATTTGATCATGGATATGGTAAGGGATACTTTAGAGAAAACCAATGGGGGGAGAACAGTGTAGAATAATGCACTAGCAATTCAGTGTTGCAATTTAGCCTTCAAACTATATTTCTTTCAAGAAATAAAGTAAGCAGAAATAATTTCTAAATATATTTATGTAAGCAGCTAAGAGAAAATGCAATAAACTAGTAGTACAGGTAGTCCTCAATTTACAACCAGTTATTTAACAAGTGTTTGAAATTACAACAGTTTCTTACCTAAATAAACATCACACTGGCCTCACCCTGAAGTCACATGATTGTGATCTGGTCCCTTGGCAACTAGTTCATACTTACAATTGGTTTTCAAACAGCCTGTGAACAGAATTGCCATTCCCACTCTTCCATCTTCTATCTTCTCAAGAAAAATCATCGTGGAAGGCAGCAGAAAAGATTGCAAATTGCTGCTGCTTGCCAAAGAGACTCTCATCTCAGGGGGGCTGGCTGAGAATTGCCTGCTGAGGGAAGCTGAACTCCTTCAATGGAATGGAGAAACAGAACTCAGATCCTAAAGATCTTGAAGATATCAGATATTCCTCCACCCCACAAGACAATGTCAGTTTTTGCCCAGGCATTGAAGGAAATGTTTTGGTCGCCACCAAACATATTTCCTTCAATGCCTGGGTAAATACTGACTTTGTCTTATGGGGTGGGAAAATATCTGATATTTTCAGGATCTGAGCTCTTTTATTCCATTCTGCCAAATCCATACCCTTCTGCCAGGTGATAGAGGTGAGAGGGAGCTGAAATTGAAGCAGAGAATGGAAAGCAGGCTAAGATAGGGAGCATGGGATGGCTCACTAAGGAAAGCCATGCATGAGTGTCCATCTATAGGGCTGAAAAATTCTGCTTGGATTTGGACAGGAAGGATTTTCAGCTTCTGAGTAGAGCCTCCCAGGATTTCCTTAGCTCCTCCTGAGGCATCCTGCTCTCTTTAATCTGGGACTCTATCTACTAATGTGCAGAATCACATTAGCAGACAGATGACCGCAACCAGAGGATTGTGGTCATTGAGCAAAGCAGTGGGCTGAGAGAGTCACTGCTTTAAGATCACCTAGCCACTAGTAATCCTTAGCAGCCTAAAACTACTAATCAAAGTAACTTACAACAGGAAAAATTGCAAACAAGAAAAAGTTATTTTAAAGAAAAAGAGAGAGGTCCTTGCTCTGAGCTTGAGTTTAAAATACTTCTTGAATTTAAAATAAAGTAACTAAAGTACGGTAGTTCATTGATTTGGAAAACCTTTTTAACTCAAACAAAAATGTTCCTTCAACATACTGGTTTCTTGGCAAATGTTGATGTTTGTTTCTTGGCTCACCGACAAAACCGCGAAGCCCTTTTCCGCATTGACATAACCGCGGAGGGCAAATCCGCGCCGTCCGAAGCATTAAGGAAAAAGGCGACCCTAGCGCGCCGACATAACCGCGGAGGGCAAATCCGTGCCTTCCGAAACGCTCAGCAAAATGCTTTTATTAGCATTCAAAAGCTAACCCTAATCCTAACCCTAAACATAACGCTAACCCTAAACCAACCCTAAACCTAACCCTAACCCTAACCCTTAACTTAAATCGGCTTTCTGTCGCCGCGCTGTTGTAAAGTGCCCTTCTGTTGCCGCGGTGTGACGTCGCAGTTTTAGCGACACGGTTTTCTCTGCGTGCTTTTGTCGTGCACGCTTTTGTCGGATCACGTGTTTCTTCATATCTTCTAATCCTCACAAGCAGCATCCAGTAAAGCAACATGGATGCAGAAAAGAATGGAGGCTTAAAGATATTGCATCATTTTGTATTTTTTTCTTGACACTCATTGATAGCATGATAATTATCTTAAAAATTAATTTGAATTGTTGATTTGAAATTATTCTTGGAAGTCATCCATGTATCATAAATTAAGATGCAGTAAAATAAAGAGTTATGTGAGATTCATAATTGGTTTACATGTTAACTCCAAGGAGGTTTCTTTTAGTGACTACTGTTTGCTGTGGTATGGTATACTGAGAATATTACCATATGATAAAACTCCAATTAAAGAGAGTTTTCACCAATCTAAATCCCAGTTGATTACCAAATACTAGACAATATTGCTCAGTTTTATGATGCAATCTGTTATTCACAAACTTCTAACATGAATACAATTCAGATTAACATTCATTCAATGTTTTGCATTTTTAGAAATGCATTTTAAAACTCTACATGCTTTTTAAAAAAAGAAGTGAATTTTGAATCTCTTATTGTAGATTTTGCAAGCATTGGGAAAGTCATACCATCCAGGCTGCTTCCGTTGTGTGATTTGTAATGAATGTCTTGATGGAGTGCCATTTACAATAGATAGTGAGAACAAAATCTACTGTGTCCGAGATTACCACAAGTAAGAAAAACATTAAATTTGAAAAATTGCAATCTATATAATTTGTGTCCAGGTAAGTAATAAAGCAGAGCTGTCAAACTTGCAGCCCATCGGCCAGATGCATCAGGCGCTGGCCACAGCCATGCCTGGTTTAGTGAAGGGCCCGATAAGTCATGTGATACTGCCATAACTATGCAAATTTGACACCCCTGTAATAAAGATTCAGAATATTATTGGTGTTTGATGAAAATGAGTGCATATAAAGTTTGTCAAAATAGAAGGATGTTCATTTTCATCATATTCTTTCTCTAGAAATAAGTCTGTACTTTTTTCATTACAAGTTCACTAGAAAAGTGAACAAGCTCCCCTAAATATTTCACTTATTTTTACCACATTTAAATGACATGTTATTACATTATAATTATTTTCTTTTGCTACAACTACTTGAAATTCAGTATTAGAAGCAGTTTTAATTAAAAATAGCCAACAGAATTATCAAGCATTTTTATTATTTATTACATATCTTTGACTTATATTGTATTTCTGCCCTGAAAGTCTTGCATTTTAAAACATGGCACAAGAAAGATATTAGAACATGAGGAAATGTCAGAAATAAAAGAGTGTAAAATACAAATATAACTATTTATTGCAATTTCATACATGAAGAAATTATTTGAAGTAAAGGAAGCAGCATGAATACAAATAATACTTTATACTAATATAAGTAAGGGAGGGCCATGGATTGAACAGTAAAATATAACTTGTTTCTAATTTATAGCTGTGATGTAGCAGATACTCTGGTAAATTCAAAAACTTTGGCCTGGAAGACCTTTTTTTTTGCTATAACTATGAGTCATTATATCTCTGGAGATCAAGTTGACCCTGCTTCTAGTTATGTTAGTGCTCTGAGTTTTCAGAGAGACACTGATGGGAATCAACATTTAAATAATAGAAAAATGAAGAATTTTGCCCTATTTATTTCTATTGTTAAGACTGCAGTAATAAAACTGTGGCCCAGTAGACAAGGTTGAGCTTCAACATCCTTTAACCATAGCCAGAACAGGTAATGAGAATTACAACCATTATTTCCTGCTACCTTAAGTACGGTAGAATACCCACTTTCAACTCTACATTTGAGAATTAGTATAGAATTTAAATGTCATCAAAATACATTAAAAAAAAACCAACGGAAGCTATTTAAAAACTGATTGAATCTTAGATTATCTTTCATCTTTAAAAATTGTTTTTATTTTTGTAAAGAGTTTTGGCACCAAAATGTGCAGCTTGTGGCCTTCCTGTTTTGCCAACTGAAGTAAGTAATAATATTTCTTTGTATTATATTTTTTTTCAGTGCTTTTAAATAAATCCATATCTTTTGTATAATAAAATTTCCTATGATGATTTCCCCTACCACCCCCAAGTTGAGAAAATTCCTCTTACTGTATTTTAAAATTTTGATAAATGAAAAGCTATTGTAAATTGGTGGACTTAAAAAATTGACTTAAAAAAATCATAACTAAGAATTGGTAAATCACCTTCAGCTTGTAATACGGTTGCCAAAAATTTGATAATGTTCAACTTTATATGTTCTCATAAGAGGCTGTATCTAGCTGCTTTTATCTTTTAAGAAACTGGAAAAAGATTTTATGTGATTTACAGGATGATAAATATAGGAAAATTGTTTTCATTTTTCTTTTTGAAGTTTTGAATTTGAGATTTTTTTTTAAATTCCCTCTTCATGAGATCCTACACATAATTTATCTTCTGGGAAATGGCAAGAGCTTCTTTCCTGTTTAGTTATTTTTTCTTTTGACTTGATTTCAGAGTACCATGCTAAACTGTTTGATAATATTAAGACATGTTTTAGTGGTTGAGGTACACTAAAAGACTCCTCTGTATTTGCATAAAGCTTCACGTGAGATTAATACACCAAAAGTTACAATTGTAGTTATATTTTTTTAAGGCAAAATGAGTACCTTGTGAGATTTTGTAAAGTAGGATAAATGACAATTGGTGCCCTTTGGTTTTCTGAATAAGACTCATAAAAGGCTTTTAATAGTATACAGCAGCGGTGTCAAACTCAATTTCATTGAGGGCCACATCGGGGTTGCGTTTGACCTCGGGGCTGGGATGGGCATGGCCAGAGGGCATGGCCAGCATGAAATCACTTGTGTCAGGGGTGCTTGTGGTGGCCCAAGCTCTCTGCCTGCGAAAACAGGCTCCCAAGCTGTTTTCAGCTGCAATAGCCTCCTACAACCCCTCTGCCAGTGAAAATGTAGCTCCGGAAGGCCAAATGTGGCTCTCCCGAGCTCTCTTTTCGCTGGCAGAGGAATCAAGGGCCAGTCCTTTGCTGTTTCCAGGGCAGCTTTGTGATCTAAGCATCCCGTGGGCTGGGTCCAGCCCCAGGCCCTTGAGTTTGACACCCTTGGTATACAATTTTTTTTTCATTAACATGAGTTAATTCCTAAATGCTCACTCAGCAGCTAATTAATATTTATAATCTGATATAAATGAAAGAGAACTTAGGTAGGTAACCCAGAATGCTTAAACGCTGTTCCTATTAAATGTTATCTCTTATTTAAACAATGTAATGAAGAATTAGCCATGATGTATATAGCACATAAGTATACTGGTGCATATTTCACTTTTGCCAAAAGAATGTTTCATAAGAATTAGACTAATGTGATGTAAGCCTCTTTCAGTATGTCTCCTTTAAATAAATAAACTTTTACAGGGATCTGATGAGACTATCCGTGTGGTGTCAATGGACAAGGATTACCACATAGAGTGTTACCGCTGTGAGGTAGGTTCAGTGTTCTTGAACAAACACTAAATTAAACAAAGATGATTTGTAAGAATTGTACTGCAAGTGTTGAAAATCCAGCATGGGAAAGTAAATTTTGAATAGAGCACTCAAAGAGTGTCATTTTTGCTCAGCAACAAGCCTTGTTTAATGCATATAATAGTTTCGGTGCAGAGATTGGAAATGGGGCTTCCTTGTTTCTTCTACTGCATTAGACTCTGGAGTCCAAATTCAACCAAAAGGCTAACATTTTATGTTTAAATTAAATTATAAATCCTTGAGGGAGATGGACAGCCTAGAAATGCAAAGTTAGGGGTATAGATGTGATATATGGATGAGAGACAGAGGGAGAGAGGGAGGTATGCTATCCATAGTTCATTGTGGGTTTTTTTTTGGTGAAAACTAGAAGTAAACACTAGTTTTCAGCAAAAGAAATGTCAAATGGTGGTCACTGCTTTTAGCAATAAATGAAAGCTGATTACCAAGTATCCAAAATGTGTGTGTGTGTGTGTGTGTTTGACTATGAGGTAGTGGCTGTCAGACCTTTGGTAATTGGTCATAAACACTTTTTTGGGAACTGTTGTAATTTTGAATGGTCACTAAGTAACCCCTTGTAAGTCAAGGACTACCTGTAAGTGTTATTTTCTGGTTGAAAGTTTAAGGCTAGAAAATCAATTTAAGTCATCTTAGTTCTGCTGATGAAATTCTTCATTACTAATTGTTTCTTTTCCTCTCCTCTCCTCTCCCCGTCCCTCAAATTTTAAAGCCTGAGTAATAGTATAACTCCGTGATGGTGAACCTATGGCATGCGTGCCACAGGTGGCACATGGAGCCATTTGTCCAGGTACGTGAGGCGTTGCCCTGTCAGCTGGCCAGTGCGCATGCGTGCGCTGGCAAGCTGACTTCAGCCTTCTTTTGAGACCATTTTTTGCACTTCAGAGGCTTCAGGAGCTTCCCTGAAGGCTCCGGAGGGCAAAAAATGACCCTACAGACAAACCGGACTTCCGGTTTGCTCATAGGCTAATTTTTTCCCTCCAAAGACTTCAGGGAAGCCTCTGGAAGGCCCCTAAAGGCTCTGGATGACGAAAAACGTCCCTATGGACAAACTGGAAGTCTGTCCCCGAACTTCTGGTTTACCCATAGGGCTAGTTTTTCATGCTCCGGAGGCTTCAGGGGGGGTGGGGTAAACTGTTTTCACTCTCCCCAGGCTCCTACAAAGCCTCTGGAGCTTGGGGAGGGTGAAAAAAGCACACCAAAAATGGGGGGAGCACTGGAGTCATCGCATAGCATTATGGGTGTGGCACACCCACGCACGACCCCCTGCACTCCCCCCACTTTTGGCATGCGTGCCACAAAAGGTTCACCATCACTGGTATAGGTCCTTGTGATATTTCCGAAGTCAAACCATTCTGGATATATTGAATTAACTATCACAAAGGGTTTTAATGAAATTTTTCAGAATAGAAATGCCTGGTGCTCAGATACTCCTATATAATGAACCAACTAGCTTGATAAGAAGAGTGTTGCTCCTCAATAGGAACTGCATGCTTTATATTAGAAAATGACATTAAGTATCAAGTAATTGTTCTACTGCAGGCAAATACCAATACTTTTAGGAAAGTAGCATATTTTAATGATTTGCTTTTAACATGCATGGATTGACAGTTATTTTCGTGGAGCAACATGGAGCAATATGAATGTATTAATCACCACTCGTTTTCTTCTCTTTTCAATAGGACTGTGGAATGGAACTCAATGATGAAAATGGTCATCGTTGCTACCCATTAGATGAACATTTGCTTTGTCATTCTTGCCATCTTAAGCATATAGAAAAAGGCACTAGCCCTGTCGCTTCCTATTGGCATCACTATTAGTCAGCTAATAGTGCTAATGTTTCCAGAATCCTGTCAAAGGGATCAGTAATTTTGGGGAGCAGTTGTATCCATATGGATCTTTTATATGCATAGGACACTGACAGAATACATATGGTATTATCCAGGGTACATTGTAGTTTCTTTGCCCTTAGACTGAAAAAGTGGGAAAGGGATATTTAGGTCATTTAAGAAAAAAACATTAGACGCTTTAACAATACATTAATGGGTTCTCTTAGTGAGCTTAGTGTCAGAAAGTTACATTTTTAGTGCAGGTTGCCTTCTGCCTCCACCTTTATAATTTGATCCTGATTTCTTAAATTGCAGATATTTTGAAAACAGTTGATCTAGTATTTTCCCTGTTTCATTTAGCCTTTCTACATAATGTCAAAAATGAGACATTATGTGTGAAATACTAGGTGATCAAAATAACCCAAGAGCACATATGGAGACAATTGATAGAGGTTTTTATAACTTTTAGAACTTTATTTGAGCACTTGAAACAATTTGAAACTGTATGAACTTTGAGATAATTTTTTTAAGAGAAACACTGAAAGAGCGAGAGTTATTTGTACTAAGGGAAGAAAAACTGGTATGTATTCCTTAAACTCTAGGGCCTTAAATCATATGTTTAATATGTCTAATATTACATCTTCCTAATTCTTAGGCTAAACCTAAGAAGATAGATGTTAATTTAATTTTTTTGTCCCAGATGTTTATCATTTGATTATCCATATATTACTCAAATTTATTGTGTGCCAATAAACTAACTTCCCATCATTTCTGGTTTGTATGTCCAATTTTAGAAATGGTCTTAGTCTTCATACATGAAGTTGAAACCATTGCAATATATCAAAATCTAGCAAACTGAGGTGGGCAAACCATGTGTTACTGCCATATACAAGATGATGGAGGTGACATAAAAAGAGATTCATATGCACTTCATTGAGCAGAGGATCCAAGCAACATTTTAACAAGAATACTGAATCATAGTTATGAAGATTGTTCTTTTATGTATACAAATTAAATATCTCAGGTATACTTTAGGATCATTGTCTTGACAAGATAGATGGTTCATTGCTAAGGAGGCATATTAGTTGGTAACATTACTTTCCAATTTGTACAAGCGTAAGTTACCTGCTTTGTAATCAGAATTCTTTACAGAAGGTTTCTGCAAACCTAATTTGGTTGCTATCATTTCAAATTTTTTATAATTCAGCATACACGCGTCATTCAATATAAACAATTGCAACATTTTGGGACTGGTTCATTTATATAATGGAAAAAGAAGTAAACAAAGCAACAGCCATCAAAATATATTTTAACCCCAAAATTCTACATATGCAAGCAGAGAGAAGAAGTCTATTCATTGAGAAGTGTTTTACAAAATATTGCTCTCCCCTCTGTTAATACATCGTCTTATTTCCACTCCAAGCTTGCATCAGTGTCTACAGTGCTTCAAAATTAGAATTAAAGTAGCAGGCTTGAAAATAAACAAAGATAAAACAAAGATCATGACAAAGAATATCCCAGCAACACAAAAGGAAGAGCTGTCAGAAATGTTGCAGATTCAAAACACAAGTAAGGTTAAATATTTGGGGATATACTTATCACCTAGATGTAGCACTCTTAAAGAGGATAACTATACCAGACTAAAACGACAAATAGCAATTGACTTGGAGAAATGGGAAAATTTGCACTTATCAATGATGGGAAGAATCTCTACAATTAAAATGAACATTCTACCTAGAATTCTATACCTGTTTCAGACAATCCCAATCAGATTGGGTAAGGACTTTTTTCAAGATTTAAATAAAATAGTTTTGAAATTTATTTGGCAAGGGAAAAAAGCTAGAATAAGACTTAAATTATTACACGATGCTAGATCTAGAGGAGGATTTGGGCTACCTGATTGGGAGCTATACTATCAGGCAACAAACTTGATGTGGGTTAAGGAATGGATATTATTAAAAAACTCTAGATTATTGAATGTAGAAGGTCACGACTTGCTGTTGGGATGGCATGCTTTCTTATGGTATAAGGGTACTAAATCACATGGTCACATGGTTACTTTAGAAGACATTATATAAGGGAGGCGTTGCTGTTAAATTGGGAAAAGGTTAAAAGACTACATTATTTAAAAATTCCAATCTGGATATCAACAATTGAAGCTTTTTCATATCCAATAATATATAAAAAGGAACAAACAGTTAGATATACAGAATTATTGAATACAGAGGGTGAGCTCAAATCTATTCAAGAGTTGAAACAAGAAGGGATGGAAATGAACTGGTATTCATATGTACAGATACAATCTAGATATAATGAAGATAGAAAAACTAAAGGTCTTTTATCTAACTCAGTTAGATAAAATTAGATAAAAGTTAGATAAAATTTTAACAGGCACTGATGAAAAAGTAATTAAAAAACTATATGGATATTTATTGGAGTTTAAATTGCATGAAGAACAAGTTAAAGAAACTATGATAGCTTGGGGAAAAAACTTTAGGTATGGGATTGATTTAGAGAATTGGCAGAAACTGGTCTCAAAATTACAAAATGACAATGTCTACTGCATTTAGAGAAAACTTGTATAAGATGTTTTACAGGTGGCACCTACCCCCGACCAGAATCGCAAGAATGTTCAAGAATAAATCAGAAAAATGTTGGAAATGTCACCAGATACCTGGCTCATACTACCACATGTGGTGGACTTGCACTGAAGCTAAAAGATACTGGACTAAAATCCGCATGTGGTTGGAGAAAATGACACACAAACAAATAGACTTTAAACCAGAGGTCTTTTTATTGGGGATCATACCAGAAACCTACAACAAAGACTTAAAATATCTGATTGTAAATGTGTTAACAGCAGCCAGAATTGTATTTGCAAAAAACTGGAAAAACGAAACAATACCAAAACAGGAAGAAGTTATCCGAAAAATAATGGACTGTGCTGAAATGAGTAAATTGACATTTGAAATTAGAGAACAAGAGGATGAACAATTTTATAAGATATGGGATTTGTTTTATCGGTGGCTAGGGGGAAAAAAAACTTTGGAAATGAAAAATGATATACTTATGCCTTAATTGAAGAAAGTAAATGATGATATAATTATGCTGTGAAATAATCTAATAATGACACAATGAAGTATTAATATAAGGTCTGGGGATATAATGTATAAGGTTAAGAACTTATTATAATGATATTTCGCTGCTGATAAGCAATTCTAATAGGGGAACAAATGAAAACTGGTATATATAGGCAGCGATGCTTTGTTGAAAAATGAAGGAATAAGATCTCTGTTTAAAGGCATGAAATGCAAGGTTAACAATAACTAGAAGTATACTTTCTGGGGAAAAATAATGCTAATGTTAACTGAATATATATTGTAGAATGAAAATGAGGCCTTTAGTTATATTAGATGAAATAATTGAGACGGTAAATATTATTTGAAGATGCAGATGTTAAAACACTTGTAACCAAATGACATGCTGTATGTGATGATGGGTTTTTTTTGTCTTTTTTGTCTTCCCCCCCCTTTTTTTTAAACCCTAGGTTATTGTGGTGTCTATTAAATATACAGCAGAAAGATGTGTATATGGGGGGGAAACGTAGTAGGGATGCACCTGTGATCAAATGACATATTGTATGTGATGATGGGGTTTTTTTTCCTTTTGTTTTTCTCTCTCCTTTTCCCTCTGTTTTTTTTCTCTATTGTTATGTGATGTTGTCTATGTAATAAAAAATAAAATTATTAATTAAAAAAAAATTAGAATTAAAGCAGACTTGAACAAACTACCTGAGATAAGGCAGCCTGTCTTACCAGTGATATTTCACTCATAATCATTGCAATCCTGGTCCAAAGATGACCGTGCTACTTTTTCCACAATTCCTCAACTCTAAGACAATCACAATTATCCCTGCTTCTGTATTGATTAGGATAGAAATATTGTTTTAAAGCATGAGCCAATTGCAGCACTAGAAATTGCTAGAATACTTTAAACATTGCATTGTTGTTTTTTGAGGTAGGGATAAAACCTCCAAAACACATGACTCTTTTATATACTGAAATGCAAGATAATCTTTTGCATTTGAACCTTTTGCAGTAGAAGTGTATAACTATTTAGAAGTGTATAAAACACCATTAGATTAGTATTGCAGATTTCTCATTTTCTAGGCCCGGACAACTTTTATTTTAGCTTTCAGGTAAACATGAGTTTTCATGTACTGTCTTCCATAAAATATTAACCCTGTACAATCTTTCATAGCTTGTGATCTGATAAACAAGTCAGGATATTCCATGTATTTTTACTTAAATGTTTATATCAATTATTTAAATTTATTTTACATTTTTATTTCCAAGAGACTGAATTTATTTTATATCAGTCTTCATTTATAGCAATCTAGTAAAAGAAAAGTTCATTTGCTTGTATGAATTTGATATGTAATTGGTTAATCAGATAGTGATATAAAACTGGTACTAGCATAATGCATGGCCATAAAACAATCTGCAAGACATAGAAAATAATACAGGATGATTTTACAATATTGATATTTGATGAAAGGAGGAGTTTCATAATGAGAAGGATTGCCTGTTACTTTTCATCACACCTATCTGGATACCAGTGTACCCATTGTCTATTTACGATTCAGACACAAAAGATACTATTTTCAAAAAAATGAAGTTTTATTATTGTTTAAGTATATTGTTTGCAACCTCTTTTATAAAGTATTGGAATACAGACATTCTCCCAATTCCCAAATTTAAAGAATCTGAGTTTCCATCTAGCGACGAACTACCCAGATCTTTTTCTCTACTGCAGTTATTTTTAAGAAATTCACAGAAGGATCAAGGAAGAGTCTTTTAAAAGAAAAAAAATGACATTGAGACCATCCATTTAATGCATAGCTTTCTTGAGAAGACTCAAGCCTCCATTACCTTCTTTCAACTGGATTATTTAAAAAGGAAACAGGAACGGCATGAGTTTATTACAAATAACCAAAAGGATTTTTTTAAAAAAAAACCCACCTCATAATCATTCAAAGATAGCAGTTTTTGTTTTCAAAGCCCATATAGTAAGAGGTTCAATTTTCAAACTATGAAAACATTGCAGCAATCCATTTAGTTTTAACTTAGGAGAAGCAACCTTTATCTGAAGCTTATCTGCTGAAGCTTGTTACGCAAACTCCTAGTATTTAAATAAGATAATTTCAATCTAGCTGAATTTACTAAAAAATAATGCACTGCACTTGAAGCTGATTCATGTCTGGTTTTGAACCCAAATAAATTAGAAAGTAGACCTTGATTTAGATGTAGTTTCAATAGAAAGCTTGGAAGCACTAGAGTTGAGACATATTTATTAATAATTAGCATAAGACTTATAGCTTAATCATTTTAATAGTTACAGTTGTAGAGAAATAGTTATGGCATGCACAAAAAGTTGATGCTGATCCCAAGTGCAAACATGGAATATTTCCCAAGACTTTTTTTTTTAAATATTCATTCAATTTTCCACAGATCATTCTTTTTAAATCCAAGGCAGCAGATATAGTAGCTGGATTTCAAAACTCCATCTGACATTTGAGATTCTTCAAAAAGAAATGAATACTTTGGACCTTTAGCAAGAGAGTGTTTAAATAACCATTTTTACATTCTTTGATTTCATGTACATCTTTTTTTTAAAAAAAAAACAATTTGAATCATGTGGAAATTTATCTAAAGCTAAGGACAGTAATTAAAGCAGCACAAGACATATCCCATGAAAATCAGTTGTACATCTCATTCTCTCAACAATGTTTTAACAGAATATTGCATTATTCTCATCCATTACTAGCTGGAGGAACTTTTTTTTAAAATAAAAAAGTACTGTATTTATAGAAATCTAAGAAAACAGATGCTCTTGGACTTAATAAAAAAAAAACGTATTTGCAATATTACCAATTTATATGGATACCCAATCCAAAATCACTAAAGCAGCAATTATTTATTATGGTTAATAAGCAAAGCTTTTCCATGTATTGGAGAAGGTAAATGATACGTACTTTAATCTAACAACAGAGATTTCTTGATACACCAGATCATAATCCTCCTTAGCAATGGAGCTATCTAAGATTTATAATAATATACTGCTGGAATAATATAGTCACAGATTCTTTAGGAATTCAGGTATCCCTGTGTTAGGGCATAGCATTACTGACTTTCACTTCCATCTTGTGTGTGCAAGTCGTCTAACAAATGCAATACTCTGAAAATCATTGTAACTGTAGAACAAAAAGGTAAGTCCCTTCCATCAAGTAACCAAATGGAATCACCTCACCCTTTAAAAATGAAACCTAACTCTGCCCCCCCCCCCCAAAAAAAAATTGGTGTGGAAAGCAGGTCAGTAGAGACTCCATGTATGAACTGAGGAGCCATCTCTACCAAGCCGCTTTCCACACACACAAATTCAGTCCATTTTTTCCTTTTGGACTAGCCTAGGTGCATCTACAAAATCTTTGCCATTGTAAAGGATGATAGCAAGAGTTCCAAAACTTGCACTTCCCCAGAACATCACGTACGCCAGTGTCTCTGTCCATGTGTCCCCTGCAAGATGTAATAAATTCTTTTCAATTACAAGCCACAAAACTAGTATTGTGACAACAGCCATCCCTTATAAAAACAACTCTTTTCCATATGATAAGGACAATCATGTTGAGAGGATATTCTCATATACAAACTTGTAAAAGCTATTTTCTCCATTTGTGATTTTGAAAGAAGATGATATATGAGGTATATCAGGAATAGTCACCAGCATTGTCTTGATGATTCAAACACATCTGATTAATCTTTAATCAACTCTTATCCGAGAAGGACTAGAAGAGGGTGAATTCTAGTCCTGCCTTAAGTACAAAGTCAGTTGAGTGACTTCAGGCCAGTCACACTCTTTCAGCCCTCGAAAATTATCAACAAGCCACTTCTAACAAGCCATTTCTGAAATCTTGCCAAAAAACCCGTTAAGGACTACAGGTGATTCTCAATTTACGACTGTAATGGAGCCTGAATATCAGTCATAAGTCATAAAACACTTGTAAATGGGTCAGTAACATGACAAACCCAATTTTACGATCTTTTTTTATAGCAGACATTTAAAAAATTGGTTCACTTTAGGTGCAGTTTTGCTGAAAATTGGAAATAAATGCTGGTTTTTGGCAACACCATCATAAAACACAATCATGTGACTATGGGATGCTGCAAATGGCTGAAATGCACTCCAGTGCCTAACATTTGGTCAATTGACCACAGGGACAGGGACTTTGTCTAATCTGAAGTATGAATCCAGGTTGTACTGTGTTTCTCCAAAGATAAGACCCACCCTGAAGATAAGCCTAGCCTGATTTTTTGGGATAGGCCTAATATAAGCATTACCACAAAAATTACCCCAGGGGATGGGCATAGCCAGCACAAGAAGTGGTGAGCATGCGGAGGCCGATGGTGTCCAACAGCAGCCGCAGCCCGCTGGCCCCTTGGAACAGCGCAGATAAGTCTGAGCGCAGAGGTGGGGGAGAGGAGACAGGTGATCCAGATGTGCTGCATAGCTGCCTGACTCATGGGAGGCTTGCATGGGGGCACCAGCAGGAGGGAGAGGCACAGGGGAGGGGGAAGGCAGGCAATCCTGAGGCCCGCGCGGGAATCTGCCCTGCATAGCCATGGGCAACCTGAGAGATGATCGGACAGAGTGGATGGTATGTTGGGATCACCTGCCTTCCCACCCCACCCCACCCCCGTGCCTCTGCCTGGCTCCACCACATACTTTTGGCCCAGAAGGAGATGAATCTTTGTTTGCTTGCAAATGGGGTGGTTTGAATGTAGCTAATCGCTCCATTTCAAAGTATCTCATTTGCAAGCAGATTAAGCTTCATATCCCTCTGGGTGAAAAGTACACGGCAGAGCCGTGGGGGGGAACGCAGGAGATCTCAATGTGCTTAGCTCCATTTCAAAGCAGACAAAGTTTCAAGTTCTCCATCGTTTCTCCCTCTCGAGTGAAAAGTATGTCTGCCCTGGGAAGCCCTGTAAGCCATTGCAATTGTGGGAAAGTAGATGGTGGGAGGGAGTGGGTGGACAGTTGCAAAATAAGACGCCCTGAAAATAACACCTAATGGGTCTTTTGGTCCAAAAAAGTAAGACCCAGTCTTAATTTCATAGAAACACAGTAAGTATCCCAGGGAAATCTTCTTGTAACTAAGTGATAGGTCTTGTCAAAAATAACTTGCAGTATGATGTGTAGAAAGGCTGAATGATTACTTACCTGCCATAAGCAAACAGATAATGCACATTGAGAAAGCAACTACCATAATAATAGGTAACTGGAGAAAGAAAGAAATGTACATAGTTAGAAGGTAATGCACAATGCATAACAATTTGAAAGTCTAGTTGTATATGATATACATACAGAATCCAAATGTATGGTTTTATAGCTTCAGCTCCCAAAAAGTTTTAAAAGTCACAATGTATATATCACCCCTTAATGTCCGGAAGAACATATATAATATTTTAGAATACAGGTAGTCCTCGACATATGACCATAATTGAGCCCAGAATTTATGTTATTAAGTGAGAAATTTGGTAAGTGAGTTTGGCCACATTTTATGGCTTTTCTTGCCACATTTGTAAAGTGAATCAATGCAGTTGTTAAATTAGTAACAGTTGTTAAGTGAATCGGGCTTCCCCATTGGCTTTACTTGTCAGAAGATGATCACATGACCCCAGGAAACTGCAACCATCATAAATATGATCTAGTTGTCAAGCATCCAAATTTTGATCACATGACCATGGAGATGCTGCAACAGTCAAAAGTGTGAAAAATGCTCATAAGTCACTTTTTTCAGTGCCAATGTAACTTTGAACGGTCACTAAACAAACTGTTGAAAGTTGAAGACTACCTGTATGTCTTTTACTTATGTCATTATGAAAATCTATTATGCATCCCAAACACAAAAATGATGTTGCATGCTGCAAAAAATCTCGCTCACTGCATTTCTCATATATAACACATATATAACATATAAAGTATATAACATATAAAATATTGTCAATGGTGCTAAGTTACATGTTTAATCTAGTTCTAAAAGAACTAGATTCTCTTTAAACAAATTTAAAGAAAAAGTAGAGTTGGTCATCAAACAAGAAACTTGCCCTGTAACTCCATTCTTGTGTCCTCTGCTCATTTCTATCATAACACAGGGACTGGCAAGCTAAAGGTTGCACAAAATTTACCAGTACCATTTTTTATTGTTTTTAAGTAGAATAGCAAAACATATTTTTAAAGATTTATTCTCTTTCTCTCTCAAATAATAGGCATGAATGCTTGTCCACAATAACTTCCCAGTTTCTTTAGACTTTTTTTAAAAAGAGAGGAGGCCTTGACTACAAATGTTTGCTAGCCTCGCTATACTCCTCTTATTTTATTTCTGCTTTTTCTATGAAGCTTATTAAAAACACAAACTAAAAGGCTGCTGAATTACTGTTGCCCGCAATACATAAGTGCAGCTTTTTGTCATGTGAATTTTCTCTCGAATTACTAAACAAGAAAATCCCATTATTAATTTACATTTCTTTTTCTAATCTCATAAGTTGCATAGATGGAAAAAAAGCTGAGAGGAAAAAAGCTGCATTCAGTGCATTAATCCCTTTTTAACATTTAAAATCATTTCTGCAATTCCAGTTGCTATCCTCTACCTTTAACAAACTATACAACACATTTAAGTACAAAGTACAAAGCTATGATAATCAAGTCATTTTATTTCATTCTGTCTAGTATAACCCATGAAATTACAGCTAAAATCTTCCAAATACACCAAGATGTGATTCCACAGTTTTAAACTTTCTTTCAAATATTGCGTTGTTTGAAAGTCACTGGCTATAGTTGGGGTTAGATAGAAATTTAGAGATATTTAGAAATATCTCTAAAGCAGGTGATATGTTAGCAGACAGGAAGCCAAGTTATGGCAGCTGAACCAGGCTACTGCAAGACTTAAACTTCATCTCCAAAATTGTTTGAATTTCTACATAACTCTCAACACTTAGGAAAAAAAAATGAGACTCATCTAACAAATCCTTGTTATTCTCCTTTACAATGAATATTTATATCCTAAAATATGTCCTACATTTTGTCAAACAACATTTGGAAGTGCTGAAAGACCTGTATTCCCAAAACTTCATTAGTCTAACCAAACTCAACAATGCTTGTAAAAAAATAAACAAATAGCAAAACATTTATGAAGTTCTTACAGCCAAAAACTTCCAGTCTTTCTGTATATGAAAAGGACTGAGAGAATCTACTTCATCCACTGAATAATTTCCAAGAAAGAGATCTATAGCATCCTGAAAAATAATCCATAATATAAATTAAATGACATGTCATCTTAATCATTTACTCCCAACACCCCAAACTACTTCATGGTCTTCAAACGCAGCCCAATTTGTAACAATTTAACAAAGCAGCAACATTTCTTTGAAAGATTTACAGTAGGTGATTTAGAAATATGAAATATAAATATTACATATTCCTGAGCACAGTGATGACATTCTTTTAAATTAAACACAAGGCAACAGTTAAAGCTAAATAAATGCAGCAGGTGAGTGGGAAACCTTACCTGTCTAAATCCATCAGAAAAGTTGTTTTTATAGTAACGAATTAGTGAGTTCCAACCATCCATTAATAGACCCCATTGTGTTCTCTTTCCAGTTCTGAATTTTTGAAAATAGGATTTCAACATTAATACGGAAGATCTCTCAAAAGGTCAGAAATGTAATACCAAGTATATTAGAAACTGAACAGTATTGAAATTCCTTGCATTGACTTATTTTTGTAAATATATAGATGAGATGCATGCGTTAGATAGCCAACTTGCAATCATTCATTTAGTAACCTTTTGAATAGCATTGAAAAAGGTGACTTATGACCATTTTTCACACTTACAACCATTGTAGCATTCCCATAATCACATGATCATAATTTGAACCCTTGGCAACTGGCATGTATTTATGATTATTGCAGTGTCCAGGGATCGTGTGATCATCTTTTGCAATCTTTTTGAAAAGCAAATTTAATAGGAAAGTCAAATTCATTTAACAACTGTGTTAATAGTTTAACAACTGCAATGATTCATTAAAAAATTGTGGCAAAAGATCATAAAATGGAGCAAAACACACTTAACAACTATCTTGATTAGCAATTGAAATTTTGGGCTCAATTGTGGTTGCAAGTTAAGAACTACTTGCATTAATTTTATTTATACTGCTCTTCCAGTAAGAGTTACTTTCATGATTAAAAGGGAAGGCTGAGTCTTATTTAGGCTATTATAATTATATCTGTTTTTGAAGTTAGATAATTTTTCTTTTTGCTCTCAATCAAAAGGGAAACCAAAAAATTCCAGACAAAGCCCTTGCAAATTTTAATATGCCCTTTGAGAACATAATGGGACAGCTAGGCATGGCCAGCTCGCCACTGCCAAGTTCCCTCTGCCAACTTACCAAGTCATTGCAGGACAGCTCAACACAGTCAATTTGCCGCAGGGACAACTCACTGTGGGCAGCTGGAAGGAAAGCCAATCAGCCAGGCAACCAAGAGGGTGGACAGAGTGCAGAGCAGTGGCCAGGGGCTTCCCCCCAGAGGGAGAGTTGGGTGAGTAGGTGAGTGAGCAGTTGAGCAGAGTGATGCCAAGAGCTTGGTAGGGGCGAGCTACTCACGCCAAGCTGACATGGCCAAATTCTCCTAGACCCTTTTGAGAAAACTGTCTTTCTCTTCCTGCAAATTTATATCAAAGCCTAGATTGCTGGTGCTTATTTCATAATAGTTCATCCTTGTTTATGCAAAATGTATCCCAAAAAGTTTATTATGTTGGTATTCCTACAGTGATTTAGTTTACTTATGAATTTAATTATTTAGTAGCTGCTATACAAACAATTATCTTCTTAAGATGATAATATATTTCCATTGATGGTTTAAACAAGAATAACTAAGATTAGAAGTAAGAATCTTGAAAAAAGTTTTCAGCCATTCAAATGTCAACCCAATGTAAGATGTATCTTTAGATTGACTGACAATAAGACAAATTTTACTAAGATTCTTTTTTTCTGGATCTTTTGTATGTTTTTATTAGTAATCACTAGTTGCCATAAGCTGCTTTAAGTTACCTATTAGGCTGGTTAGACAAAGTATGCCCATTCTAATTCAAGTTTTTCCACTGATGTAGCTGTTAACTATTACACTATTATACTATGATAACTGAGTTTAATAAATCAGTAAATGAACAATCTCTAAATACTCTTTCTGAAATTGTATCAATATATTTGTGGTAAAGAAAGTCTGGCTCAAACTTGCCTGGTATAGTCTGTCTTTAAGGCACCCGTTCCAGCATATTGTTTGGCACAAGCATTTGCGTTATCAGCCCATGCTATGAACAGAGAATAGTGTTTTGTAAAAAAGAGATGGCAAGTAAGTAGAATACAGGATAAGGTTTTACTTATCAAAATAGAAACCCACCATTTTTATAAATTTTCTCAAATTCTGCTTGTTCTTCAAGTTTCTGGGTAGCATGCAAAACACCTAATCTCTACAAGAACAAAAGAAACCATTATTAACTAAAATTCTGCTAAGAGTTTAAAAGCATGGAAATTAGAATTAATTGTTTCAGAATACACCCATAAACAGAGGCATATTTTCATATTCTAATATATCACTTTCAGGAAAAATACATTTTATTTACTGAATGGCTATTAGAGTTATTACGTTCTTTAATTCTTAAAATATGAGGAAGAAGTCCTTATACAGAAGGCAATCTTAACCTGCAGCTGGGATTGTAGAGAACGGCGTGCTAAAAGGCTCTGAACCACATTTGTCCTGTCCAGGCAATCCATACAGTTGCTGCGGAATATTCCTTCCTGTTGTGTATCTACCTTCCCTTCTGCATCAACTAGAAAATAGCTGAATAAAAAAATAAAGTGCTTATTATTTTGTGCAAGAATTCACAAAATAACACTTATTTTGGCTTAATATATCCACAGAACCAAAACAAAGAAATATTAATTATTGTCACTGCCTTAATAAAAAATATCAGTTGATTTCAACTAATCTTCATCTTTTGTCTGCCAAAGAAACCTCCAAGGTATCTTACTAACAGCGGTAGTAGAATGAATTAGATCTAACTATATTTGTAACTACAGACAACTCACTGAAGCACAACAAAGTTTAAATATACAACTGTCTTTATCAAGAGCTTCCTTGGTTAAAGATATACTATATCAGATTAGAAAAATGACTTAATGATTATTTCCAATTGCTTATAGGTTTGTAAGTGGGAAATCTTGACTTACAACAGTTTATTTAATGACTTATGACCATTTTCCATACAATCATTGCTGCATTCCCATTATCATGTGATCAAAATTCAGATGCTTGGCAACTGACTCATATTTATGACTGTCGCAGTGTCTCAGATTTTTGTGATCATTTTCTAACAAGTAAAGTCAATGGGGCCACAAGATTCACGTAACAATTGTGTTACTACACAACTGCAGTGATTCATTTATTAACTGTGGCAACTAAAGTTGTAAAACGGGGCAAAACCCATTTAACAAATGTCTCTCTTAGCAACAGAAATTTTGTGCTCAATTTGATCATGTCGAGGACTACCTATTTACAAACCTATAAGCAATTGGAAATAAGCATTGAGCCATTTTTTCTAATGGAAGACTATTTATATTTTTTAGAAATTAAAATAAAATTAGCTAACTTCCTAACAACTTTTTGCAAATTTAAATATATCCAGATTTATCTATACATTTAATTAAGAAACAGTACATTATACAAACAAAATGCAGACAAATCTTTACACTCTTAGATAGAGTGAGAAAGATAATGGGATATTTTTTTTAAGTTTTTTATTGTTTTAACTGAACAAAATAAAAAAAAGAATCATCTTTCATTGCATCTTGTAGAAAGCATGTTACAAATAGTTTTTGTGCATTTCTACCACAATCATTACATATACTTCCTTCATATTGACTTGTACAATTTACCTCTGAAATCTTCATATATTTTACTGCTATCTATGTACCACAATTCTCATTCAACTAAAATTATTTAACCGTGCTTTTTATCTGAAACCCTTTGTATTTAAAAAACACAACTACCTACTGGCATTTATTAGCAATTTCAATAAACCTCCAGTAATATTACACCTGGTGACTTATTCTAACAAAGAAATCAGTTAATAAAATATCTAAGCATTCCCCCCTCTACTGCCAGCACATGTAGATCCCATTAAACATTAACGTTTCCTTGTTGTTATTGTAGTTAATTAAAGATTTGCTATATATATCACATCTCCACTCATCAGACCCAAGAAAAATTTCATTTTTATACCTAATCTAAACAAAAATGTATTGCTTAAAAATGTATAAGTCTTCTTCCCAGGTCCCAATTTGCAATTTATATCCAAATAGCTTTTACTAGTCAAAATTATTATTTCATTATTGTCATTATTGTCATCATTATTGTTATATGTAACTAAAGATTGTTTATTGTTTATATCACCTCTCCTCTCAGCAGACAAAAGAAAAATTACCTCTTTGTAACAAATCTAAACAAATGTTTGTTAGGTACATTCATAAAAAAAAAATTCCCCAGATCCCAGTTTGCTATTTACATCCAAGATGTTTTTACTAGTTAGAATTATTATGTCATTGTTATTATCATAATGAGTTACTTGTTAATGAAAAACACATTTAAAAACAATCTAAAGGAATCTACAAAATACTAGAATTCCTAGCTATTAGTCACCAAAAATTAATTAAGATTTTTTCCCATCAACAGTTCGTTTATCAGCCTGTGTCTTTGCAGTAGGAAAACAGTCTTATTTCTTCTGTCAGTTGTTGCATCAATCCTCTTATTAATTCCTTTATGAGGTTTTTATGAACTTCTCTCAGCACTTTGTTTCTTAAAAGATCTCTCAGAGTCTTGTTGCCCTTGAATTGGTATTAAAATTAACATATCTTTAATTGTCAAACATATTTCTAAAATGGTTTCTCTTCTTGACTCCATCATCATCAATTCCCCCCTCCCCCTCCCTATATCTTGAACAGGGGGATAGAACTCCAGGATATCAGGTTCACTTTTACATATTTTCTTCTTTGGACTTTCACCCATGTTTGCTCCATCAGTAAGATCATATGTTATCTTATTTTGGTCTTCTCCATCTACATTCATTTCTTTAATTTTGGGGGCTCCAAGTCCATCATCTTTTGCTGTAGAGGACAATAACCTATCCAACTTCTTGTTGAATCTCTCAAATCCTTCCAATATCTTTTGAATTCCAGCCAAAAAACTTAGGGTTCCCTCATCTGAAAATTGATACATGATTCCAGAAAAGAAAAAGAAAAACAAGGAGAAAAAAAGAAGGGGGAATTCTAATATCCACTGCCACTTTAGCCTTTAAAATCTCTTTAGTGTATATAATGTTATGTTTTAAATTGAATTAACCACAAGTTCTTTCACATTCCTCAACAAGGAAGGGATCTATCTTTCTCTTTCCTTTTCCTTCACTTACCAAGAGTGTTTCAAAAAGACACCTGTAAAAACAACCGTGCCCTTGAATGTTTTACAGTTACAGAGTCAGTAAGATCAAAACCAGAAAGAACAAAGGATGCAATGTTTCAAGAAAAAAAAATAAAAACCGTTCTGGCTTCCAAGTGGCAGATTCGATTTTACTCCCGTTTGTCTCAGGCTTGTAAAAAATAAAAATTTTCAAATGTCTTTAATGGGAACCATTGAGAAGTAATAAGAAGAATTGATAGGATAAAAGAAATTTTAGTTCAAGGCAACAAATAAGGCTGCTAAAAATAGGAAGACAAAAAAAAAACAGCTCGTTCACTTGCGAAGAGAAACAGGAAAGGTTACAATCACTTCAATCCACAAAACATCGTTACAAAGAAGAAAAAGGAAAAAAAAGTTTCTAAGGCAGTCCAATAAAGATAAATTGCACCGCTTTGTTCTTTGCTTAAGGGACTAATTTATCTTTAAACAAAAGAATTCCTTTGGACAATCATTCTCAAAGAAAAAATCTCACCAGATGGACTCACTTTCACTGCCTTCTTTCCGAAGCTGTTTCCGACTTTGTCAGCACGAGGCTGTCTGTTTATCGCTAACCTGGAGAGCTTCCCTTGGGTCAATCAGGCGATGTCCTTGAGACCAGCAAGGCTTTGTCTCCCTGTCACCGTCTCTACGGGATGGCTTAGGTCCATTGGGACCACGTAGCAATAAAAGAATCAACGGGGATCTCGGACAATCGAGACCGCACGTTGTCTCGTCGCGACATTGGCTCGAATCTCCCGATAATGGGATCTTTTGAATTACAATCCTATACAAATTCAGATGGATGTGCACTTTTGTCAATAATAAGCCATGGTTTTCTATTTCAGCCTATATAGGTATATGCTTAGATCATCTTATTAAAACATTACTGAAAGTGAGGGGTTTTTTTGGGGGGGGGGCAGAAACAGGAACATCAGACATCTGCTATTAGGCAGCTTCAGCTATTCAAAATGATATGTTTGCCTACTGTATTTCAGTTGCATATATTACCCATATTCATTTTGTGGTGCAGCAAGTTGATCCAGTAAAATTTGGAGTCTATCCCATCTCATACGACTGCATTCTTTATGAAAATCAAAGGCTACATACCTGGGCAAAGAAAGAATATGTGACTAAATAATGCATTTACTAGTACTTAAAGGTCCATATAGACAAAAGCCTCATAAAAATAAATGTTCTGGGTAATTTTTACTAAGCAGTGGTAAGATTCTCCTTCAAAATACAACATCTATGTAACTATTTTTTGAATTTTGTTTTATTTTGGGAACAGTGAAAATCTATACTGGACAGCAAGGTTATACAGGTAAGGTCAAGGAATGTTCTTCAAGAAACAATGATATTAAGCACTAAATTTTTAAAAATAACCTTCATACATAATAGTTTGTATTCTTTACTCTTCATGAATAGGTCTACAGTTTTTTGCTTTCTTTTTCAAACAAAAACTGCCAAAGATTACATTACCCAAAATTATAGGATACTAGTGCATTCAGAATTTCTTTCTAATTGTAAGTTTACCCTTATCTTGGAAATTCTTATAGGAATTCCTACTTCTACCCATGAATGAAACATCGTCTGTAATCGTCTTAGATTTAAAACATCTATAAGAATCATTGTACCTTACATCTTTCTATCCCACTTTGGGGCTTTTGCTGCTTACCTATGGGGGTTATAACACTTTTAGAGAGATGGATATGTTACTAACACAATCACAAAATGGCTTCAATACAACACAATAGCAGAGTTGGAAGGGACCTTGGAGGTCTTCTAGTCCAACCCCCTGCCTAGGCAGGAAACCCTATGCCATTTCAGACAAATGGCTATCCAACATCTTCTTAAAGACTTCCAGTGTTGGGACATTCACAACTTCTGGAGGCAAGCTGTTCCACTGATTAATTGTTCTAACTGTCAGGAAATTTTTCCTCAGCTCTAAGTGTGTAGTATTCCAAGTATGGCTTCTCTCCTTGATTAGTTTCCACCCATTACTTTTTGTTCTACCCTCAGGTGCCTTGGAGAATAGTTTGACTCCCTCTTCTTTGTGGCAACCCCTGAGATATTGGAATACTGCTATCATGTCTCCCCTAGTCCTTCTTTTCATTAAACTAGACATACCCAATTCCTGCAACCATTCTTCATGTTTTAGTCTCCAGTCCCCTAATCATCTTTGTTGCTCTTCTTTGCCCTCTTTGTAGAGTCTCCACATCTTTTTTACATCATGGTGACCAAATCTGAATGTAGTATTCCAAGTGTGGTCTTACCAAGGCATTATCAAGTGATATTAACATTTCACGTGACCTTTATTCTATCCCTGTTAATGCAGCCAAAACTGTGTTGGTTTTTTTGGCAGCTGCTGCACATTGCTGGCTCATATTTAAATGGTTGTCTGCTAGGACTCCAAGATCCTTCTCAGTTACTACTATTGAGCAAGGTACCACCTATACTGTACCTGTGCATTTCGTTTTTCTTGCCTAAATGTAGTACCTTACTCTTTTCACCATTGAATTTCATTTTATTGGATAGTGCCCAATGTTCAAGTTTATCAAGATCCTTCTGTATCTTAAACCTTTCTTCTGAACTGTTGGCTATTCCTGCCAGCTTGGTGTCATCTGCAAATTTGATGAGTTCCCCTTTTATTCCCTCATCCAAGTGAAGATGTTGAAGAGTACTGGGCCTAAAACAGAGCCTTGGGGTACTCCACTGCATACTTCCCTCCATGTAGATGCAATTCAATTGAGGATTACACGTTGAGTGCGGTTGGTCAGCCAGTTACAAATCCATCTGGTGGTGATGCTGTCTAACCCACATTCTTCTACTTTTATCTAGTAGTAGGTTATGGTCTACCTTATCAAATGCCTTACTGAAGTCCAAGTAAACTTTATCGACGGCATTCCTCTGGTCCACTAATTTTGACACTTTGTCAAAGAATGCAAAAAGATTAGTCCGACATGATCTGTTTTTGACAAACCCATATTGACTTTTGGCTATTACTTTGTTTACTTTGAGGTGTTCGCTAATTCGTTGCTTATCTTTTCCAGAATCTTTCCTGGTATTGAGGTCAGGCTGATAGGTCTGTAGTTTCCTGGATCTATTTTTTTTTCCTTTTTTGAAGATGGGAACCACATCAGCTCTTTTCCAATCCTCTGGCAGTTCCCCGGTGCTCCAGGAGTTCTGAAAGATATAGTTCAGTGGTTCTGAGATCTCATCTGCCAAATCCTTCAGAACCCCGGGGTGTAATCCATCTGGTCCTGGTGATTGAACTCGTCTAAGGTAGACACCATTTTCTTCCCTATTTCAACTTCTGTTTCTAATCTGATTTTTGTGGTGCTGTTTTTGATAGGTTGGACTGTTTTATGCCTTTGTGTAAAGACAGATGCAAAAAATACGTTAAATAATTCTGCTTTCTCCCTGTTAATTGTCACCTTCTTGCCACTTTCTCCCAGCAATGGACCAATTGTTTCCTTAACTTTTTTCTTGCTTTTAATATGTTGGAAGAAGCTTCTTTTGTTATTTTTTTATCTTTGTGGCAAGCCTTTCTTCATGTGAGCCTTAGCTTTCCTCACTTCATCTTTACAGGCTCAGGCTATTTGCTGATATTCTGCCTTAGTTATCCCCCTCTTTCCACTTTTTATACTTCTCTTTTTCGTCTTTCAATTTGTCAGAGACTTTTTTATGCAGCCATGCTGGTTTCTTTTGGCAGCTGTTATTTTTCTTCTTCATTGGTATTGTGCTAGGCTGGGCTTTTGTAATCTAATTTTTCAAAATTTCCCAAGCTTCTTGAGTTGTTTTCCCCTTGAGGATTCTCATCCATGGAATTCTTCCCAAGCTTTCTCTAAGTTTATTGAAATTAGCTCTCTTAAAGTCCAAGACCAAGTTTGACTTTGTTCTACTACTTGTATTTGCATAATGTTGAATTCCAATATTGCAGGGTCACTTGCCCCCAAGGTTCCTGTGGCTTCATCACCTTCTATCATTTCCTCTCTGTTAGTGAGAATTAAGTCCAATATGGCCGATCCCCTTGTTCCCTTCTCTAGTTTTTGGGAAACAAAACTGTCTGCTAGGTTTGTTAGGAACCTGTTGGATCTTCCACTTGGTGCAGAGTTTGTTTCCCAGTTGAGGATAGTTAAAATCCCCCATTACTATTGTGGTGTGCTTCCTACATACCTTAGTTAGGTGACTAGCAAAAAGTTCATTTACCTCCTCTGCTTGATTGGGTGGCCTGTAGTATAGACCTATGGCAATGTCATCCCCCCCACAAGCTTTAACAGTGACCCAAATGCATTCAAGATAGTTCTCATTATTGTTATGCTCTATTTCTGGAGAGATGTAGTTATTTCTTATATATAGTGCAACTCCACCTCCTTTTTTATTTGGTCTATTTCTTTTAAATAATTTAAATCCTTCTAGCTGTATGTTCCATTTGTGGGTTTCATCTCACCAAATTTCTGTAATGGCAACAATATCTTATCTGCCCTCATTTACTTGAATTTCTAATTCACCCTGTTTATTCCTCATACTCTGTGCATTGGTGTATAGACATTTGAGTCGATTTTGATTGACCCTGTTTACTGCCTACATAACCTGTGTTATGCCTGACTGCCCCTATTTTCTTGCCACTTGTATGATTCATACACATTGGCATTATGTTAAGAAAAAAACATTTTACTTATCTGTCACGGTATGAAGGAAAATCTTTGCTCTCAGAAGCAAATTGTACCATCACCCCTTATGTTGTTTGCAAAATTAAATAAAGTTTAAAATAAATCTGTGCCGCTCTAAAATATGTCAGTATTCTCATCCACAGAAAGTCTCGGACTATACAGATACTTTACTAAATGCTCTAAATCATCAAATATATTGAAAGTGAATACATACTTGATCATTCCATTTCCTAAACCAGTTACCATTTTTGAAAAAGTTTGTTCCAGAGGCTTTTCTGAGCCTTTCTGGTTAACCTGTAAAGGAAACACAAAGTAGTTACATACAGCAGTTACATATAGCATCAATAACAACATGAATTCTTGGATGCAGAATTAAATTAAAATCCTACCAGATTAACAATCATTTGTTTTCCATAGCTAATAATCTGTGAATCAAAGTGCCTTTGGAAGCCATCCATCTAAAAGAGAGTACAATACATATATTGAACACCTGTTATAGAATTCTTTTGAACAGAAATACAAACTGATACATAAAAATAACAAAGATTACAATGAACACAATATACATTTTGAATTGCATTTGAATTAAATTGTACATCTTTTTCACAAGTGTAAGAGATGGTAGCATTCCTCAGTAGACAAAATATATTAATGGCAGTTAAATTATGAAATAAATCTTTAACTGAACTTTTGTTCTTTTAATTACTGTATAAATTTGTGTCTGATGTGACAGATTTATCTGTCATGAGTCTTGGTGATGAGATGGGGATGAGGGGCAATGAGAAAAATCCCTATTTCTAATATCAATGTAAAACTTTTAATGAAAAGAGCAAGATTCAGGGGTAGTTTGTTGATTTAAAATTACCATGCTGGGTGTTTTAAGATTATAACTTATGGAACTTGCAGCTTGTAAGTGCTGCATGTAGAACATAACTGGAAGATATCCCATTGGAAAAGACTGGGGAAAAAACCCTTCAGAGTTCATACAAGATGAACTCTGGAAGCAGAAGATATTTACAGCCAAAAACATGTAATACCAATAGTTTCACAAATGAAACTTCAGCCACCCAATGTAAATAGCTTTAGAAGTAACTGAAGGGCTATTTTGGGGCCTCACAAAATGAACAGCGCTTTGAAGAGACAGAAAAAGATGGCATGTTAAAAATGTTTAGCATTATTGAATCCCTCATTTCAAGGTCAGAGGGGCAAAGTCTCGTTTTGTAAATGGTAAATGAAGGTGTTAATTCATCAATAATTTTCATACGATATTGCTGTACATCTTTAAGGTAAAAGTTCCCCTTGCACATGTCCCCAACTCTAGAGGGCAGTGCTTATCTCTGATTCACAGCTGAAGAGCCAGAAGACGTCTCTGTGGTCATGTGGCTGGCATGACTAAATGCCGAAGGAGCACGGAATGCTGTTACCTTCCCACCAAAAGGGGTTTCTATTTTTCTACTTGCATTTTTACATGCTTTCGAACTACTAGGTTGGCAGGAGCTGGAACAAGTAACGGGAGCTCACTCCATTACTCAGCACTAGGGATTCGAACTGCCGACCTTCTGATCGACAAGCTCAGCATCTTAGCCACTGAGCCACTGCACTCCTGAACATTAACATTAAGAGAAAGCAAAAGATAAATTTGATGCTGAAGTTTGCAGAAGTCTGGATAGAATATTTTTTTAGATACAAGAGGGAGCTAAAGACCACAATATTAGTAAACTAATATTGAAATATAAAATTTAATATAAAAGAACAAAGTATAATCAGTGGCCTTTTATAGCTAGTTTAATACAGAATATATTTTTCCTGGTATAAATATTACTTTGCAAAATGTAGTAATTTAAAATTTGTATTTTAATATCAAGAAAAAAACCATACATGGGCATACATACGTAATAACAACCAACAATCTGATGAAATTTCAACATCTTTTAAGAAATTAATTTTATTTAATTTTGGAGATCTGCAACATCATCTTTAAGAAAGACAAGTATGCCATGCTGTTACAGGTCTGACACTACAAACTCTTGGTTTGCAGGATATTTTTCATAGGTTTCTCATGTTGACATAGTGAACCATATAAAGGTTGGAAACTGCAGCCTGAAGTTATGTATTGTTTAAGCAACCAACTTAAGGCAGTTTGCATAGGTATAAGGATGATGTATATTACACCTCTGCTGCAAAATGACAGGAAAAGATATAAAAAATACACACATGGTTTATTGTTTTGCTGATCTGTGGCTTTGGCTTATATTTGAGATTCGGTCTCTGTGACCAGAAAAAGGGAATTGATCCTCGTGTCTAGAAAACAAAGATAATAAGAAGTGAAACATACAACAAAATTAGCAAAACCTCCCGTCAATTTATTGTAAGATAAAATGCAGACACCTGTATTAAGATGTATAGGGCAAGAATTAAATTAGACAGACTAGACAAGCTGGGATGCCAGTGGTGGGATTCAAATTTTTTTACTACCAGTTCTGTGGGCTGGCTTGGTGGGCGTGGCAGAGGAGGGATAGTGTAAAATCTCCATTCTCTCCCTACTCCATGGGAAGGAAACTGCAAAATTCCTATCCCACACCCCGATCAGCTGGGACTCGGGAGGCAGAGAATAGATGGAGACGAGGCCAGTCAGAGGTGGTATTTACTGGCTCTCCAATCCTCAAAATTTCCACTACCGGGTCTCCAGAACTGGTCAGAACCTGCTGAATACCACTTCTGATCCCAGCATAATAAAAATTACCTGGACAAAAGAAGCTTTGTTTCCATTATAATGTACAATTTGTTCCGTTTCTACAAAGTTAGCTGCATGTCCTTCAGAATCAATACCTATGAAACAGGAAGCATTTAAAATATAGAACAAGTCTTATCTTCAAATCTTCAAATCTAGTTGAAAGCCATTTTTGTGACAGCTTTCATATAGTAATACCTATCCAACAAAACCAAAGTGTATCTTAGGACTCTTTAAAATGGTAATGCTAACCTATTTCTGTTAAGGGATCTAGTTGTTGTTTCATAACTATGTTTTTAAGTAACTTATGGTTTAAGTAGTCACAAAGGGAAATACTTCTCTACCAATTATACCTGTAAAATGATAATAAAAATCCAGAGAACTATAAAACTGACTTCTAGGCATGCCACTTTGGAAATAAACTGAGAAAACAAATGAGATAACTGTGGCAGGCCTACAGAAGGGGTTTGTTCAAAGAAAAATAAAGGTCACTAAATATACTTGAATGTCTCTTCTGCAATATTCTTCTTATCCTTCCCTCAGATCCATTTATATAAAGGAAAATGTTCATTAATATATTTTGATTGCCACCCATCCTTCAAAGAGCTCAGCAATAATGTTAGGCTTCCTGGTTAAGAAGAAATCTGAAATTGTAGTTTTTCATATCAAATCTAATCTTCACTCTATTTTAAACACATTTTAAATTAAGCCTGCAATAAATGTTTTTGTGCAGGTGTGCCTGCGTGTGTGTGTGCATATTCTTAAAAGCAATCTATAACAGTTTGTCACTTACCCTTAACCAATAAAAAATAAATCAACACAGACAAATATTAAAAGTGCTATAAGAATTCTCTAGCAAAATCTCTCTTAGTACTGCCAGAAGACTAGCAATTTAAGAGAATAACTCACAAAGTATAATTTTTGCTTATATCTATGTAACAATTACAAAGAAATCTTACCCCTCACATAGTAGCGAACACCAGCTCTGAAACAGCTTCTTCGAGAAATTAGAATCCAGTCAAAGTATTTACCATTAATGGAACTAGTATGCATAATAACAACTGGTGTAAAACAGCTATTAAGGAATACAGGTTAACACTTACAGAAAAAAAAAATACATATTAGAATATTTAGTGGATATTATGAGCATAAAATTTTTCTGTATTCTAGTATAGAATGGTCAACATACAATAACTAGAAAAAATATCCTAACAAAAAGGGAGATGCATTTTTCACCCATTTTCAATTTAATTTTAAAAAAAGGTGTTTCTTACTACTTACAAATAATTAATACATATTGAAGAAAGAGGTCGCCAAATAAGAAAGAATTTGATTAGGAAAGAAAACTATTTATTACATTTCTGCAGGCGAAGTCATTATCCTTTAATTTTTATTTATTTATTTTTCAAATTTATATAGCCACCCATTTCACAAAACAAGTGATTCTATGTACCACAAAGAAATCATATATATGTTAAATAAGCCTAACTAATAACATAGGTCCAATATTTTTGTGGTTTACAAAAATATCACATTAAAATTAAAAAGACTCAGATCTGACAGCTGAAGGATCAAGATGGATGCACCTTATAATAGGAAGATAGTCGGTTAAAGTAAGCAAATATGAAATTTGTAAAGACATGTATTTGTTCATTTGTTTAATTTATATGCTGCCTTTCCTCCGGGTGTCCAAGGAGTATGTACAGTTGCAAGAAAAAGTATGTGAACCCTTGGGATTACATGGAGTTTTAAATGAATTGGTCATAAAATGTGCTCTGAACTTCATCTAAGTCACAACAATAGAAAAACACAGTCTGCTGAAAATAATACTACACAAACATTAGATGTTGCCATGGTTTAATTGCACATAACATGTAAACATTCACAGTGCAGAGAGGAAAAAGTATGTGAGCCCCTAGCCTAATGACGTCTCCAAGAGCTAATTGGAGCCAGGAGTGAGCCAACCTTGATTCCAATCAGTGTGATGATATTGGATGTGTTGCTGACAGCTGTTCTGCCCTTTAAAAACACACACCTGTTTTGGGTTTACTGGTTTCAAGAAGCATTGTCTGATGTGAACCATGCCTTGCAGAAAACAGCTCTCAGAAGACCTACAATCAAGAATTGTTGACTTGCATGAAGCTGGAAAGGGTTACAAAAGTATCTCCAAAAGCTTTGATGTTCATGTGTCCACGGTAAGACAGACAGTCTACAAATGGAGAAAGTTTAGCACTGTTGCTATTCTCCCTAGGTATGGTCGTCCTGTAAAAATGACTGCAAGAGCTCAGCGTAGAATGCTTCACGAGGTAAAGAAGAATCCTAGAGTGTCAGCTAAAGACCTACAGAAATCTCTGGCACATGCTAACATTTTTGTTGACACATCTACAATAAGGAAAACATTAAACAAGAATGGAGTACATGGGAGGACACCACGGAGGAAGCCATTGCTGTCCAAAAAAGATATTGCAGCACGTTTGAAGTTTGCAAAAGAGCACCTGGATATTCTACAGCACTACTGGCAAAATATACTGTGGACAGATGAAATCAAAATTGAGTTGTTGGGAAAAACACACAACACTATGTGTGAAGAAAAAAAGGCACAGCACACCAACATCAAAACCTCATCCCCACTGTAAAATATGGCGGAGGGAGCATTATGGTTTGGGGCTGCTTTGCTGCCTCAGGGCCTGGATGGATTGTTGTCATTGATGGGAAAATGAATTCCAGAGTTTATCAAGACATTTTGCAGGAAAACGTACGACCATCTGTCCGCCAACTCAAGCTCCGCAGAGGATGGGTGATGCAATAGGACAATGACCCAAAGTATTCAAGCAAATCCACACAAAAATGGCTTCAACAGCACAGAATACGCCCTCTGGAGTGGCCCAGTCAGAGTCCTGACCTCAACCCGATTGAAATGCTATGACATGACCTTAAGAGAGCAATTCACACCAGACATCCCAAGAATATTGCTACACAAAAACAGTTTTGTGAAGAGGAGGGGTCCAAAATTATTCCAGATCGTTGTGCAGGTATGATCTGCAACTACAGGAAACGTTTAATTGAGGTTATTGCTGCCAAAGGAGGGTCAACCAGTTATTAAGTCCAATGGTTCACATACTTTTTCCTCCCTGCACTGTGAATGTTTACATGTTATGTGCAATTAAACCATGGCAACATCTAATGTTTGTGTAGTATTATTTTCACCAGACTGTGTTCTTCTATTGTTGTGACTTAGATGAAGTTCAGAGCACATTTTATGATCAATTCATGCAAAACTCCACGTAATCCCAAGGGGTTCACATACTTTTTCTTGCAACTATATAGCACTCTTTTCCCAAATTTTCCTCAAGTAGCAATCTTGTGAAGTAGGACTAAAATATGTTCTGAATTTTCACCTACAAATTGTCAAGATATTTTTCTCTTTCTCTATGTATCATTTACTAGAATTCATCTGAGAGCAATCCCTCATACCCACACTGAGTTTCTATGCCAGGCAAGCAAAAGGATACAACCATGCATAACTGGAACTGCAAATCTATGGAGCTAAAAACAGGAAAGTTAATATATTTAAAGAATCTGACCCATCTTCATCTACCATATTTCTTTCCTTCCTTCCTTCCTTCCTTCCTTCCTTCCTTCCTTCCTTCCAATTTTAAGACAGCCCACTTGCCAATGACTTTTTAGTCATTGGCAAGTGGGCTGTGGCATTTGGTCTCCATTACAATTGCTCCAGAACGGGGGGGGGGGGGGGAATTAATTCTTAGTACTGAATAACTGAGTTTATCATTTTCAATTTGAAAATGAGTGCAGATAAGAATTCTATTTCTGAGTGATTAGGGAAATTTCATTTCTTTGTTGAAGAACAGATAGCTCTCAGAAATTTAGTTTAATAGGTATAGCTTAAAAGAAAAACTTCTCCAAAGCCTAAGTTATTTATGTTACATAATCTGCTATAGAAATCTGAGAGCAAGTTGGCCAGATTTGATGCATTTCCTGAAATCTTCTGATAATTTTTTTATTTATTATTTTATTTTTTTTATTTATTAAATTTATTGGCCACCTATCTTACCAAAGGGTAAGTCTGGGCATCTTACATTATTAAAAACATAAAACTAGACATATAAAATACCATAAAAATGAAATACACAACCCTAGCTAAAAGAGGGCATACAATACGTAGGTAGGAGATAGGATCTGTTATTACTCTTGCAACCATTCCAATGTGAACTCCCCCCCCCCGCCCTTTGAAGCCCCAAGTCAAGTGGCAGAATCAGAACTTCAAGCTCTTGCAGAAGTTCGGGACGGTAGGAGCCAACCTCACTCCAGGGGCAAGATGTTTCATAGGTTAGGAGCAATGCCAGAGAAGGCTTTTCTACTGGACCTCCCCAGCAGGAATAAACTGGCCAATGGGGCATGCAACACGCCTCATCTGCCAGTATTGGCGGGGTGGGCAAATCCCAGTGGGATAAGATGGTCCCTCAAGTAGCCTGGACCTATATCATGAAGGGCTTTAAAGGGATTACCAAAAAGTGCTTTTTGCACTCAAAAAGCAAACCAGCAGCCAGTACAGCTCCTGAAGCAGTGGTGCTATATGGGGCACCCTTAGGGCCCCCAAAACCATCTATGCTACCGCACTCTGAAACAGCTGTAGCTTCCAAATGTTCTTCAAGGGTAGCCCCATATAGAATCCATTGCAATAGTCCAAACATGAGATGACTAAGGCTTAAATGACTGAGTCCAGGGACTCCTGATCCAGGAGAGGCCGCAACTGGCTTATAACCTGAAGTTGTTCAAATCTTCACCCAGTTGTGAGTGCCCCCTGCTCTTTGAACAAGAGTCAAAAACCCAGGATAATCCCCATGTTGTGGACCGGATTTATCTGGGCTAGTGCCACCTTATCCAGAACTAAAGATGTCAAAGTCCATGCACCCAAAGTCAATTGGTCTTGGCAGGGTTCAAAGTCTATTGTCCCCTATTCAGGCCTGCCACATTGCCTGGAGGTTGTGTGGGCCTGGCTGGAGGACAATATATTTCGACTGAAACCTGCCAAGATTGAATGATTTAGGGTACATGGAGTCCCAAGCCTCAAAGTTTTAAAAATGACATACTAAGCATAATTGATTGATAAAGCTAGTATAAATAAGCACACTGTATTGCTTCAGCCCATGTTTTCTTCTGATCTTGAGTCTTATGAAAATTTTAAATGAGCCATATGTTAACTTGTTTCTATCAATTTTTAGAACTACAGCAAATTATCTATGAACAAATCAGATAAGCCAAACAACTACATTAGAAGAGAATTAACAAAAAGCTATAAAGTCACAAATTAACATTTTGGAGATTATGCCCAGCAGAATGAACTACCTCAGGTTGAGCAGCAAGTTCTCTAAGAAGGTGTCCATTCCATACAAACCGTGGGTCTGCCTGTAAAAACAGAGATATAATTAAAAACCAAGTTAGAGCTATATTGTACATTTCAGAGTAGAATTATAGAAAGGTACCAGGAACAAAGCAAATCAAGATTTAATGCACGATAAAATCCTATCAGGTAATGGACTTTTTTCTTCTTCCTGCAGCTTTCCATTACAAATATGCTTCAGATTGCCTTCTAAATATTATAGATCAGATCTGAAGGAAGGATATAGATTTTTGGGAAAACACCATGATGTTCTTTCCAATCCCACTAATTGAAGCAGTTTTATTAGTAGAAAAATGACATAAGAATTCAACTGATCTCCAAGGATGACTAAATAAGAAACTAACCCAATTTTTCCAGAAATATAAATTTAGGAAATGCACAAGAATATGGGGTAAACAAACAATGAATTCACAGAAATATTGAACAGACAATTTAAAAACCATCACACTTTGTTGAAACATTATACCTTGGTCACTATGACATTAAAAATTAAAACTGGCAGTTTAAAAACAAAGTGAATCTACTCAATATGCACACACTTTTTCTCTATATGTAATGTCTTGTTTTTCTAAAAAAATTGAAAGAAATATTCTTACCCTCTCTAGCAAACTCATTTCTTGAAACTCTGGACTGGTATTAGCCAATCGTTGCAAGGTGTGTGTCAAGTCATATGTTGTAGAGAAATAAAATCCATCCACACTCAATATATGACTAATCATTGCTAAGAAGACTTTATTATCTTGTAACTGATAAATGAAAAAGAATTGTTATTTACTTATTCTTGTCCCTTGTGTTAGTAGTAGTTCAAAAAATGTGATGAAGCATTTTAGCAGAAAATCTTCAAAAGTTGGGCAGGCAGAAATACAGCATTTCCACATTACAGTGCAATCCAGCTCCTTATAATAAAGATCATTAAAGAAATGCAACACTCCAGAAAAACTAAAAATATAATCATACCAGACCATATACTTCTTTATTGTTTTTATAAATACTGAATACCCGCTCTTCCCCAATTTTCACTAAACAATTCTGTTAGGTGGATTGGGCTGAGACAGAGTGACTGGTTCAAAGTTATCTAGCTGGCTTTCAGGGCTAAGGTGGGTCTAAAACTCTTAGTCTCCTAGTTTCTAGACTTTCCCTCATACATACAGACACTCACAAATTGACAAGCTAATATGCTAAACTTAAAAGTAATCATACTAAAAATCTAAATTAAAAAATACAGGTAGACTTTGACTTACATTCATTTATTAATGATCGTTCAAAATTACAACAGCACTGAAAAAAGTAACGTGACCATTTTTCACACTTACAACCATTACAGCATTTCTATGGTCATGTGATCAAAATTCAGATGCTTGTAACTGATTCATATTTATGATGGTTGCAGTGTTCCTAGATCATCTGATCATCTTTTGTGACCTTCTGTCCAGCAAAATCAATAGCGAAGGCAGATTCACTTAACAACCGTGTTACTAATTTATCAACTGCAGTGATTCGTTTAATAACTATGGCAAGAAAGTTCATAAAATGGGGCAAAGCTCACTTAACAACTCTGTTATTTAACAATAGAAATTTTGGACTCAGTTCTGATTGTACGTCAGGGCTACAGTATTATTATATATTATGTATTAGTATTATGCTAAAGTAGAAGAGCTTTTTTAGTTAAAACTACAAAACAGTTATTTTGGAATAGCTTTGAAACTGTTCAAGATCCAAAAACCACACAAATCACCCATATTACAAAATATCATGATGAAAATTCTTATATATGGCACAGAGGTTTAGTCTATAATGCATTTCAAATTGCATTGGAAAAGTCTGCTCTCATTAGGCCCTTTGATTCCCAATTAATGGATTAGCTGCTGAATTTCAGAGAAATTATATCTTCAACTTATCAGTAATCATGTTCTTATAAATTTAAGAGATTAAATATTTTCTTTTATTTTACATGTCCACAGGAAATTTGTGAAACATTCAAATATTAATTCTTACCTGAATATCAGTTAAATGTAGCATTGTTTTTTTGTAAGAGAGGATGTCAAAATCAATTGCTTTCCAGACTATATGATTGAAAAATTCACCTACTTTTCTCTTTCTTGTTATTACAATAAGGTATGTGCCTGTAAAATAACAAAATATGGGTCAGTTCTGATGATTGTTCTTTTATATCTCTTTTTTGTAAAAGAAAAAGGGAAAGAAGGATGGACAGAGGGAATAAAACTCATTTTCTCCCTTCTCCACATTATTCATACTGTTATTACCATCTTTGTTGCATCACCACCACATCCTTCCTTGAAGCAGACCATTACAGGTAGTCCTTGACTTACAATTCATTTACTGAGCATTCAAAGTTACCACAGTACTGAAAAAAGTGACTTATGACCATTTTTCACAGTCATCTGTTGCAGTATTTCCTTGGTCATGTGACCAAAATTCAGATCTTTGGGAACTGGTTCATATTTACAATGGTTTCAATATCCTGTGGTCAAATGATCACCTTTTTTGAACTTCTGAGTCAATAGGGAAGCCAGATTCACTTAACAATTTTGTTACTAATTTAATGTTAAGTGGTGATTCCTTAACAACTGTGACAAGAAAGGGCATAAAATGAGGAAAAACTCATTTAACAAATGTCTCGCTTAACAGCAGAAACTTTGGGCTAAAGTGTGATTATGAGTGGAGGACCACCTATATTAAGAACTATAATTTTCTTTTACCCCCAAGGATTTCCTACACCAAATATATATTCACAAACTGAGGTTCTGCTGAAATGCTAATATTCCAGGTTTCTAAAGCTCTCAATGAAAAAAAAAAAAACATTCCAGCTATACATTTTTATCAATGGATACACAATTTAGGGTCTATAGCCTGCATATAGACTATCAGATACTCAGGAAAACCCTGCATTTCCCCCTAAATTTGGCTAGTGCCACCATTTCATTCTGATTCCTCACTCTTTTCTCCTTAACCCTTCCTCACAGGACCATTTCCAAAATCTGCTACGAGACGTTCTTTTCTGCCAAAGGAAATGTATTTAGTACCTTTCTCTTCCTCTATATCAGGGGTCTACAAACTTTTTAAACAGGGGCCAATTCATGATCCCTCAGACTGGTGAGGGACCAGACCGGCTGGGTGGACGTGACTAGGTCATCATATAACTGAGTGGGCGTGGCCAATTTAACAGTCTATTTTGCCAATTTAGCAGTCCATTAAACAATACACAGCAGCCCCCTTTTCTATTCTTCTTTTTAATATTGCATGAAGTTGTTACTCTAGGTTTATTAATTTACTGGGGGGGAATCGGCAATGCTTGGGGAAAGAAAGGCATGCTTTCCACAGGTCTCATGGCTATTTAAAAAGCCAGCTAATGTCATTGGTGTTGGGAGATTCATTGGTGAGGTGATAATGACTGGCTGTGCGATGTTCACTGAGCAGTAACTGGAGTTTGTAAATTGACAAGGTGTGGTGTTAACAAAGATGTCATGAACAAAAGGCTGGTTATGGTAACAGGGTGGTCTAAGCTCATTGGGCTGTAGATGTTAACCGTGCTCAAAACATTGGCTGGGCTTCTCATATTCATTGCAGCAGTCACAGTGCAACGAGCTCCTCCTTTGGTACTCCCCCAACCCCAATTGTCAGCAGCTGTGCCGCTTTCTCTGGGGAAGCAGCCAGGTCTTGGGCGTGTCTTTTCGCAGCCCCTTCATGGGTCCCCCACTTGTTATTTCCTGCAGGCCGACACTCCCTGCCCTACATCACCTGCCTCCAGAGCTTGCACCAGAGTAGCTAGGCCCATCATGCAGGTGGCATCAAATATGGCAATTTTTCTGCAGGCTGCGGCAGTTGTCCCTCCAACTGCATGGCTTCCTTTCATGCAGTCGCCTCCTCGCCACTCCAGGCCAGGGCCAAAGCAAGCCCTTCCACCTGGAGCTCTGCCCAGGGATGCAGGGCCAGCAGAATGCGGTGCTTCGCCACTTTAGTTCCCCTGGCAGACAGAGCACTCATGAGCCGCAGCCAAGGCCAATCATTTGGGATTGCAACAGAACAAGCAACTGAAGCTTGTCTCCTCCGCTGGAGTGCCTGCCTTCCCTCCCCCAGTTCTCGGAAGAGCCACATGCCGGCCCTGGGCGCCCGAGGGAAGCACCAGGTGGCCATTTCGAAAGGGGCGGGAGCAGTTAATGCAGTGGCCAAGCCATGGGACACATTCTGAATCTCCTTGGTTGGGGCACCTTCCTGTGATTGCTGCCCAGCCTGGGTGTTTGGAAAAACAAGACACTGCAGAAAGGGAAAGGGGAGAGGAGGAGGAGTGGGGGGCATTACCCGGAGGCCAGCTGGCAGATAAAAGCTGCACGGCTCTGCCATAGTTCTTTTGGGCGAGCCGTCCCTATGTGGCTCTCCCGTTCCTGCCCAAACTGGCCCGGAAGCAGTGTGTCATCTGTCCTTGGCCTACTCCCACCCAGACGCGGGCTTCTTGATGCAAGCAGAGACTGCTGGTTGGAGCAAGGAGAACTGCAGCTTGTCTGCCATGGCTGCAAGTGCCAAGGCGTACTTAGAATTGGAAGAAAAGTGTGTACGGCTGTTACAGAAAGAACCAGAGCAATACCCGGCAGCTTGGATGAGAAGGTGCAAGCAAGGTGGCGGCTGCTCTCGCCAGTAACTGAGCCGACCGCACCAATTGGAGTAAGGCAGGATTTGGGGGTTGCAGCCAGCTGGGAAAGGTGAACTACTGCCCAGCCCAGAGCAGGGCCTGAAAGGTAGTTGAGCCTTGCGGTGTCCATCCCCCCAAAACCCAAAATGGCCCTTTGGCCTAGAACGGCAGGCCAAGAGTGGATTTCCCTCCCCATTCAGCCCATGGAGCTCACACCACTCTGCTCACTGCGGCTGCCTGTGAAAGGCCCGTACTCAGCCGAAGGGTGGGGGCTGTTGGATGGGCGGGGTGATGTGAGCGGGGCAGTCTCATGGTCCCGCACAGGCTGGATTAATTGCTTTGGTGGGCCATATCCGGGCTGCCAAAGGCCGGGCTGTATCATAGGCTGTAGTTTGAGGACCTCTGCTCTATATCATTTTCTGAAACAATGTTCTTTTCTTTGTAATGTTAAAATTAATATCCACTTTTATCTTTCTGATATGAGACTATCTTGTTTATATTATGATAGTCAGAGATATAAAAATTGCACAATCCTTTTCTAATCTGTTTAGCATTTCAGGTCAGCAAATAAAGTATTCTCCTCTGTGTATAAAAAGCTATACTGCTATAACATAACCCACAGTAGGATATACTGATTACATGCAACATGACTTTAATAAGAGGGTCTATTACTACTAAAGTAGTAAAATTGAATTGCATGAGGAAGATGGTTGCCTGTGACAGCCTTTTTAGTGAGCTCCTTATTCTCCTGTAACAGTTTTTATATGGCTGTAAATTTTTTATTTATATATATATATATATATATATATATATATATATATATATATATATATATATATATATATATATATATATATATATGTTAAATTAGGTTTAACTAATGTTAGGTTTTTGGATTTAGGATTACATAAAATTTAGGTTTTAATTGTGAGTTCCAGAATTTAACAGCATTTGTTGATGCTGTGGGAGTATGTTTTAAATCCCCCCCCCCCCACTATTTTTAAAACCACCCAAGGATGCAGAAACAAAGGCCAACAGCAAAAACAAAACAAAAAGTCTTTAAAAGAAAACTTAAAAGGAGACATAAATTGGAATTGCAGTCGGGAGGAAACACAAACACAGAAAAGGACTTATAAAGAACTTATTTAAATAATGGATTCTGCAAGTAAGTCATCTTCTTTTTGCTCTCCCCCCTTCATAACCTCACTAAATAAGCCCTCTTCCTTGCTGGATTGGGAGGAGGATGACTTCAATAAGGTAAAATAATAAGTTTTCAGTTTTCTGGTTGTAATTTTATTTCACTTCTTCTGAAAGCCTCATACCTGCCACCAGACGGATTGTTCCCAAAATACCACATATTTGCCTGGTAATAGCTGAAGGTGGAACATCTTTTTTAACTGCAAAAGAAAAACAGCATGAACTGCCATATGAAATATTGCAAGAACACTGTTTAAATTACACCATGTATGTAATAATTACCATTTTATTAAAATTGAGCTTTAAAAATAAAAAGGAGTACGAAGTATTTTAACATGTCATATGCATATATTTTTATTTACTTAAAATTCCAGGTTAAAATTTCAAAATCAACACTTCATTTAATAATAACTGATATTAGTACTACATCATAATCAGACTTCAACATACTTACAACGGACTCAAAGAAACCTGTGGAAATTAAACTAATAATTATTAATATCCCTGGTTTAAACGAGTCTATTTAGTATGAAACATCCAGATAAAAACTCATGTCTTCTCTATGAAAGATTGTGTGTGGCTGGATAAGACTATTTTTTGAACTATATAAGATAATTACCCTGGAGGCACTAATTGAAAACAGAAAACAACCAGGGGAATAAATAAAATAATTAAAATGCCAATAATAAAGAATGTAAATTAGAATTATCTAAATCAAGCTTCTACATACAACATGAGTTATGTAGCAGCCAGAATTTCCTGCCAGTAATTAAACTAATTAAATAGTCCTTTTCAAAAAAGTCTGGACTTATTATTCAGGCTTGGATCATTATTATTATTATTATAAGAAGAGGCAAGGTGGCGCAGTGGTTAGGGTGCAGTACTGCAGGCCACTTCAGCTGACTGTGATCTGCAGTTCAGCGGTTCAAATCTCACCGGCTCAAGGTCGACTCAGCCTTCCATCCTTCCAAGGTGGGTGAAATGAGGACCCAGCAAGTTGCTGACTCAATTTGCTCAATTTGCTAAAAAATCTGTAAACTGCTTAGAGAGGGCTGAAAGCCCTATGAAGCGGTATATAAGTCTAATAAATAAACAAACAAATAAACAAACAAACAAACAAACAAATAAATAAAAATATTTCAGGGATTTCTAGCTGAATCTCTGTGGAAAGCAAAAACATAACTGAAGTGCCAAAACCAATACAATAAAACACACATCTCATATCCTTTCTGCAGTAAGTGCCTAGCAGATCCACATGTAGCTAACTCTACAAAGGAGTCCTTTCCCTCCTGATATGCACAAGCCAAGTATCTTCCTACCTTAAATATTACCTGCAGTGCTAATCCCTAGTAGTACATTAGCTTCTACAATTTTGATGACATTTGCATTTTCACATTGTGCAGGTAAATGAAAATATGTAACTAGGAATTTTGAGGAAAATATGTTGTGAATGAAAATAAACAAGGAATGGTATTAATATTAGTGTAATATTAACATCATACTGATGTTTTAGAAAATTTTTCTACAAATAAGAATACCACATTAGAAAATGAAAAAATACCTGCAAGAGTAATTTCTGTGGACACTCTGTCAATGGTAAGTACATCATTTGCTCCATCATCACAAGCTTCCACATAAAATTTCTCTGGTGTTATGTGTCTAAGATACAAGAAAGGTATAAGATCACAGACAAGCAGCAAATTTTAATATTCTGAAGAATATACTTTCATAAAGACTAATACTAGCAATCTTTGGAATGTCATATTTCCATTTTGCACAACCGTAAAAGCAAACAATGATTACATGATATTACCCATTTTAAAAAGTTCAGAATCATTTAATATAAGACTATTTGATCCTCAAATGTTTGTGGCAAAGTATTGAAACAGTATGAAATTCAAAAGTTTTGTTATTATGCAGCATCTGTTCTGTCATTTAAATTGTTCTATTGGAGTTTATTAATTCTGTTGCCATAAATTTTTGCTCCATCTACTTGATTGCTCAATTCTTTAGTTTGTCTTTCCTTCTTCTCTCTAATATGTTTCTAATTTACCAATATAGTTTTAGTCTTGATGTAGAATAAGTAGCAAAAAATAAAATGTAAAAAATTACGTGTATATGTGTGTGTGTGTGTGTCTGTGTGTGTGTGTAGATATATCAAAATGGGTGCAAAATGGTGTGATCTAATAAATGTTTAAATAGATCTGTAATCATTTATTCATTCATTGGTCAGGGGCAAGTCAAAAAGTTTAAATAATTTAAATTACACACCTTTTTCTTTGCCATAAAAACAACTACCATAATAGATTTTCATTTTTATGTTCATTGAAAATGGCATGATCCAGACAGTTAAAAAGAGGATTTCAGCTCCAATTTCTATGAAAACAAATGACTATATTTTATTTAGCATAAAAAAATAAAGCATAATAGAAAATGTTTATTGTCAGTAAAATAACTGAAATATTCTGTTTCAAATAAAGCAATACAAAATGATAAGCAGAAACAAGTAGGGCCAAAACGATTTCAAAATGATAAACACAGAGAAGTAGATTTCAAGAGTATGTTATTCAAAATAATAAATTAGCTATGTTTTGTTAAAATAGAAGTTGCGTGAATACGGAAGAAAATCAAAGTTTAAAAATACATGAACTTGATACATAAGATAACTTCACACATCTGAATCCATTGTGCTAACAGAAGACTAATACACTCATACTGATCACAAAGAGTATCACCACAGATGATAACTCTGGCCATTAGCCAGACTTTTTGATCCTGCTGCAAAGATAAAACATGGGAAGAAATCCCATTTGCACTGCCTTGCACAGAAAAAGGAATACAAATGTAATAAAAACCACAACTTAAAAGTTGCAGTAAGTAGCAGCATCTACCTATTCAAGGTTAATCTCAAAATACTGGGGTAGGAGATTACCAGGAAATCCCAAGAGCTGCAAATTAGATTGAGAAATTATGAAAATTCCTCATTGATAAAACCACTTCCAAAACTAGGTCTCCCATAATTTCTTATATTAATCTTCTATCTTCCTTCAGATGTTGAAGGCAGCATACTGATTGACATGTCCCCAACACATGTCAATCAGTATCACCTACCTTTTTTATTCACCTACCTTTTTATTCACCTACCTTTTTTATTTTCACAATAACCTTATAAGAATGAAATAAATCACTGACCTAAAGTCACTCAGTGAGCTTTACTACTGAAAGAGGATTTAAAGATTGTCACCTGTATCCTACTATAGTGGTCTAATCATGATCAGTAGTCAACTTGGCAAATAAGTTGCTTCATTTTGTTCTTTCTGCTAGATAGGATAATGAAGCAATAAGATGAAGGAAACATTTAGAGTCTAATGCAAATCAGATTTAGCTCTGGATATATGACAGTTGTGAACAAGGACACAACTCTGAGATTATTTTAAAAAACGAGCCTCATCCTACACTAGAACCAAAATTACAGTGGCCTTGAGGGACTTTAATTATTTGCAAAGTGAATTAATATAAATAATTTATAATATTAATGTTCTTGGCTCCTTGTCATTCCTCTAACTAAAAACCAAAGGCACAAATTCAGTAATAATAAACATATAAGACTAGATCCTATTTTGTACATTAAGTTTTTCATTTCTCCATATTACCATTAGAAACTAATTGCAATAGTTTTATAGGTTATGCTTCCCAAATAGAAAGGTAGATAATGCATGTTGCATATTAAAACTATTGTCAAAGGAGCTTATTCCTGTTTTTCAGGATAATGATATTTCACACAAACACTGAATTCAAATGAAACCCTAGCATAATGTCATCTTCAAAACCATTGCAATCCAAATGCTTATTTTTATGAGATATAACATACTACAATCTTCTAAAGATAATACAGATCTTGATATGACACCCAAAATATAATCAAGTTCTTTCATCAGTCTAAAATATAGATGTCCAATCTTCTGGCTTGCCTAACCTGCACTGAGTGAAGAGGAATTGTCTTGGGGCACACATAAAATATATAATATAGTTAATGTAAATAAATCACATAATGTTGTACAATCACATTAAATGTCTAAGAGCATGTAGAGCCTATGGGCCTCACACTGGAGAAGCCTGATCTTAAATAGGCCAGATAGGTTATTAACTTGGCTTTGCCATCAGGCTGTGAGTCTCAAGGAACTAGCGAGATCTTGTGATGGTTTCACTGCTGATCAAATCTCTTGAGGTTTTTTTTTTTTTAAAAAAAAACCAATATGACTGCATTGGACATATTTATTGTTCTTGTCCTTTTTGTTATTGTGTACCACCCAGAGACATTTCTTGTAAGAGGGATAGCCATATAAGATGGATGGATGGATGATGTTAGAGAGAAGCTAGATGTTAGATATAGAGATTTCAAAAAAAGCCAGATCTAATATGACCTGAAAACAATTTTTCTCTCATTTTCCTAGCATTGCCTTCATGTGGAGATACATTAAAGTCAACACTTGAGTTATAAAAATGGTATTTCCTCTTTATACCAACAATATTCGAAGAAAAATGTATGAAATCTATTATACTTTTGTCATCTATTATATTACAGGCAAAATCAGCAGATCTATTGTAGATGTGTTTAGGAACATTGAAAAAAAGAACTACGCCTTTGCATCTCTGGTCTCTAACCAGCATTCAACTTACTGTATTTTTCTGTATTCAGTGTATAAAACACATCCAGATTTTCACTCTCTTTTTTGGGTGAAAAAGGTGCATTTTATATTCCAAATATACGGTAATCATTTCTGTCCCAGCCTTTAAAATCACTCTTATTTTTTTAAAAAAAATCCTTTCAAGCAAATTACTTTCTTCTATTTTGAAACCAATCTTTCTCTAGATCTGAAGGAACAGAGAGGAGAACAGACCATCAATGTTTTAATTGAGAAGAAAGAATTGTATTTCAATCAATCTCCCCCTCCTTAAATAAAAAGTGTCCAGAGTCTATTTCAATTATCCCACTCTATCGGACCTAATTATTTGTACAACTGTAGGGTGATCTGTCTTTTTTGACTTTGGGTTCTTCCACTATTTCACCTTATTTTAAGCTGTGTGAAAAAGTCCTGCACGCTTTCAGTTTTAAGCTGTATTTACATGTTTAATCAACTTTTCACTCATAGAAACAACACAAAATTAGTACTTTGATGAACATTTCTGTAGTCAGATTGAGAGGCATAATTTTTATTAATGTAACCAAAGTCTTTTTTTGAGTGAATTTATGTGCTAAAACAAACACAACTTGAATTTTCGAGAATGTTAGGATCGAAAGTAGCCAATCAGCAGCAAGCTTTGGCTGACCAATCAAAATGCACAGAGGCTAAATCTATGAGCCAATCAATGTTCATACTCTCTGATTATAAATAGGCATGAATAGCATCGAGAAATTTAATTTAGCTCTGGCTGCAGGCAAGGATGAAGGCCTTTGCTTTCACCAGTACTGGGCAGCGGCATCGCATCATTGTGCTTCATGAAGAGGGTTACTCCTGTACAGAAATAGCCAAGAGAGTGAAATGCCATCCCCACCACAGTGAGCAGAGTAGTTGAAAAATACCAAATAACTGGTTGAGTTGATGATAGGCTCCGCTCTGGAAGACCAAGAAAGTTGACAAAATGGCAAGATCAGGCTCTGCAATGCATTTCAATGGCTGACAGGAAAGATTGAGATTGTGATTTGTTTTATTTATATGCCGCACTATTCCCGGCGGGACTCAGGGCTGTGAACAACTCAAGGGGAAGCTCGCCTCACCTCAGATTACAAGAATTTGGAGTGAAACATGTGATGTAAAAGTGTGCACCAGCACATTGCGTCGCAGACTGCTTGCCAAAGGACTCAAAGGCTACAGGGCTCGAAGATGGTCACCACTCTTGTTGATGTGTATGGGCCAAAAAGTATGCCAAGTGGACCAATGAACAATGGGCCAAGGTCATCTTGTGACGAGAGCAATTTGTACTTGATTGGGAATCAATGCAATAAGTATGTCAGAAGATTTCTAGCTGAAGAATTTAGGCCATACTGCCTGAATCTATCTGTGAAGCATCCATTGCACGTGATGATCTGGAGCTGTATCGTTGCTTCTGGCATTGGTTGGATATAAATCGTGCAGGGAAGCATAAGCTTTTTGCAACTTGGTGCTGTTTGGATGGGGATTGTGAATTTTCTTGCATGCTTACAATGCATGCTTACAATGACTATGAAAACAAATTAACTGATGCATACTCAGTGGCGTAGGTGTTGCAATTAATTACTAAGGCCGATACTAGTGTTTTGTTAGCAATTTTATTGTTTGTGGCCCTGAAAAGGACTGTTTAAATAACCAAACATGGTTACTAATATGAAATTGGGCAGCCCTTATTGCTTATCACCAGGCGGCATCACTTCGGCATAGACTGTATAAGTCTTTGCACGTGATGTTTGGTGACAGGCTGCAATAATGGATTCAATCAGCTCCTGCTTGGTCTTCAGATGCTTTTTGCTTATTTTGTAACCAATCTTGGCCCACAAATTCTTAATTGGGTTTAAATCCAGGCTTTAAACTGGCCAATCCAGGAGTCGAACACCATGCTTCTTCATCCACTGCTGGACGGACTTGGCTCGATGACAAGGAGCGTTGTCATCCTGGAAGTAAAAGTCCTTCCCTACAAGTTGCTGAGTTGAAGGAAGCATGGTCTTTTCCAGGACTTCAATATACTGCTTGGAATTCACGATTTTCACTTAAAAACCACTAGTATTTATTTAAATATAACAATACTTACATAGCAACATAAAATATCATAAAATTAATGGCCTATCCAAAAAATGTCATAAACCGTAAACCTTAAACCATAAAGTGTGCAGGACTTTTTCACACAGCTGTATATGCCATCAAACATATACACCAATTCTTTGCAATCACATAACTATTTTCTCCATGATGATCTCTCTCTGACTTCTTCTTCAGGCCTTCCAATAGTGCAATCATTGATAATATAACTGAATCCATGTACCTTAGTGCTAGTCATCCTACTCTTCTGTTTCCTTCCACTTTACCCAGCATTAAACCCTTCTCCAGAGCGCTACAACTTTGCATAATACTGTATGTCCAAAACATGATCACTGGACAAGATTTTGTTCCCCAAAGGTTTGGGACTTGAAAACTTCTGACAAGTTTCTGACAAGCTGAATGTTTAACAGAGCTAAAGGTGTTTTGCTGTCGATTTTTGTTTGTATTAGGTACCTGATACATGTCGCTGTAGTGTCCAACAATAGCCAGCATTGATGGATTCTAATTGCCCTGATACTCTTTTTCCATTATAGTAATGTCCTAGTAAAACTTTTCACCATGTTCATTACTGACTGTACTTATATTTTTTGGGGAAAAAATCCAAGTGTAAATGTAGAAAATGAATCTTCAAGGACATGTAGTCCTTCACGGTGTTGTATACTCTAAAAAATTTGTCCATCAACTGAATATAGTTTGGTGCTCCGTAGTTGCCAAGAAATTTCTCAATATCATCCTTGAATGCTTTCCAAAATATTTTTTGGGGGGCTTTACTAACAGATCTTTGAACTATTTGTCATTAATGGCATATCTGATCTGTGGTCCAACAAAAATGCTGTTCTTAATCTTAGTTGTTCCTGGAAATATAGGTCTCAAATCATGAAAATTTCATCTTCCTTCTTCATTGCTTTCACACAATTTTTTAAAGAGCTTAAGTTCTATTTGAAGCACAGCCAAAATATCTTTGTCGGGCCAACAAGCAGTTCATTTGCCACATTTTTCTACCCTGGAATCAAATTATTTCAGAGGCCTTGTCTTGATACAACAAAAGTACAGTTCAGACATTTTCTTAATAAGTCCAGTCATAGTGTGTCTTGAGGCTTAAAGCATGTACTCACCACAAATATAGCAGAACGGACCACAGCTGTTCTGACATTGGTGAGACACTTCTGATATTACCAATCATCCTTTAGCATAGCAAGTCTATACTGGCTTGTTATGTAAATTACATACATCTAGACAATGATATCAGATCAAAATATATGGAAACCAATATCAACGTAATAAGTAGTGTCTATGCATGTGAGCTGCTTTTCTATCTTTCTAAGCAGCATTCATTTTAGGAAGTTAGCACCCACCCCTCTCCTACAAGAATGAAATATATTGAAAATGAAAAATATTATATTTCCCTAGATAAGAAATGGAGAAACATGTTTTTAGGCAGGAAACAGACTCACTCTTAATACCTCCCACTTTCCTTAATAGACCATTAAAATGCCCAAGCCAGTTTATTCTACATAATAAAAGAGTTCTCCCCTTCAGCTCTAGGGCGATGGGATTAAGGCACGATAGTATTAGCCTTCCACAGACTCATCACATGGCACCTGGAAACTCAAACTTGAACTCAAAACAAACCTAGAGAGCTGCCCCTGCATGGCCCCATGGGAGTCTGACAACCAATCAGAATACGTTTCTTACACAGGAACAGGAACCAGAGAGATGGGGCCAAACAGAGCATAAAAAAACCAGCAAGCCCCTTTTTTCTCTCTTTTTTTTTTCACCAAACATCTTGAAGCATGTGATCAACTTTTCTGTTCAGGACCTCAAACCATGTGGTCCTGTCCACCATTAAACTATCTTTCCAAGCAGCTTCCATTTTTCCAGTGTCTTTTCCCCCCACTTGGAACTGAATCCAGGAGGACATTTCTTCCAACCATCCAGTGCAAGCATGCCTGGGCATGCCCAAACTGTACAGTTCCACAAATGTTATGCAATATGCCCATTATGCATACTTGGATATGCATTAGATCACAAAGCATCTTATAACACAAGTAAAACTTAAAATTTATATAAGACAATGCAAAAAGAGATTTCTATAAAATAATACATTAGAGGTTACAGGTTATTTTCATGATTAAGAGCCAAAAATCCATAGATACATCCAAAAGCATTCCGGAAGCAAAATTATTGTTGCCCAGTGTAATTTGTTTCTCAAAAGAAAACTTCCAGGTTTTTTTTTTTTTTTTTGGTTTTTTTTTATTATCCATTGCTTTGTTTTCTGGCATCTACAATATTCTCAGGAATCATTTTTAACACCAAAGTTCAAAAGCAGTATTACTCTTTTTGTTTCTTCAAAATTCAACTTTTACTTCCATAGAATACCACACTTGCACTATTCTGATATTTGTAGCTATAGATCAGAACAGCATCTGAATGTTGTTTTTCAAATTATTATTTTTAACTTGGGACCCAAGAAAGACATGAAATCACAAACAAACCAGCCTGGAAAAAGAATGCAGAGCCCTGAATTAAGACAGGTGTCACTAGTGTTATAGATTGATAGGTGGTTTTTAAACTGACCAGTGACATGCTGGAAGTGGAAAGCAGCAAAGCCAGAAGAGGAAACTACCGTGTTTCCCCAAAAATATGATCTACCCTGAAAACAATGTCTAGCCTGATTTTTGAGATGGGCCTAATATAAGCTCTACCCCAAAAATAAGCCCTAGTGAAGGGGTTAGATGTGGCCAGCAAAGGAGGCAGCGCTTCCATTCCCTGATCACCTCATGGAGGCTCAGTCCATTAATCACAGCTCCAAGGAATAGCTGGGGCCAGAAGCTGCCTCTCATTCTGTCTCTCTGGGCACATGGAGGTGTTTCTAGTGCATTCTTGCCAGCCCCGAACCTCCCCGCAGTGCCAGGCAACCTCGCAGCCAAGGACCCCTTTTTTCCACAACTCACCTTGTAGCTCTAGAGCACGCGTCGACCACGGTTTGTGCTCTACCAAGCCTGGAGCTCAGGTCTTGCTCAGGATGCTACAAGGCAGAAAGCCATGCAGCATGTCGGAATTGGCTCCCCCCACCTCTGCCCGGCTGCTGGGACTGCTGCACCTGCTTCTTCTGGCCTTGCCTGGTCTCACCGCCATCCTGGCTGCACTGCTCTCAGCAGCCCTGCGGGGCTGCTCCTGCCTGAAATGGGGCAATTCAGTCCATATCTCCAAAGCACCTCTCCCATTGCTGGTCTGCCAGGGCCCCCTTCACCAGCAATTGCACTGCCCTGTGTGAGCTCTGTGGTGGCCCTGCAGCAGGAAGGAGGATTGCTCCGAAGCTGTGGCAAAGAGTTGCACTTGGAGAATTCTACAGATTACATTTCTGAAATGTTAACTTTTAACATTGTACTCACAGGAAAATCTCCCCCTCCAATCAAGGTTTGATTTTGCTTTCTGTGAAGCTTTATGCTGAGAAAGGTCCATGCTTTCTCCTTCTCTTCTTCCCCCACCTCCGGCTGTCCATCTCAGCTTTTGCAGACAACCATCCACTGGGGTGGAGGCTTCCTATCGTAGGGTACAATCGAACTTCCAACTTCCAGGGGAGCTGTGGAGAGTTTTGGGAGTTGAAATCCCCAAGTCTTAAAAGTGGCCAAGCGCTGCCCATGCTGCCGTAGCCTTGCAGGACTCTTCGCCCTCCTGGCACCACTGCTCTTAGCTGTCCTGCTGAGCTATTCCTGTGTGGCGTGGGATGACTCATCCCAGATCAAAAATCTTTGGAGCTCCACCGGCCTGCCAGGGCCCCCTCAAAAGTGGCTGTCAGTAGAGCCATGCCACCTGTGCCGGCTCACTCGCCACTGCCTTTGGAGCACTGAGCGCCAGCCTGCACATCGACTTGGTGCTACAGATGCCAGGCCCACAGCTATGAGTCTGGCACTCTTCGGACCCTGGCAGCAGCATGGGCAGTCACGGCTAGCACAGCACTCGCCGTTCCCGAGAAGTGTTCCAGCAGCAGCTGGGCTAGCAGGTAGTGCAGTTGGAGGCTGGGACATGCTGAGAACTTCGCCCGTTGCAGCCACGGCAAGCAGACAATGAGTCTGAGAGGGTGCGGCTAGCAGTCACTGTGTTCCCGCTTCCATTGGCCTCCATGCTCACTGCCTCCTGCATGTCAAAAAAATAAGACCTCCCTAAAAATAAGCCTGATTGCTTATTTTCAAGCCCAAAAGAAAATGACTGGGTCTTATTTTCGGGGAAACACGGCATTATTGTTTTCTATAATGAGTAGTACATTCACCAGTGAGGATAACACCATTCAACAGTGACTCAAAATATAAATATAAAAGGTGGGGATTGCAAGAGGGGCAACAAAATTTTTTACCAGCATAGAGAACAACATAATTTTTGTTTGGCCAGCAATTTGAGACATAATAAAAAGTCCAATTTCGTTCACAAAACTGTTATATTTACATTTTAACAATTTGTTCCATAATGTGAAATCTCTAAATTGCCATTTACTTATCTTTTTCTCAATATACACAGTTCCATACTTTGAAAGCCTTTTCTTTCTGGCAACTAATTCCAGCATTAATATATTCACAACTTTTTTCTTCCACAGTCCTATGAAATTGTCTACTTCTGAACCCCAGCATATTCTTCTGCTCTAGTTCTTGGGTTCAGAATTATTCTTCTTTAGGCAGCAACAAAGTTTGGTTCTTTCAAACTGGATTTTCTCTTGTATCAACAAAGTCTGAAGTAATCTGGCTTTGAAAGCGATCAGCCTAACAGCTGTGGGAGACTGGCAAAGACAATGCATAATGCTTTAGGAGGGAGATTCTCAATCAAGATGCAATCCTTCTACTCCATCAGGTAATTTTTAAACATGAGTTTCAACACTCATCCATTTACCTGCTTCCTGTTCTATCTGATATAATCGTATAAAAGTCTGCATTTGTCATAGAGATTTCAATATTAAACCTGGATCCTTAAGAGACCAAAATCTGTAATGATGATAATCCTGGGTGGATTACATTATTAGTAGTAGTGTGACAGATCGAGAAGCTAACCCTCTTAATTTCAATCAAACTTCATACACATAGTCACTGTTAAAGCCATTATGACAACTGCCTACATATTACCTACTCCTCAATTTACAATAAAAAAATCTTCATTAACTTGTTTCAGAGCACTCATATAGAAAGCTTATACCTGAAGAGGAAGGCAGCCTTCATGTGTTCAGCTTTCATTCTTAAGAAACCTACCATAGTTAGTGAAGAATATTGCTTAAAGTTTTCTGCAGTGTTATGTTGAAACACTGTAGCAGCTTGTCCCAATTTCAGTTTTATCAAAGAAGAAAAGAATAATAAACATTAAGCAATTGAATTAGGCTAAAAATATATTTGCATATTTTTCCATTTGATGAGATTACTGGAATGTATGTATCAAGCATTAAATTCCATCAAAAATATTAAGAATTTAATTGTACACTTCAGAAAGAACAGCCCATATAAAATGTGTTTCCTATCACTATATCATAACACAAAGTAAGGGTTGATAAGCCAAGATACAATTTGACTGATCAACAACTTTATTAGATAACTTATTATCAATAAATGAATATATAAATAAAAGCAATGGTCTTTAAAATACTAATTCAACATTTCTTTGTGATCTTTTTTGGAAGTTCTACCACACTGAATTCCTAAACAGCATTACCATGTAAGTATGCTTAAAATCAGTAAAATAAAGAGTACCGTATATACTCGAGTATAGGCCGACCCGAATATAAGCCGAGGCACCTAATTCTACCACAAAAAAACTGGAAAAGTTATTGACTCGAGTATAAGCCTAGGGTGGGAAATGCAGCAGCTACCGATAAATTTCAAAAATAAAAATAGATACCAATAATGCCATTGCCCATTGAATAACATATACAGCCTGCCTGTGCCCATTAAATATACAGTAGCCATTGTAAAAATTTGCTCTGCATAACAAATTATTATCACACAATACCGGTGTATTCAATGAAATACTTCACTCACCTCATGATGCTGATGTCCCGCTGTGATGATGATGTCCCGCCTCCTATGACACACGGCACAGTGATTCCTATCATTGGATCACTGTACCAGAGGAGGTGGGACATCGCTATGTGGCTGCTTGCCATAACAAGGAGGAGGTGGGACATCGTTGCAGAGCGGCAGGAGGGGGAATCGTAAGATAGCCCTGCATTACATTAGAACGTGAGGAGGGGGGATGGTGCGGTGCACGCTGCGCGGCAAACTGACACAGAGGGAGGGGAAACTCAGGGGCGCTGGGCCATTCACGAGCGTCACCCAGCGGCATGGCCCCGCCCCTTTTTCTCCTCCATTTCAGGCAAATTTTTCACTGACTCGAGTATAAGCCGAGGCGGCTTTTTTCAGCTCAAAAAGTGGGCTGAAAAACTAGGCTTATACTTGAGTATATACAGTAATGGAGAATCTTTGGAAAGCCCAGGACACTGTCCCTTCACTGTTGCTCCATGAAATGTAGAAATCTAGGCCAGTGTACATTATGGAATAATGGGATTATAACACTTGCATAGTAGTTATGGTAGGGAGTGAGGTTGTATATTGCATTCTATGGAATACTGTAGTCTCCAGATACAATTTATCTAGATAGTGAAAGTTAGTTCAGTAATAAAAGTGTGTGTGTGTGTGTGTGTGTGTGTGTGTGTGTGTATATGTGCATATATTTATATATATACACAAACAAACAAAATATGATTTTAATTTTATTACTGAGCTAACTTTCACTATCTAGATAAATTGTTCCTGGAGACTACAGCTTGAAATAGATCTATACTTGTCTCCCTTTATTTATTTATTTATCAGCACAAATGCAACACAAATGTAACAAAGGCAACAGTAAAAATAATGGCTTTCTGTCATGAGGGTCTCTTGTGACGTGCCGATAGACAGAGAAAGGAAGCAGTCTGCTTCCTCCCATATTTGGGCATACCAGGGGTTGTGACACTAAATACATACATAATACATACATACATACATACATACATACATACATACATACATATAAAACTCCGTCAGTAATAAGATTAAAATCCGTGTGTGTATATATGTGTGTGTGTGTGTGTATAAAAATGTTTGTGTGTGTGTGTGTGTGTGTGTGTATGCACACACAAACCGATTTTAATCTTATTACTGAGGTAACTTTCATTATCTAGATAAATTGTTTCTGGAGACTATAGTATTGCATAGAATACAATATACTGCCTCACTCCCTACCATAACTACTATGCAAGCATTATAACCCCATAATTCCATAATGTACGCATTAGGAAGAGGTTGGCCCAGGTTTCTACATTTCAAGGAGCAACAATGAAGGGACAATGGCCTGCCTGGGCTTTCCAAAGATTCTCTTTCACCAATACTTAGTATTAGGCAGACTATTGCAGCAGTTATGTAAAGGTAAAAATGTCTTTACATCAAATAAAACCATGGATTTATTGTGCTCTCATAATTCAACTTAGCATTATTATGTTGCAAGGAGCTTCTTCTAATAACATAAGCCTTTACCTACAACAGCTCATTGCACAATAGAAGAGTCCTCTTCATTCTTGGTCAACTTAATGACCTTCATATCAGTTGAACTACAGATTTCATCTTATCCAGTTAAAGTAATTCATGCTGCAAAAATGTTTGCAGGTTAGATCACTTGAATGGTTTGTGACAGGGCCAGTAACAAAAAAATATTATTCGGTCTGGGAAAGGGGAGACAGGCTCTTACTTTTTTACCAGGACAAAGCTATGAAAAAAGCAAAGATGATTTTAGCAAGGAAAGGGAGACTTCAGTATCACTGAAGAGTAAACTCCACAAAGAAATATTTTCAGACCCTGTAAGCGAGTCGGCTGTGCTGGAGCTGATTTGACCACGTAAGTGACTTCAACTTCGACTGAGAGGTTAGAGAAGAAAAGCCACGGAAGAAGCAAAAAACAGGGGTGGAATAAGTGACCCAGAAAGCTTCGGTGGTTGGGTTTATCGGCCATAATACATGAAAAAAAGGAATCGAAAAGAGGATTTCTTGGAGCGAGGAAAACTAGTAGAGGCCAAGAGTGGTGGGGGGATAGCCTTTCCCCAGCTGGTGCACGACATATGCGTTGAACGAACAATTCCCACGGCAAGCGCTTATTACAAGTGGGGGAGACTCGACCCAGGACGTAGTCGGACAAAACAGAAGGGGAGGAGGCGCCAGAGGCACCCTCATACGAGGGCTTATTTCACCCTCTAGAGGGGCACGAAATTAGAAATGGTATTTCCCGCCGACCATTGGCCGCTCACTCACAGCTTCAGCTCCTCGTAGGCAGCAGCTGCTGCCGCGGCTACCACCTTGGTTCCCATTTGCTCCTTCGTCCGCCGCGGAGTTCCGTTCGGGCTCTGCCTGCTTTTTATTTAGAATTCCTCCCTTGCTTCCCGGTCACTTGGCAGCCGCGCCTAGGCCTTCAAGACGGCACACCACTTAGGACAAACTTAATGAGAAAGCATTCCACGGCTTCTCCTAAAAGCGAAGCAATGACTAGAAAAGCTGGGATTGGTGGAATCTGTCGTTCTAATCACGCCAACCTATACTAGATGAGTGGGCGGGAACCACAATTGTGACGTTAGCTCCAGCTCTAGGCAACGAATGGAAAGCGACGTGGTATTGACTATCATCAATTGTAATTTCGATTTATGGAAGTGCAGCGTTTCCTAACTAAGGTCTAAAACAATGTTTTTCAACCTTTCCAGCTTGAAGATGTGCGGACATCAACTACCAGAATTCCCCAGTAACATGTTGCCTGGAGAAGTCTGTAAGTTTAAGTTTACACATCTTCAAACTGCCAGGTTTGAAAAATACTGGTCTAAAATGAAAGACTGTCGAAAGGTTTTGATTAGTTTAACGTACGGCACTACCCGCAAAAAGCCTGTGTATGGAATTTACAATGTGGCGGAATTTAGAATACAGGCAAAAAAGTTCCAAGTTTTGCCAGCGTGGGCCAGTGGCGCAATGGATAACGCGTCTGACTACGGATCAGAAGATTCTAGGTTCGACTCCTGGCTGGCTCGATGCTAAATTTTTTCTTCTTAAATCTTTTAATTTATTGTTATATGAAGCTTCATATATTATTTAGTAATGCAACTTATAACTCCTAGACTAACGGCAACTTAGCTATTTCTTCTGCCCCAATATTGTTTGTACACCATGCCTGGCAGGGATATCAGTATTTAGTATAGCTTTAATACTAAAAATTGTGCTGTGCTAAACTAGACGTTGTGGGGCCTCAGATGTTTCACAGCTGCAGTGTGTGCCCAAGACAAGGCAGAAAAGAGCGGGGGGGGGGAGGGGAGACCATCCAGCTACAACTGATACAAAATGTAACAACACAAGGAGTAATGGGTGCCTCCCAGTATGCTTATCTATCACCATTGCTGTAATGGTTACCATTTGGATTTTAAGTCTCTCTCTCTCCCCCCCCCTCTCTCTATAGATGATAGATAGATAGATAGATAGATAGATAGATAGATAGATAGATAGATAGATAGATAGATAGATAGATAGATAGATGATAGATATTTAGTGTCACAACCCCTGGTAAGCCCCAATTATGGGAGGAAGCACAAATAAAACACACACACACACACACACACACACACACACACACATATAGTTAGTATTGTAAGTCTTGGATTGTAAGTCTATAGTATATAATGCTTGTCATTATAGGTAATGATCAGCATTATATATATTTTATATACATATAGAACATGTGCCATTCATGAGGGGCCACCTACAATTTCTGCCCACAGAGTAGGTATATACCATATCTCTTCTATTAAATATACAATCGCTTTAGAGATTATAGCAGCTTCATTCATAGTATATGTCTGGTTTGATGATCCCACAATTTGCAATGGCATTTTTTCTTCTTCCTGACTCAAAAGCATTTATTGAAACATCCAATTTGGTATAATACCAATAGAAGAGAATATTTGTAGCTCAGGATTGAATTGTGGGGGTCCTTTGTGATCTCTGAACATGGTGCGTTTTTTGCAGACAATTCATTACTTAACTAGGTAACATCCAGTGGTGGGTTTCCGTTTTTTTTACTACCGGTTCGCTTGTGCACATGATGCTTCTGCGTCCGGGCAGGTGGGCAGAGCCTCCTGCTGCCGCAACTACCGTTTCAGCTGATCCAGGCCGAACTGGGAGCAACCCACTTCTTGTAATATCATAAGTTTAATAATAGCACATTTTCTGTCTGTAATGTGTGTTTAGAGTTGACAATGCATAAATGTATTAAGCTGTAAAGTGTAAGCTTTCTTGGACTGCAATTTTTCTCATTAGTTCTACTGCTAAATTGCTTATGAAATGAAAGACAAGTGAGCAGCAAATATCAAATGCATTTATTCCAAAAACAAGAATATGGCAGGAGGCATGATCCACAATGTACTCAAAGCCACAAGAAAAACTAAATGTTTAGTTTAATTTAAAATTGAATTCAATTTACTTAGATTTTTAAGTGAATATTTTGATTATGTGCATCAAGTCACTATTGACACTTAATGATTACATAAATTTTCTCATTGTAATGATTTTAAATTTTCTATGCATGTAGTTTTTTTAAAAATAAAATAGTAGTTCACTATTGCCTTCTGCCAGACATTTGCTTTAGCTGAGATAACTTTTGCATATGGCTGGTCACTGGAGAAAACATTTTTGACATCCACTCCCAACATTCTTTGCTTATTCCACCCCAAAACACATTCCACTCTCACAGCCACAATAAGGTAACATAAGTATTACTTCCCATTTTGTCTCATTTAAAATTACAGTGGGGTGCAACATTTTTTAAGGGTTGCTTCAACACTTTTGGAAGCTAAATGCAAATATGGGAAGAACCTTTAAATAACTGTCTCTATTAAAGCTGGAGAAAGGGCAGAATTAATTATAGGAACAGGAACTAGTTTTGCTGCTTGAATACTATTTTGCATGTGTACTTGTACAAACTGAAAGTATATGTCAATCAATCTAACTGGCTTGCATGTTTATGACTTACAATGTTAGATTTTATTATCAGATATTTAAACTATGCCATTGTGCAGCTGTGATTTACAAGGGGAAAAAAATCATACAATAAATAATTGTAAATGATATTTTTATTCTTTTATTCCTATCCTGAACACAGAGATTCTTAAAAAGTTTTCATTGTCAAAATAAAAAAGAAATTGTCATTTATACTTTAATACTTGTGTGATATTCCAGCTAGGAGTCCTCACCTTTCTTCACTACTGAATACATTTGGTATCTTAAGAATATGGTGTGGCACTTTTGCAAACTCCTGGGGAATTTCCACTGAGCAAAATGGTCGTAATCAGTTGTAATGAATATCCCCACTAGTAAATTCTTCCATCGGATATTTCTTTATCCATGCTTACCTTTCTCTGGACAGTTAGGCAAACATCCAAGTAAAAGATCTGGTTGTATTTAGCAAACATTTATTTTGAAGATTTATATGTAGACCATTTATGGTCAATAATTCTTGAAAATAAACTTTGGCTTGTAACACAGTTTCCGAACCTTTCCAGCTTTGCAGATCGACAGAGGGGGATGAAGGAATGGTTACATGTGGTGGCAGGCATGCACACCTGTACTCTCGCAAATGTGCTCACCTGCTGCTTGTGCAAGTGGGGATGTATGTGTTCCCTGTCACTTCCATGGCCTGGTTCTATATGGTCAAAGGCTTGGTAGTGGACTGCAGTTGGGGGCCCCTGTGGTAACATATTTGTTTTCCTTTTTTAAAGCTTTTTTTTAATTGTAGAACATCAGGTAGAACAAAAGGCCTGATAGTTGCCAAGGAAGGAAGTGTGGCCAGCTGGCTTATTTGCTTTATTAGAAATCATCAATAACTGTCTCTATTAAAGCTGGAGAAAGGGCAGAATTAATTATAGGAACAGGAACTAGTTTTGCTGCTTGAATACTATTTTGCATGTGTACTTGTACAAAATGAAAGTATATGTCAATCAATCTAACTGGCTTGCATGTTTATGACTTACAATGTTAGATTTTATTATCAGATATTTAAACTATGCCATTGTGCAGCTGTGATTTACAAGGGAAAAAAATCATACAATAAATAATTGTAAATGATATTTTTATTCTTTTATTCCTATCGTGAACACACAGATTCTTAAAATCTGAGCGTGTAAATAATTCTAAACTCTACAAGTCTCTTCAAAATTTCACTTTTTAGCAAACAAATATTTAGTACAAATGTAGAATCAGTGATTTTTCTTCCCTATTTGTAGGCATGAACATATAGGGAGAGAGAAAACAGTTTTTATTCATCTGGAATAATTTCATATATCGAACACATGGCTAGAGAATTTTATGCCCTTGAGTTCCTGATAAAGTAGAACGCTCAGCGCCTCTTACATCCAATTGGAGGTATCCGGAATTTGTACCTTAGTTCTCTGGCATGTGCTTGTTTCTCCACCCATTAATTTAATAGAGAAGTCCTTGTCGCACCCTCTTCTAAAAGACCACAGAAAACCTGGGAAATAGATAATACGCCCATTAAAGAGCAATTTAAAGATGAGCTTTACGCTCTACTTTTTTCTTTCCTACGTTCTTGACTCACAGCTCTGTCCCGCCTATTTTTTGCACAAAGCTTCCCGCGATTTAAAGATGAGCTCTACTCTCTGCTTTTTTCTTTCCTACGTTCTTGACTCACAACTCTGTCCCGCCTATTTTTTTGCACAAAGCTTCCCTTCCTTATTACATTGAAGCAATGAAGTTACATATGATGATCTTGCAGGGGAGGCGCTTCTTTTAAAATGGCCCTCTAATTAAATCCGGAACAGAAAACGGAGGGCGGTGCTTCCGGCCATTGATTCAGCACTCGCTCGGAAGCGCGCCAGTTGCTTCCCTTCGTGAGTAACGGAAGCGGCCTAGTTTGAGGTGGCTGCGCCTAGCTCAATTTTTTTCATTATTCCTTTTGGCTTCTCACCCTCTGGGAAGCCTCTGTATCTGCTTTAGCCGCTTCGAACTGCCCCTGTTGCCTTTCCGCCATGAAACTCGTGCGGTAAGTGTCAGCTCTTCGGGAAAGGCGGGAATAATTTGGAAATACGTTGGGCCAAGGGGCCCTAGCTTCTTTTCATGGCCGCCTCACTTTCCCTATCCCCTCTCTAGACTTTGGTTCCTTCCGACATGCTGAAGACCTTTTGTTGTCCAGTTTTGAGGCACAATTTTAAAATGAGAATCAGTATTACCCTTAAATATCTTCGGAGCCAATAATTTGCTTTCAATAGGTGGCCATTCACAAAAGGCGGCGAAGCTATTTCTGGTACAGAGTAGACAACGAAATCCTATCAGACATAGGTTAAAATACGGTTAAAATATAGATGCTCAAATAGCAATATTTTGCAGATCTGTTTTTAGACAACCTTATTCAATGTGAGTGATTATTATCTGCTCATTTGTGTATACCACCATATGCTAAGCCTCAGTCTGCTAACTGTAAAGCTGCACCTATTGATATTATTGGGCAAGTACAATCAAGAGGTTGAAACAGATTATAAACAAACTATGTATGTAGAGGCTGTATCATGAATGCCCATTACCTACCTAATTAGACAGGCAAGCAATTAAGATGTGCGTTGGGGACATGAGTATTATAATTTGAAATAGCCAAAATCATCATCATCAAGAGTTGATCTGACTTTACTTAGTGGCAGATTAAAGCAGCATTTATACAGACCTTAGTATTATATCTTCAAGAGCTTAAATCTTGTATACAATTCCTTATCTTTCTGGGTTGACTACTTGGATGATAGAAGATTCCCAACTGTTACTACAAATAATTACCTGTCTTTGCTTAATAACATTCATCAGCCAATAGAATGACTTTAATGTCAAAGGGTTGTTGATATTTGCTTTGTAGAGACATTTGCTTTTTGCATGAATTTCAGCTTTTATTGTAATTACGTAAATAAATTAATTTACATATAAAGTAACATGTTTGTTCCAATTATGCAGATTTCTTATGAAACTTAGTCATGAAACTGTCACCATTGAACTGAAAAATGGGACTCAGGTACATGGAACCATTACAGGTATGCGGTTCTGGATGAAAAAATTATCAAAAATTGTAATTAAATAAAATTCTGAATATTTGGCAGAATTCATAGGTGTCTCACTTAAATCAGGAGTGTGTGTATGTGGCTTCCATTTTATTGATGCAAGTATATTTATGCTTTGAAATAGAACTACAGCATCTGCACTGAGAAATATCTAGCATTATTAGAATTGCATTCCTGGATTAGACTGATAAATCCGCTTACTCAAGGTCACTATATGGATTTTTCTATAACTTCTAAAACTACCAGTATTTTCAGCTATTCTTGGAGCATTGCACTTTCGATATTTTGTGTTTAGTAGAAATCAAGGACAACATTTTCACAAAAGTTTTCATTGTCAAAATAAAAAAGAAATTGTCATTTATACTTTAATACTTGTGTGATATTCCAGCTAGGAGTCCTCACCTTTCTTCACTACTGAATACATTTGGTATCTTAAGAATATGGTGTGACACTTTTGCAAACTCCTGGGGAATTTCCACTGAGCAAAATGGTCGTAATCAGTTGTAATGAATATCCCCACTAGTAAATTCTTCCATCGGATATTTCTTTATCCATGCTTACCTTTCTCTGGACAGTTAGGCAAACATCCAAGTAAAAGATCTGGTTGTATTTAGCAAACATTTATTTTGAAGATTTATATGTAGACCATTTATGGTCAATAATTCTTGAAAATAAACTTTGGCTTGTAACACAGTTTCCGAACTTTTTCGGCTTTGCAGATCGACAGAGGAGGATGAAGGAATGGTTACATGTGGTGGCAGGCATGCACACCTGTACTCTCGCAAATGTGCTCACCTGCTGCTTGTGCAAGTGGGGATGTATGTGTTCGCCTGTCACTTCCATTGCCTGGTCCGATATGGTCCAAGGCTTGGTAGTGGACTGCAATTGGGCCCCCCCATATGCTGTGGTAGCATATTTGTTTTCCTTTTTTAAAGCTTTTTTTTAATTGTAGAACATCAGGTAGAACAAAAGGCCTGATAGTTGCCAAGGGAGGAAGTGTGGCCAGCTGGCTTATTTGCTTTATTAGAAATCATAGTTCTAGCTAGAACAATATTGTGATGGGGACAGTGGGTATATGGGTGCCTGCTGGGAGCAGCAGTTACCGTTCCAATATGATGCTCTGGAGGGCCCGCCCGCCCGCTCTCCTTACTGCTATTTGAGCTGATTGGGGCTTATGCGTAAGGTGCATGCGTGACATTCCACCGAGCAGCTGGAGTGTCGTGGGTGGTATGTATGTGCGGGCTGAACAGGTTCATGTGGTGGATGGCGAGCCCTGTTGCAGTGTACCACTTGCAGCGGGATCCGGAACCCACCACTGGATGTGGGGCGGAGTTTTGAATGACTGGAGAAGAGGTCAAGCACATGAGTAGTGAATGGAGGAAAGAATTTCTGTAAGTAGGAAATATGATTGAGTATATTAAAGAAGAAAACATTTTTTCAAGCAGTGCAGACAAACATTTCTAAGAAAATGCAGGTTTTTAAAAAATGTGTTAATTTTATTTATGATCCTCATGTTTTTCAGCTCTCTACAGTGATAATCAAATGTATAAACGCATTCTCACATATTACAATAGTAATTTATGCTAGTTGTATGGTCATAGGTAGGCAATTTTGTAATAATATAGCTTCCTATAAGATTAGGAAATGTTCTATGCTTTATTTTTCAGGAGTGGATGTCAGCATGAATACCCATCTTAAAGCTGTAAAGATGACTTTGAAGAATAGAGAACCTGTCCAGTTGGAGACATTGAGCATTCGAGGCAATAATATCAGATATTTTATTCTGCCAGACAGTTTACCTCTTGATACTTTGCTGGTAGATGTTGAACCAAAAGTCAAATCCAAAAAAAGGGAAGCAGGTTAGTTCTTGATTTCAGACTGTAGCATAAATATCTACTTCATTTAAGAACATTTTAATTAAACATTTATAATGATGCCTAAATTGCAGCGTTAATTCTTACTTATAATGGCTTTAAAAATAAATTTTAACAATGAAAGGGTTATTTTACATTGATTTATACCACTTCAAAAATAAAAGTTGGAGGATTACTTGCTCATATACTGCTATTATTTTTGCATAATCATGTGATTAATAATTTCTTTAGTGAGCTGTCATCACACCCCTTCAAATCAGCTTTGATTCTATAAAACTAAAGTATAGATTGTTTGGTATCTGACTAGATACCATGTAAGGCTAATTTTTGAATAAAGGAATCACATGCTATCTTTCCTCTCATTTCAAAAAAGTTCTTCCAATCTTAAATTCTCTAGCCCTTGTCTTGTAATTAATTAATGGAGCATATAACCGCACACTTGTCACTAGAAGGCAAAATCATGAAATTGCATCTCTTTGGCCATTTCGTGCAGGGGAATTCACTGGCGAAATAATTATGGAAGAGTTAGTGGTAAAAGGAAACCAGGCTGTCAAAGAAAACATGTGGCTGGACACCATTAAAGCTGACATCAGACAGGATAAAAAAACTTAAAGGGTGCAAAATCGGAAGATTGGAGACCTGGCCCATATTTTTAGAATAATATTGCCAAGTTACATATTTTAGAGCATTATTTCTTAGAAGTATATATTTCACAAAACATACCAATTTTCAGTATTTGGAAGCAGAGATAAGTGACTTGATAAGATCATTGTAAGAAAAGAGAATAGTTTAACAAATTTGTAACAAATAGTGATATTTTTTTCACTTTTGAATTACTTTGAATAAGTTTTAAAATTAAAAATATATACAGAATACAAGTGTTATACAGTAAAAACTACTATGGTATGATTGCCTTTAAAAAAAATAAGATTGTATTATTTTATGTTCAGTTGCAGGTAGAGGACGTGGAAGAGGAAGAGGGCGTGGAAGAGGGCGTGGAAGAGGAAGAGGGGGTCCAAGACGATAATTTCTTTGTATCTGTTATTTAAAAAAGCCCCAAAGTGGGTTTTTTAACAGGTTTTATATCAGTTTTAATAAACAAATGTGGAAAATGTGTCACTAAGTTCAAGTTCTGCATTCATACATTACATGAAACCCCTGATTACACTTGTATTATCTTTAACTTTGACAGCCAAAACTTAAATAGAAATGTTTAATTCTAACATTAATTAGAATTATTTAATTCTAATTAAATAGAGGGGGGGGGAGATAACAGGTCATGTACAGTGCAATCTCTGCTGACCATAATGGCACTTGTGCCTGAGAGAGTGCTTTGTAGACTGTAATGTGGACATTGCTTGTAAAGTTTTTTCCCAGCACCATTATAATTTCAAATGGTTTTGGAACAAAATAATTTGTAAGCAAGGCTGATCATATTTTGAAATTTTTTTGAAGAGTGGAATAGGGAAACAAAAACATTTGACTGTAGTCCCTTTGTCCTAAAAGCAATAAAAATGTAAAACACAGGCAAGTAGTTTCAATTTTCCTCACATAATTTTTTGACTTAAGTTTCTATCATTTGATAAAAAATATTTAAATATACCACATTCTGTATGCAACTAAAATATGTATGTCTTTAGTTTCTTAGTTCATAATTCCAATGTAGCCCTTAAAATTTCCCAGCCCTGTTACCCATTATTTTTATAGTTTTTTTGGGAAGTACGGACATTCATTAGATAGCAATCTAATGAATGTCCATAATTCCCAAAAGAACTATAAGCTCTGGTAGGTAGTAAAGAATCTGACAATGCTTTGCTCATAAAGATAACAACCATGAAAATGAGTTGCATAAATTATGAGTCCATATAGAAAAATCAGTTGCACACATTGCAGCTAGTTTGTACCACACAACATTTTGGATGTTTTACAACCATATTCACATATGCCAGAATTCCTTTGCATAATTGCACCGAATCAATTTTTCAAGTAATCTTGCCTTTATCTGTCAAAATCAATCTCAAGTTACCTTCTGCTGCAAAGCGTTTTTTTTAAATGGAGAATGGCTATTTTGGTGGGGATATTTGTATACCCAGGGTTTGCTTTGTTGCTTGCTGTGACCTATAATCGGTATAATCTTCAAGCTGGAATGTGAAAGCTGCATCAGTTGCTAAAGTCCAATTACTGGCGAATTCTTCTGAGCTTTATAAAAGTTACTAATGCTCCTAATGGTATGCATGATGATGTTGATGCCACAAGCAGACCAATAACTGCTAGGCCACCTCTTGGATAATCTTTGGTAACCAGTTGCCCCTACAGGAGACATAATCGAAGTATGAAATGGCCAAGGAAAAATATGTTGCTGTTTTAATCTTGGGGTTCATGGTAAAAATATTACTAAATGATCACATTTTTTCAATTTGCATTCTTTTCACAGTGATAATTTTTCATGCTTTAAATTTTGGTAACTAATTATAATTATAGAATTATTTCAGATTTAGGAGGCAGACTTTTTTCATCATTTTTCCAACTTTGGTCAGTTTTATTGGACTGCAATTCCTGGAACTCCCAGCCAATATATATTTTTTTCTATACTGGCCAAGTTTGAAAATTGCATTCTATGTTGGAAAACTGCCACATTAGAAAAGGATATGTGTTTTATGAATTATTTTTCATATTTCTAGACTGCCCATTTTGCCCAGCTCCTACGTTTAAGCTGCCAACAGAAAAAACATTCAGTGAAATACCTCTGTTGCATCCCAGGCTTGATATTGGGATATCCCTGTCCTGATGTAGTCCGTGATGTAAAACACAAACAGGCTTATGATTAATATTGGACTGATAAAAGCCCATAAAACTTTCCAATACCAACTTGGCTCGTGTCCAATCATCACGCAAAGGTCTTTACTAAATCTGTTGAAATAAATACTGTTGGCATCTATCATTCCAATTAAAAAGCAGATGTTATAAAGTAATAGGTTAGAATGCTATCTTAAAATGCTTTAAAAAAAACTTGACATCTTGGAAGAAATTGATATATAAATGCAGAATAATAAATCATGCAATGACAACAAGATTATATGGTAAGAAAGAAGCATCATTATTGACTTCTTACCTTTTTAGCCCATATATGTAACAAACAGCAATAGTTTCCACCAGTACAATAAGTAGCAAGGACAGAGTAGCAGCATAATCATTGAAGATATTAAACCAATAGTTACCAGCCCTTGTAGTAAATATTAGGCCAATGACACAATTGACAATGCACACAGAGCCTATAAAAAGAATAAATGCTTTCAATCTCAATGTTAAAAAAGGATCAGAACAAATGTTATATTCTTTTTACTGACTGAAATAATGGTCATTTGATTTAATTTCAAATCAGACAAGATATACTGCAGTTTTTTTCAACTTAACTGCTGATTGCTATAATTGATATAGTAACACAATTTACAGAGAGAAAACTATCTTACAGCAAAATAATCTATATAGTGTGAATCTTGGCCTTAAATAAATATACAACATAAAAAAGTCTAAATTGCATTGTCCCATAAGATTATAGGTACAATTGGAGTGGGGAGTACCTTTAAGTCAATCTTGACTCCTTGTGACTGCTTAAACAAGTCTGCAATTTTCTTGGCAGGGTTTTGGGAAGTGGTTTGCTATTGTGTTCTTCCTAGGGTTAAGAGAAAGGCACTGGCCCAAGGTCACTCAACTGTCTTTGTCCCTAGGGCAGGCCTAGAATAGATGATATCGCAGTTTCTAGCCCAAGACCTTAATTACTATGCCAAATTGGCTTCTTTCTAGAAAAGGATGTTCACATTTGTAGTCATGGATATTGAGCTGATTAGAAGATGAACTGCCTGCAGTTGGCATTCACATATAACTATAAGAAGGATTATGCATGATTATGATCAGAGCTATACAGATAATCCTCAAGTTACAAAAGTAATAGAGCCTGCTGATTACATTCGTAACCTGAGAATTCATTTGTTAATTGAATGCACAGGTTGTTAAGTGCACATGAGGTATCTGAGGGTGGGGAGGACCATTGGGGGAGGGGTAGTGGGCTAGCACAGTAGGGCCAGTGCCTAATAGACCATTATCAGGAAGGGGGACTAGGCAGGGGGAATGTTGAAGTGTGTCTGGTTGATGGTAAGGGTGAACAATTGCCATGGTACTGTTAACATTCATGTCAGTATGTATGAGAGTTCATAAGTGGCAGAGATGTGGTAACAAAGTCAGCCAATGAAGAGACATGGCAACTGAGTCAGCCAATGAGGGCTGTTTGGAAACTGAAACAGTATTTGCTGGAGACAGCTAGGAGCCTGGGTGTGGCTTAGCTCTGTAGCTCTGAGTCTATGCTGAGCTCAAAACTAGTCTGCTGCTCTAAACCAAAACAGAAACTGTTCTCTGCCTGTGTTTTGCTTGTATTTGCTACCATGTTGAAAACATTCTATAATATAATGTGTTATATAAAAAGAGAAGTTAATGAATCCTGCTGAATACAAATGTGAGCATCCTTGTTTCCGAAGAGAAGGCGTGGGAGGAGTAACCAATGGGTATTAACCAAGCCTTCTTGCCTATTGGAGACTGAGGTAATCTTTTGGAGCCACACCTACTGACCTCCTCCAACTCCCCCAGATTAACCTCAGTCTACGGCCTGAAAGGAGTGTTACTCTGACTCTCCCTTCTCTTCGAAGACTTAGGAGTTTTTTCTTTCAGGATTCTAGCAGGATTGTTTTTCCAGCAAGGCTTTTTCATTTTATTCTTTCACCTCTCCTCCAACGTGCTCAAAACCGCTGGGAAAAGCCTCGCACTGACCAGCGTGTGCATGCACGCGCCCCGAGCATCTGGATAGTCGCAGAAGGGGGGAGGAAGCCTCCGCGCTGCAGAAGGGATCGGAGTGGCTGCAGAGCCTCAGGAAGGCAGAAAAGGACCTGCGAGGCCTGGGGATCCCTGGAAGATCGTCCCTACAAGCCCCAGCAGCAAGAGATCAGACTGCAGATCAGCGGTCGCCATCTTGGATCCCATCGCCATCTTAGAGCATGTGTGAGAGCGCGTGATCAACCTCCCTAGGGAGGCTGAAAGCGCTCAAAAGGCACCAGCAAAGCCGGAAGAGGCTTCTCCCAGGCTCTACCCCGCCGGTGATCCGGGGGGTAATCCAAGGCCGTGCCTGCCGGCAGCTGAAGCCACAGACTGCGTGGAAGAAGAAAAGGAGCCGATTCAGCCTCGGGAGGCAGAATCTGCCCTTACAGCCGGCTGCAGAGAGGAGGAGGTTTGGTGAGCTTCAAACTGTGAGTAATGGCGGAGGCGACTAGAAGCAGGAACGCCAGGCCCAGAGCCCCAGGGGGTGTGGACCCGGATGAGGGAACTTCCAGGGCCGTTTCCCCAGTTCCCAGAGGGAGCTCCCCAGTGAGGAGGGACAAGGCCAGGGCTCCCAAGAAGGCAGCCCCCAGAAAGGAGGCCAGAACAACCAGGGCTTCGGCCAGGGACTTCAGGGCGACCATCAGCCCTTCCCCCTCCAGATCACGATCTCCCCGCAGGCCTTCTGCTCGGGTTGAGGCCCGCGCAGCATCTCCAGTCTCGCCGAGGGGCTCCCATAGAGGGCACAGCTCCATCTTGCCCCCCCTCTCGCCGGCCCCCCCAGCGGAGTCAAGAGCGGATCCCTTTGGGCGCAGGGCCACCAGCCCAGCCAGGGCAGCAGGGCAAGCAGCTCTTTCGAGGGGGAGGTGGTCGCCCCTTCCGCAGATTCAAGTGATCCGGGCTCGGATCTCCCTATCGGCAGTCGCCTCTCCCTGTTCGCAGATGCCTGGGAACGTATCACCTCGGATGAGTGGGTTCTCCAGACTGTAAGGCTCGGGCTACACCTGGAGTTTCGTGCTCTCCCCCCCCCCCCCAGCAGGTTCCGCACCTTCGCTCCCTCCATGGACCCGGCCAAGCGGGCCCTTAAGACCAAGGCCATTAAACATCTACTTGACATCAGGACCATTGAAAGAGTCCCAGAGGGGGAGGAGGGCTCCGGGTTCTACTCGAACCTCTTCTTAGTCCCTAAGAGCTCAGGGGGATGGAGGGCCATCCTGGACCTTAAGCTCCTGAATTTCAAGGTGGTATACCGCAAATTTAAAATGGCCTCCCTAAAATCCATTCTGGAGGGCATCTGGCCGGGCGACTTCCTAGCCTCTATCGACCTCACAGAGGCATACTTACACATCAGGATCGCCCCGGAACACCGTAAATTCCTCAGGTTTTCACATGAGGGGCACCATTTCCAATACAGGGCCCTTCCCTTTGTGCTGGCATCAGCCCCCAGGACTTTCACCAAGGTCCTAGCAGCAGCAGCCGGTCACCTACGCTCCCTCCCAGTCCGTTTGTTCTGTTATTTGGATGACATCCTCGTTTTAGCCAGGACTCCCGACTTGGCTGAACAGAACCTGAAGATCACCATTGACACCCTTAGGGCCCTTGGGTTTTCCATCAACTTGGAGAAGAGCCACCTGGTTCCATCCACCAGGCTTCTTCACTTAAATCCATTATCGATTCTTTTATTATTATTATTATTATTTTATTTTTTTGACCGTTATCGATTCTGAGACTGGGGAGGTGTTTCTGTCCCAAGATTGCAAGGACAGTATCGTTAAGATGATCCTTGAGGTTCGCAAGTTACACTCTGTTCCTGTAGTTCTTCTTTCCAGGCTCCTGGGGAAATTCATCTCGTGCATAGGAATCGTGCCGTGGGCTCGACTACACGCCAGGGAGCTCCAGTGGTTCCTACTACCTCACCAGAGAGCCGGGACGAGCGATGCTACCTTCAGGATCAGAATGTCACCCCAGGTACGGCTATCTCTCCGCTGGTGGCTGTCCCCAGCCCTGAACAGGGGATGCCTCTTCAGAGAACCGACGAGGAGGACCCTCACCACAGACACAAGTCTCTTCGGCTGGGGGGCCCACCTGGAGAATCAGATCGCCCAGGGCCGCTGGACCTCGACAGATCTTCGAAACAACATCAATTTGTTGGAGCTCAGAGCCATCCATCTGGCCCTTCGCCACTTCAAGGGATCGGTAGCTGGACATCCTGACCGACCGACAACGTAGCAGCCAAGGCTCACGTGAGCAGACAGGGCGGCACCCACTCCAAGGCCCTTCGCGAGGAGGCCCTGCAACTGGGAAATTGAGCAGAGAGGCACCTACAGTCCATCAGGGCCGAGCACATCTCCGGAACGGAGAAACATCAGGCAGACTGGCTCAGCAGGGAGACGGTAGACAATGGAGAGTGGCAGCTCCACCTCTCGATCTTCCGTCAGATCTGCGAGAGGTTCGGACATCCAACGGTGGACCTTTTTGCGACCCTGCAGAACGCCCAGCTGCCAGAGTTCGTTTCGAGGTTTCCAACCAGGGGAGCCATGGACACGGACGCCCTGCAGTGCAGATGGCCACCAGGTCTTCTTTACGCTTCCCCCCCCTTCCACTCATTCCCGGGGTCCTGAGGAGGGTGGTAGCGGAGGGAGCAGAGATGATAATGGTGGCTCCCTTCTGGCCTCGCCGCCCCTGGCTAGCAGACCTTGTGGATCTGTCCACAGCTCCCCACTGGAGGATCCCAGCCGGGGTGGTGGCTCTACACCAGGGATCTCTGGAGCATCCGGATCCAGAGTGGCTTCATCTGACCGCCTGGCGATTGAGCGGGAACAATTAAGGGCGGCTCAATTTTCCAAGAACAATCAGAACAATAGAAGCATCCAGGAGACAGTCCACCACACGGATCTACAACGCCTCCTGGGTGGCCTTTGTGGACTGGTGCCGAGCTAAAGGTCTCCACCCAGCTGCAGCCTCGGTTCCACAGGTCCTGGACTTCCTCCAGGAAGGGCACGAGAAGGGTCTAGCCACTAGTACGCTCAGGCGACAGGTCTCCGCCCTCTCCACAGTCCTAGGGGGGGGTGAATGCTCCTCCATTGTCCCAACATCCGGTCCTAAAGCGCTTCCTCAAGGGGGCGGCGAATCTGAAACCCTCAGTGGTCCATCGATTCCCCACCTGGGACCTACCCACGGTCCTTCAGGCCCTCACGGAAGCCCCGTTTGAGCCCCTGAGTGAGGTCTCATTTCAACTACTAACCCTCAAGGTCGTCTTCCTGGTCGCCATCACCTCGGCCAGGAGAGTTTCTGAAATCAACGCCCTCTCCAGCAGGGCGGACCTCTGCACTTTCTTAGATAACCGGGTCATGGACCCCGCTTTCATGCCCAAGGTTAATTCCCCCTTTCACAGGGCTCTCGAGATTATTCTCCCGGACTTCTGTCCTCACCCATCAGGTGACAGGGAGAAATCCTGGCACAAGCTGGATGTCAGGAGGGACTTGCGCATATACCTGAAGCGCACGGCCCCCTTTAGGCGCTCGGAGGCTCTGTTCATGTCTTATCAGCCTTCCTCCTGGGAAGCCAAGGTCTCTCCGGCCACCATCAGCAGATGGATTAGAGCGGCCATCTCACAAGCCTACAGGGCTCAAGGACTTCAGGTCCCTGAGGGCATCACGGCTCATTCCACTAGAAGTGCAGTCACCTCTGCAGCCTGGTCCACCCAGGCCCCCATAGAGGAGATCTGCCGGGCGGCCGCCTGGGCTTCTCCTTCTCCCTTCATTAAACATTACAGACTGGACGCCTACGCCTCTGTGGAGGCTGCCTTCGGCAGGAGGCTTCTGCAGGGGGTTCTGGACTCCCCAGGGGGCTCAGGCCCAGCTAATCCCTCCCAGGACATCTAGCTTTGGTATGTCCCATTGGTTACTCCTCCCACGCCTTCTCTTCGGAAACTGGCAGTTGGACTTACCTGAACTGCATGTTTAGAAGAGAAGCGTGGGAGGAGTCACTTCCCTCCTGTTCTGGGCGCCCCGCGCCTAGGGGGGGCTGAGCGAGTCCAGGTTCAGTGTTAGCGGTTAGGAAGGATATGTGTTGGCTATTCTTGTTTGTCCTTCCTTTCAGATTCTGCTACGATCCATCAGTTAATCTGGGGGAGTCGGAGGAGGTCAGTAGGTGTGGCTCCAAAAGATTACCTCAGTCTCCAATAGGCAAGAAGGCTTGGTTAATACCCATTGGTTACTCCTCCCACGCTTCTCTTCTAAACATGCAGTTCAGGTAAGTCCAACTGCCATTCTAGAAAGAAGCCAACCTGTGTGTACTTTCTGGATGTGATTGCTACAACAAACTCAGACAATTCATAATGTCGGTACTGTCATAAGTACTTTGGGAGGTTGTGTCATAACTTAGAATTATCACTAAATGTACTGTCACAACTCGACTACCTTATTGCAATTATATGCATATCATGACATCTTCCACAATATTATCTTCTAATGCAACTGCTAGTCATGCTAGGCATTGAAATTATTCAATATCATTGTAGCTATCAAATTTACCTGAAATAATCTCCCTGGGTACATGAGAAGAGAGGAACTTGATGTCAGTCAGAGGAGTAAGAATGGCTGCAGTGTTTCCCAGCATGCTCCCTATTCCCAGCAACAGCAACATGACAAAATACAGCACTGAATACAATTGTGAGAATTCCATATTTTTAATTGCTTCAGAATATACTATGAATGCTAGCCCGGTCCCCTGGACAGCCTGATTAAAAAAAAGAGTGAAATTATTAAATGGAAGAATAAATTCAGTATTTTGCATACAAGAACCATTGGTTAAAGGAAAAATCATTTCCCCCCCGAGCCTAACCATTGCCTTAACAATTGCCAACTATTATTTAAAACCAGAGAAAAAGTAAGTTGAGTTGAACTGAGTCTATGAATTAATTTATTACAAAGATGGTTTCACAGAGGACAAAAAGGTTACAGATAGATGGCTGTTGTATTTGATTATGATATAAATATTTTTTTTAACATAAAATTTTTTAATTTTAATTTGAAACAAGTACAACATCTTTCTTTACATCTATAGAAAGTGTATCAGTCGATCACAAATAAACTTTGGTACATCTCCTCCACAGTCAACAAACATAACTCATATTAACTCGAGCATTTTAACTCAGATATTCATACATATCACCATCGTCATATATCCATTTTCATTTGACTGTAATTATTATTTAAAAATATTAATAAAGGTAATAATCTTAAACAATACATGCCCACACCAGTGGGAAAAGAAAAAAGCAAAAAGAAAAAGCAAAAAAAAAAAAAAAAAAAAAAAAAAAAAGCAAAAAAAAAAAAGACAAAAAGGACAAAAGACAAGGCAGGGAAGAAAAAACAAAAAACAAAAAAAAAGAAAAAAAAGAAACACAGGTATATATTATAAAAAAGAAAAAGTATATCAGCTGGTTACAACATGCTTTGGTGCATCTCTTCCATTAATTCATATTAATTCAAATATCTTAAATGTTTACCATATTAACATCATTATACCTCCACTTTTAGTTAACTATAGTTATTTAAACATCCTTCATCCTTAACTATGCCAAAGGATTAATCCATAACACATGCTGACATTTCATTTACTTGTTTGTAAAATCCTCTATTAACATCAAATCCTCATATCCTATTTTAGCTGAACATCCATAATATTTAGTTATATCATATATCATAACATTTTCCCCATATTAATTAACATTTAACTGTATATATTTTATTTAGTTTTTAATAGTGATAATTATTGTAATTAATACCCTTTATATATAATCCAAAAATATTTCCAACCTTCCTTTCTCATATCCAATTGTTATTTATCATATCAACTCCACATTATATACATTACTATCAATATCAATTATTATTCAGCTATACCTATTACAAATAAGAGTAATTAGATTTAGCTAATTTTCAATTGTATTCTTCAGTCTGTCAGCCTATGTCTCTCCAATAGCAAAACTTCCTTAGTCCTCTTACCATTCCTAAAACAAATTCCCCAAACGTTTTTATAAGCAAGTCCAAACAGAAATATCTTTGCACCTTTTTGCTTAGGGTGCCTCTGACATAATAACGTTGTCCTTGGCTTGTTCCAATCAATTTGTCTTTGACTTTCAATGGTGGTGTCGAAAGTTCTGCAAATAATGTTTCATAAAGTATAGATTCTTTAATGTTTCTCATTCCTCCTGGAATCTGTCTTTTAAGATAAATTTTCTGTATGGCCCCCCTTCTTTCAAACGTTACATCTCTTTCTCTTTCTGCCTCCGAAGTAAAACAGACGCCTGGCGTGTCAGCAGGTTGAGAGACTTCCTTTCTGACATTCTTCATTTGGATTTCAGGAGCACTCAAACATTCAACGCTCTGACTCTTTCTTTCATATTTTGATGTTTAAAACAAGAGATAGTCCATTTTTTTTTCCAGATTTTTTTTCAGATTTTTCATAAGTATCAAACAACTTCTGAAAAGCGGAACAATCTTTTGAAATGAATCACTTGAAGCAAGTACAGACGCCATGATGTGACGGAGATGAAATTTGCAAGTAGGGACACGCTGGGAGCTATGCAGTCTTATCTGATCTTAGACCAACACAGCCAAGCAATAAAAGTGTCAGGTTATAAGAAGCCAAATTATAGTAAATTGGTTTACAGCCCACTTAAGGAGAGCCGTGAGGGATTGCTGAAGTAAAGTAAACTTTCCTTTATCCACGTAAACAGCATTCAAAACATTTAAGAAATAGAGTAACCACCAGCCATAAATCCATTAAAAAAACCAATTCGCCGCTAGATTCTTCTGTTCTTTGGTTTCAATTAGCTTAAATTTTAGTGCGGACCGTCTCTCTCTTTGAGTAATAAAATCAGCTTACCAGTTGGAAATACTTTTACCATTCTTAGGGAAGTTACTTTAACACTATTTCCTTGTAGGGGCCTATTCGCTTGTTGTTTGTTGTTTGATAGATATCCTATCTTTCTGCTCTAGTACTATTCAAAGTGGCTATCAGATTTTAACCATTTAAAAAGTTATAGATAAGGGGAAGAAGGCGGGGCTTAGCAGTGAGAAGACGGAGTTTCAGGCTATTCCTGAAATTCCTCTATTCCGAAGGATTTTTGGACAGGTTCTTTGGACCCTAGCTGTCCCGGAGACGACAGTGAAGGTGAGGAGAGACCCAGGACCTCAGAGACACTCGCAAAGTCTCTAGGGGGGGTATTAACTCCTCGTGCCAATTCCTTTCTGGATTAGCTGCGTGCTAACTGAAACTGCAGGTTGCCCCTAAGAATGGCAGAAGTGATGTCATCTGGTAAGCTGATTTTATTACCCAAGAGAGACTGTCCGCACTAAAAGCTTAAGCTAATTGAAACCAAAAAATAGAAGAATCTAGCGGCGAATTGGTCTTTTTTTTAAAATGGATTTATGGCTGGTGGCTACTTTATTTCTTAAACGCTTCAAGGAACGCTTCGGCAGCCCCCCTCACTGACTCTTTTTAAGTGGATCGTAAAGTCAACTTTCTACTAATTAGCCCTTCACGATCTGACATTTTTATTACTTGGCTGTGTTTACGATCAGTTAAGATTGCACAGTTTCCAGCGTGTTTCTATTTGCAATTTTTAACTGCGACACATCATGGCGTTTGAAAATACTTCTAAGGTTTCATTCCAGATTCTTTTTTCCGCATGTTGAGAGCTTTTTGACTCTTTTCAGAGATTGGAAAGAAAATTGGATCATCTGATTTTAAAACATGAAGGAAAAACTGAGATCGTTGAATGTTTGAATGTTCCTGAAATACAAATGGAAAATGTGAGAAATGGCGTCTGGTCTATCTCAGAGGAAGAAAGGAGGGGGGGAGCTATAAAGAAGATTCATTTAAAGAGACAGAGTGCAGGAGAAATGGAAACTCCACCCTGGAGAATTAAAGTCAATTTGAAAAGTTTTACAAGCCCGGGACAACATTATTATTTCATCACTGACATTCAGAGCCAAAAGGTGCGAAGATATTTTTGTCTGGACTTGCTTATAAAAACATTTGGTAAATTTATTCAACGAATGGCAATTGGATTGATAAAATTTTGCTGTTGGAGGGACACAGGCTGACAGATGCAAGAATATAGCTTAAAATTAGCTAAATCTGATTACTTTAATTTGTAATAGATATAGCTGAATAATAATTGATATTGATGGTAATGTATATAATGTGGAATTGGCTGATAGATTGAAGAATACAATTGAAATCTAGCTAACCTAATTGCTCTCTTTGTAACAGATATAGCTGAATAATAATTGATATTGATAGTAATGTATATAATGTGGAGTCGATATGATAAATAACAATTGGATATGAGAAAACATTTTTGGATTATACATAAAGAGTATTAATTACAATAATTATCACTATTATAAAAACTAAATAAAATACATATAATCAAATGTTAATCAATACTGGGAAAAGGTTATGATATATGATATAACTAAATATTATGGATGTTCAGCTAAAATAGGATATGAGGATTTGATGTAAATAGAGGACTTTATAAGTAAGTAAATGAAATGTCAGCATGTGTTATGGATTAATTCTTTGGCTTAGCTAAGGATGAAGGATGTTTAAATAACTATAGGTAATTAAAACTGGAGGTATAATGATGCTAATATGGTAAACATTTGAGTTAAGATATTTGAATTAATATGAGTTAATGGAAGAGAAGCACCAAAGCATGTTGTAACCACTTGATATACTTCTTCTTTTTTATAATAGATACCTGTGTTTTGTTTTGTTTTCCTGCCTTGTCCTTTGTCGTTTTTGTCTTTTTTTTTTGTTCTATTTTTTTTTTTTTTGCCTTTTCTTTTTGATTTTTTCTTTTCCCACTGGTGTGGGCAGGTATTGTTCAAGATTATTACTTGTATTAATATTTTTAAATAATAATTACAGTCAAATGAAAATGGATATATAATAATGCTTAAGTTAATATGAATTATGTTTGTTGACCGTGGAGGATCTGTAATCGATTGATACATTTTCTACAGATGTAAAGAAAGATGCTGTACTTGTTTCATTAAAATTAAAAAACATTTATTTAAAAAAAAAGTTATAGATAAGGAATAGCACTTTCAATTGAGCCTAAGAATGAACTGGAAGTGAATGAGAGTCATTTTTTGCTTGTGTTTATATTCTAAGCCATTAGAATAGATGATGCTGTATCTCTTCCATTACTCCTATGAAGAAAAGCAATATATAAACTAAAGAGATACAGATAGTCCTCAGTTAGCCGCCACAATTGGGATTGACATGGTTATTAAGCGAAGCAATTGCTATATGAAACTGACTGCTTACATTCCTACTTCCAATTTCCTTTGCTTTATAGATCTGCAGCTTGTAAATGTGGATTGGCCTCAGTTATTTTTTTCATCACCAATTTAACCAAGAATGATTTCTAAACTAGTCAATCACTAAACAAGAATTACATGTATATGCTATTTACTTAGTTATTTGATTAACCAAAGTAACTTAAATTTGTTCATGTAATGTGATAAACAAACAACCATGTTCAGCTGATCAAATCATAAGGGCTATTTCCAAAACCCTAATTTCCAGACAAGCATGCCACATTTTACTATGTACTGTATATCCAGTCAAAAAAATCAAAATTAATCTCTATTCATTTATGTTTTATCTATCTAGCCATATATGGACTGCAAAATCCACATGACAACTAGATGGCAACAGTTACTCAAAAAATCTTAACTTAGTTGCCAATTATGGGTGATCTGTGTTTTTGTAGTTCAGAACAAATAGCACACATCAATTGGTATGTTAGAATCCAATAATAGCCCTACTATTTACATCCAATCTAAATGATTTCAGTAAGTACTTCAGAGCTTGAGATGATGAGACACCATTCAGTGAAAATAGGTATTAGTTCTGATCCAGATGTTGAAACAAAACAGTATGGGATTGTAGAAAAGATGATGAAGTGTAACAAGAGTATGGGATTGTGGAAGTGGCATTGATTCTAGATAAGCGCCCAATAACCTATGGAAAGTTGCCTTGGACATTTTGCAAAATCTGATTTTTATGACTTTTCTAACATTTTACCAACTCATATCTAGTACTATTGCAATGTCTATCAGAAATTATCTTTTGCTGTTGTGAGCATTGTAATATATAAAGAAAACAACACTGATTGTAAAACAACTGAAACAGCATTAGGAAAAAGTCTTAATACTATTGCTTTTACAACATCAGCTATAAGCCTCTTTTATCACTTTAATCCAGATTTCCAGATGGGAAAATTATTATATAGCTTCAGGATTTTAAAACACCCACACAAAATTTTACCCTAACTTTAATGGTTTATCATTCATTCATTAACAACAATGTAGTAGGTAGTTACAGTTACTTAATCAACCTACTTCACAGAATTGTTGTTCTAGGTCCATTTTATTTATAAATTATAAATAATTTTAATTATTAGTATTAATTTAGCTGTTTACAGGGAAATATAAACTGAGTAAGAACTTAACTGCCTGAACAATTGCTAAGATTCAATGTGTCAATATCCAAACAGGAATATGCTTATACTTAATATTGCTATGAAGATAAAAATGGAAAATTGACAATCATTTGAAGTAAGACTGAGAGGTAATTGCTGACTTTTTCCAAGATGGCATGCTGAACAGTGGGCAATTTTTCTCTCTTCCACCAACAAACTGCTGAGTTTGCCAACCAAGTTTTATCAACTTTACTGGGAAAAAGGAAGGAAGGACATAAGAAAACCTTTAGGCAATTGTACATATTCAAAGGAGAGGGATCTTGAAGATTGCAATTCTCACTAAGGAACGATCAAAAGGTCAAGTCTTTTACCATCTTTACCATTCAATTGTTCGTTTTTTAAAAGCATACCTTGGTTTAATTGCACTTTTCAAATTCCTATATTTTTTGATCTATACTTTTTAATAAACTAGTTCAGGGGTCCCCACCTGCCCAGGTACACTCAATAGTGGGCCATGAACTATTTGCAACTGGACCAGGTGGGCAGGTAAGTGCACATATGCTCCATTTATAGGAACAGCACAGAACAACAGCAGTTGCCAGCTGCTAGTATGGAATCATTTCCTCTCCCCTCCCCCGCCCCCACTGGTCTGCAAAATCGGAAAGGTTGGGGAATTCTGGACTAGTTGACTGCTAATCTATTTTACAACCCTTGCTGGATCTTTACAACTTTTTTCCTTGTTCTCTCATTGTTTGTCATTGAATTACAAAACAAAACATTGAATTACTTTCATTTTCTGTAAGGAAGCTGGTGAAAATTCACTCTCCGATAATAAAAGTCACCCAATTGGACTTACATTCGGGGTAACATCAAAAAGCAGAAAGTAACAGTGGGACTTGATTTGCAATTTGATGAATTGGAATATGATTTGTTGCTGCAAGATATGAAGAAGAAAGGACCTACTCTAAAAATTCAGATCTGGCAAAAAGATTGACAAGGAAACGAGACTCCTGGCTCTGGGAAATAGGATGCAGTTGTTGGGAAAGATCCCATTTAAAAATCTAAGGAATGGTTTTATTATCAAAAGTCAAACAAAAGTCCCCTTTTACTGTAAGCCGCCCTGAGTCCCCTCAGGGAAAAGGGCGGCCCATAAATGTATAATAAAAAAAATAAAAAAAATAAAAAAATATTTGATCCTGTACAGATTAGAGATAAGGATGGGAGTGATTTGTAGTAGATAAGAAACTGTTGTAAACTTTCTATGAGCTAATTACAAAATAGTTAACAGAGGGTTTTGAAGTTTAACATGGTTGTTAATTAATCTGTTAAGTATTATTATAGCTAGATGTATAATCTGTCAGGTTGGTTGCAAATAGATATACAAGTTTATAAAACTTAGACCTGACTCACAAGGGGAGAAAACTCTTATTGTTGCTATATATTTGTTAGTGCTCAACTCGAGAGATAATTTGCATTTTTCACTTTTGTCTTTCTAATACATCTTTTTTTTAAGAATAATTTTTATTGAATGTTTTAATCTTTAAAAACAATAAATAAGACAGAAGAACAAAAAAACCCAAAACATACATAATAATATACAGTAATTTTACAGCTTTCTATATCAGCTTTCCTGATTAGCTTTTATAATTCTCCCTTCTGCATAGCCTTCCTATTACTTTAACCTTGTCCTATAATGTAGCAAACGTATTATTAACACTTATAATAATATTCATTATTTGTATCAATATATATTTATATTCTCTATTTTTTGTTTTGGCTTCTGATTTCTAGTCACTTGTACATTTTATTCCATACTTAATAAAAGTCTGATTCTTTCTTTTAGTTCTATTGTCATTTTATCCATTTCTGCGCATTCAAGTATTTTCCTGATTGTAGTTTCATCTGAGGGTGTATTGTTTTTTTTTCAGTTTTGTGCAAAAGCAATCCTGGCTGCAATGAGTATGTAAATAATTATGTATTGAGATTGTTTATCCATTTTTTGGTCTAGTAGTCCTAATAAGAATGCTTCTGGTTGGAGTTCTATTTTTTGCTCAGTAATTTCTTCCAACATTTCCGAATTTTGCACGAGTACTTCCTTGTGATGGGGCATGTCCACCGTATATGATAGAATGTTCCAGGCTTGTGGCTACATCTCCAACATTTGGGGGATAAATTTGGGTACATTTTGGCCAATCTGGCTGGAAGCAAATGCTATCAATAAACATTTTATAGAGATTTTCTTTGTAAGCTACTGCTGTCGTAAATTTATAATTTCTTTCCCATAGTTTATCTCATTTTTCTAACTCTATATTATGGCCAAAATTTCTTCCCCAGCTAATCATTGTCTCCTTTACCGTCTCTTCCTCCAATATTTTAAAAGAAAATTATATAATCTAGTGATCATTTTTCCTCCTGTTCCTAGTAATATTTTATCTAATTCCATTTGTTTCTCGTGTATTCTGTATTGTTCCCGATCTTTTTAAAATCTTGTTTTAATTTGAAGATAGGGCCACCATTCCATATTTATTCCTTGTGTTTTTAGATCTTGTACTGATTTTAGTTCTCCTTTTTGATCTAAGAGCTCTGCATATCTTACCATTTTACTGAGATCTATAGTATTTAGATATGTCATTGCCTCCATCGTTGATAACCAGATTGGAATTTTCAGGTAGTGGTGTTTTTTTTTATTTTTTCCAGATCCTAAACAGGGCATCCCTTACTATATGTCTCTCTCCTAGAGGAAGCCGTGCCAGCCTAGTTGGAGATCGTGGCCATCTAGCATAAGGATTCTTTTATTTTTTTAGTTGAATCCAGTCCTTGGGCCATGTCAGGGCTGCCGCTTGATAATCTGGGAGGCCAAAGCCCCTTTTGTTTCTAATGTCTTGTAAATGTTTGCATTTAATACACATTTTTTTTTCCTGACCAGATAAATTTGGATACCATTTTATTTAGTTGTTTTATTTAGTTGTTTGGGGAAAAAAATCTCTAATTATCGGTTTTGTTTGAAAACGATAAAGTAGTTTGAGTAATACATTTGTTTTGATTGTTGAGATTCTTCCAATTAATGATATCTGTAGTTTAGTCCAATTATCCAAATCTTTTTGTATCTGTCGTAGCAATTTGTTGTAGTTATCTTCTTTTATTATAATACATTTTGCGATAACCATATTCCCAAATATTTAATTTTCTTGGCCCTTGAAATTCCCAGTTTCTCCTCCAATTCTTCAATTTGTCTTTTGGTTAAATTCTTAGTTAATATTTTAGTTTTCTCTTTATTTATTTTAAGCTCTGCCACTTTACCAAATTGGTTTATATGTTGTAATAGTTTTAGTCCAGTTTCTAGGGGTTCCTCTATGATAAATGCTAGATCATCTGCAAAGGCCTGCATTTTGTATTCATGTGTTGTAATTTTCAACCCCTTTATGTCCTTGTTTTTCCTAATTTGTAACAATGTCTCTATTGAGAGGATAAATAACAGCGGGGATAGAGGGTATCCCTGTCTTACCCCTTTGGTTATGTTGCAACCTTCTGTTGCTTCCCCATTTAGTATTATTTTTGCCCTCTGTCTAGAATATATTGCTCTGATCATCTCAATAAATTTCTCTCCAAAGTTCATAACTGCTAATTGATTTATAAGAAAATCCCAATTCAACCCAATCCATCTTTTTAATGTCTCTATTTAGTTTAGTTTTATTTTTGTAAAATTTCCAATCCCCCCTAATTGGAAAAATACAAATTGGAGTTTGTATTTTAATTTTCTGCATTAATTTTTTTAAAATTAATTTACTGATCCATGATGAGTTTATGGCTAACTGAGGATTTAAACAAGGTCTCCCATTCTCAGTAGATCAGCTATTTCATATTCAAGGTACTGACCAAATTTCTTGACATCAACAAATGATTTCATCATATTCTTTCTGGAAAAAAAGGAAGGAAGACTCACAGTATCTAGTTCAATTTCCAAACTGCAGTTCTTAATCTGTGGCAACACTTCTGCATATTTTCCAGGGTGAACAGATGCCAAATACTGCTTCATATTCTCAAGGTTTTCTATTGTTAATAAATCTTCTTTCAGATCAAAAACATTAGTCAACAGCAAGATCACCCTAAAAGGCAATTTAAAAAAAATCTAATAAAACAAATAGCAGAATTCCCAAGCCTTTAACAACATTTTAGAGTTTTCAAAAAAAGGGGGGGGGGACAATTCAAGAAGACAGAATTAATGTTTATTTATCATAACAAAACAAAACATTATTAAATGTTAGACAATTATTAGCAGCACATTAGCTATGTTTACAAGTATTAAGATCCATTTTTCATGAAATTTCATACTTAGTTGTCATCATCTTATTTCAGAAACCTTTCTAAAACCAGATACCTTATAAACCATAAAAGCAACTTTCCTTTGTATGAATCAGGAATTATTTTTAAAAAAACCCTAATTTCAGTAAACCATTTTTAAATGTGTATGTTGACTGTCTGAGCAGATTTAAAAGAAAAAAAGTGCATTAAAAACCAAGCTTACTTGTTTATGCAGCTTTCATAATTGAAAGTTGCTTTAAAGCCATAAATGGAGAATGTGACAATGCTGGCAAATATTGAGGTAGCACTATTTATTAAGGAAACAATGATGGCATGTCGCTCACAATTGTTGTTTGGCTCATTGTAGCTGGCAAATGCTATTAAACTACCAAAGCCCAGGCCAAGAGAGAAGAAGATTTGAGTAGCTGCATTAATCCAAGTCTTGGGGTTTGCTAGTTGCTCCAGCTGCAAGGCATAAATGATGAGAATTTTCAGAAAGTAGCTATATTAATCATATTACCTATAGCAAAAGTCCAGAGGTACACAGAAATTTATTTGTTTTTGTAGCATTTCAAAAAATCTACTTCCTTAATGGAACTGAAAGCCAACTCATTACCAATCTGTAATTTATGAGATAGTCCTTGATTTACAATTGGCTTACAATTGATAGTCCTTGACTCACAAAGTTATGACAACCTGAATTTGAAGTTCTGACCGTTGCCCTGCCCCCACAGTTATATTACCAAACTTCAGGCACTCTGAAACTAGGCAGCATTTGTGGCCATTTATAGTGTTCCATGGTCACATCAGTGGTGGGTTCCTACCAGTTTGGACCGGTTTGCCCGAACCAGTAGTGGTTTGGTGGACTCGTTTGCTGGAACCAGCAGTGACCCAGGCCTGCCATGCCCCTGAACTAGTTTTCCGGGTGCCGCCATTTTAGTATTTGCTTCTGCGCATGCGCAGAACAATTTTTATTGTATACACAGGATGCAGCAAACGTGTAAACAGCACAGATAAAAGCACGCGTACAGCATGGATCAAAGCATATGCACAGCATGGATCAAAGCACACACACAGCACACAACAAGTGTGCACACAGCAAACCCATGAGAAAACCAGCAGTACTGACTGCAGGAACCCACCCCTGGGTCACATGACTGTCTTTTACAACAGTTTGGTAGAAAACTGGCATTTACTTCTGGTTTTCGGAAAAACTGCACCCATAGCAAAACTCTGAATCTCTTAAAAACCATGGCATTTACTTAACAACCACAACTGCCACGTTACAGTTGCTGTATTCACTTAATGTGTCAGCCTCTGCTTTGCTGCTGCTGTCATTGAAACGGGGAGGGGGGCATGGTATTTGGGAGGGGACTACTAATTGTTCTGGAGGAAGATGCTGGAGTTTCTGCTGCCTGTCTTACTGCGCATGCGGAGGAGGTATCCCGCCAAGGCCAATGGCACCGACATTCCATCTTGGTGATGCCTTTCGAAGTTATCTTGCACCTGACATTTGGGAAAATTATGATTGGACTGTGACTGGGATGCCAAGGGGTGGGGAATGGGTTATTCTATATATCATTTGCTTTCACGCCTAAATAATCAGTCTTCACTTTGCTACGCTTCTGTTCATTTATAATTAGTAAAAGTACACTTGATTTCTATCAGTGGAGTCTTGTGGTTTTCTTTCCTGATTATCCAATGAAGGAGTGCTGACAATAAGCGAAGACTCACTCACACCCCACCAGGAATTTTCAACCTACCGTGGGGGGTGTACTCACAAGAAGGAACGAAGACAATGTCATTGCGAGCGAGCGATGAAGAGGAGACTGAAAGAGAAACTGCAAAACCATCTTTACCTGAAAGGCTAGCTGGCCTAAGAGTAGAGGAGCCTGCTGTTCACCCCCGATGGACTTTGGGAGTGGGGCAAAAAGAAGATTCTGAGGAATTGGATGCAGGAGTTACCAGAAGGAGACTAAAAAAAAAAACCCAGCGGATTGGGAAGAAGCTATGACCGAGCGGAAGACCGAGGGAGAGCGATGGAAAGGGAGCAAACGGAAGAATTTGGCTGGGCTGCTACCAGAGTAGGGGGGGGCAGAAGACGCAGAATGGCAAAAGTCCCTCTCTTACCAGTAAAATAGAACGGTGATGCCAAGAGGTTGGGCCTTTTCGTCATTCAGATTTGAAACTACATGGAAATATATGGCCCAGATTTAGAATCCAATGAGATGAAGGTGAGAATGGTTTTACTTTCTTTGGAAGAAAAGGCGGCCGATTGGATGGTGAGCTTACATCAATGTAATTCCCCTCTCCTGAGGAATTTTGATGACTTTATGGTTGCACTAAAGAGGAGGTTTGATGACCCGCTGATTGAGAAATGCGAGAAGGTGAATTTTATGGCCTTAAAGCAGGGAAATAGACCAGTGGCTGAATATATTCAGGAGTTTCAACAGCTTTCATCGTATATGAGGGGGTGGTCAGAGGAGGCTCTCCTGGATCAGTTTGCATTGGGATTAAATGAGGACATTTACCAACAATGCGTTAACAGACACCTTCCCAAGCGAGTTGTTGCTTGGCATGAAAATGTAGCAGACATTGATCAGACTTCAATGTGCAAAAGAGGAAAAAGCGGAGAGGTCGCTCCCCCCAGCTCAAAAGGCCCCATTCCGCATCAGGGGTGAATGGAAGGGAAGCTCCGCCAGCAAGACCAAGCCTTTCACGTGCTTCCATTGTGGGAAGGGAGGCCATCGCGCCATGGATTGCCACATTAAACTTCCACTGACCGCCCCACCCCCTGCCAAGAGGGAAGGGAAGGCAAGCAAGGCCCCGGGGAAGAAGAAGGAGGCTGCGTACGCTGCTGAAAATACCCCCCAGCGTTTCCAGCCAGAGGTGGAGGAGGAAGCGGACGTGACCACCAGCTCTTCTGATGAATCCGATGACGACGCCTCGCCTCATTGGGTGAGTTCAAATAAAGGCCCCATGTTAATCCCAATTGAGGGTGCCACCTGCTGGTGCGACTGAGCAGCTTTCCGCTCTCCTCGACTTGGGCTGCTCTAGATATATGATTAGTCCAGCAATGGTTGAAAAATTGGGCTTGAAATTGAGGACTTTGAAAACCCCTATTGTTTTTTGCAGGATCGATGGATCCATTGCAGGGGGGAGCAGCCCATTTTTACACTGAACCTCTAGAAATGAAAATGGGCACCCATTTAGAATTAATCTCTTTTATTGTGGCACCTGGGATGGACAGACCCCTTATTTTGGGACCCCCCCCTGGCTTCGTAAATGGAACCCTCGCATTAACTGGAGGGAGGGGTGGCTGCGCATTCGCACCAGCACAGCCCCAGACTGGGAGGCCGAAGCCTCAGAGCCTGCTGGCTCTGGCCCCGCTTTGGCTGCTAGGGGCCAAGAGAAAATTGAGGGGGAAGAGAAGATTCCAAAGGAATATTGGGACCTGAGAGGAGTTTTTAGTGAAAAATCTTCAGATAAGCTTCCGCTCCACAGACCCACTGATTGCTCCATCTAGATTTTGCCTGGGGTACCACTTCCAAAACCCCAAATATATTCTATGTCACCCAGGGAGATGGAGGAAATGAGGAAATTTATTGACAAGAACTTGCAAAGGGGTTTCATTGAACCAGCCAGACCCAAGGTGGCGGCCCCTGTACTATTCATAGAGAAGAAAGATGGCTCTCTTCGTTTGTGCGTGAAATTTAAGAACCTTAATTCAATCTCTTCCCACAATCTCTATCCTTTGCCTCTGATGAAGGACATGCTGGCCCAACTGGGGAAAGGCCGCATTTTTACTAAACTGGACTTATGGGAGGCATACTATAGGGTCCGGATAAAGGAGGGGGATGAGTGGAAGACTGCTTTCAACTGCCCCCTAGGTTGCTCCCAGTTCCGTGTAATGCCCTTTGGCCTGCAGGGGGCACCTGCAGTTTTCATGCAATTAATTAATGAGGTTTTGCATGACCACCTCTACAAAGGTGTTATCGTATATTTGGATGATATCCTTATTTACACGCAAACACATGACGAACACGTCAAGTTGGTCCGCACGGTCCTAAAGAAACTCCGAGCCACGGAGCTTTATGCCAAGTTGTCCAAATGTGAATTTCACCAGGAGAAGATAGACTACCTTGGGTATCGTATCTCCCACACAGGTGTGGAGATGGACCCCGCTAAAGTCAAAGCGTCACTGAATGGGAGGCGCCCCGTACACGCAGGCAATTGCAGAAATTTTTGGGTTTAGTCAATTTCTATCGACAGTTCATCCCTTCTTTTGCCAAAATTGCACTTCCCATCACTAATTTGTTGAAGTCCAAAGGTGGGCCAAAGCCCAAGCCTAGCAAGCCGTTGAATTGGACCATGGAGTGTCAAGCTGCTTTTGAAAAGTTGAAATGACTTTTTGCCGAGGAGCCGGTTCTGAAGCATCCGGAGATGGACAAGCTCTTCGCCATTCAAGCTGATGCCAGCGACGTGGCGGTGGGGGCTGTATTGCTTCAGACCAATGACCAAGGTAATTTACAACCTTGTGCCTACACCTCTCGTAAACTCACAGACACTGAGAGACGTTGGGCGATCTGGGAGAAAGAAGCATTTGCTGTACGTTGGGCTTTGGCCACATGGCGCCACTTCCTGGAGGGCGCTAAGTACCCGTTTGAGGTGTGGACTGACCATAAGAATTTGGAGGCTTTGAGGACTCCCAGGCGGCTCTCCCCTAAGCAGATGCGATGGGCTCAGCATTTCAATCGTTTTAATTTCACACTTAAGTACATCCCGGGGGGGAAGAACTTCATGGCTGATGCTTTGTCCAAACTCCCTCAGTACAACTGCTCTAAGCTCAGTGTTGTCCAGCCCGTTGTTCCCACGTCAAGCCTCACTGCTCCTGTTGTTATTAGGCAACAGGCACGCTCTAAGGTGGACGTGTCCCAAGATTTTCTTTCCGACCTTAAGAAGTCCCTTCCTCAGGATGATTGGTTCCAGCAACATCAAGGTGAATGCACCATGAGGGATGATTTGCCATGGATTGGAGTGAAACTTTACGTCCCTGCCTCTCTTCATCTCGTTGTTCTCCAACGGGCTCATGATTCCAAGTTGGCAGGGCACTTTGGCTTTGTGAAGACGCTGCATCTGGTGAAACGGCAGTTTTGGTGGCCCTCTTTGAAGAAGGACATTGAACTTTATGTCGCCAGCTGTCCCGTTTGTGCAGCCGCTAAACACCCGCCAGGGAAACAGCAGGGTTTTCTCCAGACTGTAGCTCGCCCTGTTGCCCCCGGAAGGAGATTTGTATGGACTTCATTGTCGAACTTCCTGAGAGCCAGGGGCACATTGTCATATGGGTGGTTACTGACTTGTTCTCCAAGCAAGTTCATTTTATACCTTGCCCAAAGATTCCTTCTGCAAAAGCGCTCACCAAACTATTCATTTCTCACATTTACCGTTTGCATGGCGTGCCTGATCGCATCATTTCGGATAGGGGTGTGCAATTCACCTCGGTCTTCTGGAAATACTTTCTTAAGCGCATTGGCTCTGCACAAGGCTTAAGCTCCGCCCACCACCCTCAGACTAATGGGGCTTGCGAGAGGACTAATTCTGTTCTGGAACAATATTTACGTTGTTTCATCAATTACCAGCAAGATGATTGGGTGGACTTGTTGCAGCACGCAGAAGTGGCTTATAATAATTCTGTACATAGCAGCACTGGGTTCACCCCTTTCCGAGTTGTGTTTGGCCAGGACTTTGTTCCTATTCCCGAAGTTCCTCTTGAGCAGCCGTGGGTTTCATCCATCTCCGGGTGGAGTGAGCGGTTGCAGCATATTTGGCCTTTGGCACTTCGTACTTTGGATGCTGCGCATCGCGCGCATAAGAAACAGGTGGATAAGAAACATGCTCAACCTTATCAGTACAAGGTGGGTGATCAGGTTTATCTATCCACAAAGTTTCTTCAAACTACGCAGAAATCAAAGAGGTTGGGCCCTAAGTATGTGGGCCCGTTTCCCATAATCAAAGTCATCAATCCTTGCAGCTACCCAAGCACCTCAACTGTGTATATTCTGTTTTCCACGTTAATCTCATTAAACCTGTTCGTTTTTCATCTTTACGTTTGCCAGTGGATCCGCCACCTGCCCCCCCATTGATTGATGGTGAACAGCATTTTGAAGTTCGAGAAATTTTGGACTCTCGAAAACGGCGGAATCGGATTCAGTACCTGGTGGCTTGGAAGCATTTTCCCCAGTCTCATGCCGAGTGGGTGGACAAGTCCCATCTCCGGGCCCTCCAACTGCTCCGCCAGTTCTATTCTGCTTATCCTGACAAGCCCTAATTGTCTCTCCTTCCTGATTTTCTCTCCCCCCCCATTTTTCTTTTTCTGTTTTTTGTTGTTCGTCTGTTTGTGTTTTGTCATTTTCCAGATCTGACCGCCTTTTTCCGGAGGAGGGCCGGATGTCAGCCTCTGCTTTGCTGCTGCTTTGGCTGCCATTGAAATGGGGAGGGGGGCATGGTATTTGGGAGGGGACTACTAATTGTGCTGGAGGAAGATGCTGGAGTTTCTGCTGCCTGTCTTACTGTGCATGCGGAAGAAGTTTCCCGTCAAGTCCAACGGCACCGACATTCCATCTTGGTGATGCCTTTCGAAGTTATCTCTCACCTGACATTTGGGAGAATTATGATTGGACTGTGACTGGGATGCCAAGGGGTGGGGAATGGGTTATTCTATATATCATTTGCTTTCACGCCTAAATAATCAGTCTTCGCTTTGCTACGCTTCTGTTCATTTATAATTATAATTATAATTGATTTCTATCAATGGAGTCTTGTGGTTTTCTTTCCTGATTATCCAATGAAGGAGTGCTGACATAATGACTGCTGCTGCAAAAAATAAAAATGGATCAATTATGTGATCAACCTGTTTTATGACTGTCACAACTTATAACTTGGCAAGAGCCAAGGTGGCGCAGTGGTTAAATGCAGCACTGCAGGCTACTGCTAGATAAGCAGGTCAGCGGTTCAAATCTTACCGGCTCAGGGTTGACTCAGCCTTCCATCCTTCCGAGGTGGGTAAAATGAGGACCCAGATTGTTGGGGGCAATATGCTGACTCTCTGTAAACCGCTTAGAGAGGCCTGAAAGGCCTATGAAGCGGTATATAAGTCCACTGCTATTGCTATTGCTATTATAACCGTGAATGGCAGACTTCATTTCAATTATAAATTGAGGACTACCTGTGATGAAAAAGAATACGGAATATTGGCTTAGCTTTAAGCACAGCCGTTTTCTCCAGTCTAATTAAATTCTAATGTAATTATTTTCTTAGAATTACTCAAAATTTAATAGGATAATTATGGTTTTATTACTGCTAAAATAAAGTTGGTGTCAGGCATTTCAGTATCAGGGATGTTATCCTGCACCTGACTTCTTTTTCTGCAAGTATAATCAGCCTTTGAATTCAAAGTTATTGCCCCCTAGATAAATTTGTGGGAGATGAGCCAGAGAAGATTTGGGAAGGAAGGCAGAATTCTACTGTATTATGGTGGATTTATTATTTTCCTGTTTACCCAGTTCTACAATCTATACTATAATTAAATATTGTCCACATATCATTCCTCTGTGTTTGTGTGTGTGTACGTACATATACATACATACATACACACACACACACAAACATACACATATATTAAGGTGACCAGATTTTAACATTGGTAAAGAGGGACACCATTGGCCAGGGGGGGGGTGTTGATTAATTTTTTTAAAAAAAAATCAGGACTTTTTTAAAACGCCGCGGGACGCAGGACAAATTGTTAAAAATTGGGACTGTCCCACCAAAAGCGGGATGTCTGGTCACCTTACCCAATGGAGAAGCCCAGATTCACTTAACAGCCATGTTCCTGACTTAACAACCACCATGATTCACTTAACGTGGCAATAAAAGGTCGCAAAATGCGGCAAAATTCATTTAACAAACGTCTCCCTTAGCAACAGAAATTGGGGGATCAATCCTGGTCGTAAGTCGAGGATTACCAGTAGCCAATTTCAAAAGGCAACTTTACTTGGAACAGGTGTGATTGTGCCCGGATCCCTTTCATGCCAACATCCCATCCTGTCCATGGGGAGAACTCCACAGGGGACAAAAGCCCCCAATCCCCTCTCAACCTCCAGCTGACTCTGCCATCCACCATAACCACACATGACATTTAGATGCCCCTCAAAGGCAAAACTCAGGGGGCTGAATTCTACAGGGGGAGGAGTAAAGGGGGAATTTGAGGGGCAGCCCAAAGCACCATCTGTCTAAATTTGCATCAGGCAGGCAGTAACATTTTCATAGATCATGATCAGAGGAGCAGCTGATCCTATGGAGAGACTCCTCCTGCATTCAGTCCTAGGCCTACAAGAGGAAGTACCCCTTCCTTCCTTCCTCCTTTCACCTTCCTTCCTTCCCTCTCTCCCTCTCTCCCTCTTTCTTCCTTCTAGCCTTCCTTTCCATTCTTTCTCCTTCCTTCCTTCCTCTTGCCTTACCTTCTGTCTTTCTGCTCTTTAGATCTCCCTTCCCCTTCCCTTCCTTCCTCCTTCCATCCTTTCACCAAAAAATCAGGATGTTTTATTAGCATCCGCATCATTCTGCTGAAAATGCCAGATTCTGTGGTACTTCTGGTTGAAACTTAGAAAATTACAGAGACATGAGGAACCATTATATAATTTCACTTGGCAAAACTCTGATTAAAATAATAGCAACAAAATGTAAGTTTTTTTAATTTTAAAACACTAGCAAAACATAGATTTATTTCTAGTTTAGTTAATTAATGTGATTATAAAATGGAATGCAATTGATTAAATAAAAATGACTTTTTCTTTTATTAAGAATACTTATTCTACATTAAACTAGAAAATATTTCATAGGCCCTTCAACAAGTTTGTTACAGGTTTTCAGGAATGCATGCATTCTTGAAACTGATACCATGTAATATTAAAAAGCAGATGGCTAACTAAGTACATTAAAAACCATTTTTAATTATTTGCTACCTGAGGCCAATAGCAATGATGAAGAAATTTCTACTAGACTGTCATCCTCAATGACAATATTTTTAGGGCCAAAAAATAAAACTCTGTATATTGGATATGTTATCCATTTCTTAGCCTTCAATCAATCAATATAATTATTTCTGTCAAAGAAAGCTTAAAAGTAGTGATTAAACAATAGCACTATAAAGAAAACATCATTTTTAATGATTTTCTATGAATGTGTGCATAGCATTTTAGCATATCATTATTAATAAGCTAAAAACACATAAAACCTGAGCTAAGAATAATCTAAAATAAAGGATAAAATCATGGCATTGTTGAAAGACTATGTCCCTAATGAAAACCAAACAGGAATCTAAAAACATTCTCTGATATCATTTTTCATATTGTTGAGAATTATTGTTCATAATTCAGAATCATTGAGAATTATTGTTCATAATTCTCTGGTTTAGTAAAAGTTTACATTTAGAGCCTCAGGTAACACTACTTGTATCCCTTCAAATATTTGAGAATCTCTAGCCTCTGTTAGCACCCCCATTAACTTTCTTTCATTCCAACCTACCCTCCAGGGTGGTAGCTGCAGAGGGCGGCATACAAGTATAATAAACAAACAAACAAACAAAATTAGAAGGGAGTTCAAAGTTCATTGCTTTGAACTTTTGAATGAAGGGAGGATTAAAGATCAAAGATTAAGTTCATTTCCTCATTATAAGCCTTCAGGGCCATCCACCCAATTTTGAAGAACTATAAACCCATACTCATTACTGATCTTTCAAATTTATTATGGGATGACTCTAGAAGACATTATAAATTACCAGTGGGAAATATACTTAGTTGCATAACTAAATAAAACAATTCTAAACTTAATGTCATGTATTCCAATTCACAGGCATATAATACTGCCGCGAACCTGCTGTTCATGCGATATGTTAAGACCACCTTACTATATTTGAGTTTAAAATGTTAAAAAAGTTAGGATCGCTCCCGCACTGCCCTGGATTTGCCAATGCGAGCCTCAGATGGGTAGCCTTGACAGAAACGGTGGCAGTGAGCCTCCTGCCTTCGCTTTCTACCTCGTTGCGGAGAGGCCGCTTGGCTTAATTAGCTTGTTCTTGGTTCGCGACCACCAGCCCCCACCAGCACCCCTTGTGGGCTTTTATGTGTTAATCGAAGCACGGATGATGGAGAGGAAGGGAAGCCAGGTGCTTTCACACAATAAGTTTATCTCAGAGGCTGAATTAATCACATGGGTCAGAAAGACATGGAACTTACTTTCAGTTAGTTTCAGCTAATCACTCCCTCCCCCCCCCCTACGAGGCAAATTTAGCCCACTTAAACTTGTGTGAAGGCAGCTGTGGACAATGTTCCCTCTAAATAGTTGCTCCAGGAAGCCCGAGCCACCACAAGCCCTCAACCTAGTCACTTTGCTGCCCTGCTGCACCTGTTTAGCTGGAGGGGGTTTCAATCGTGATTGTGCGGCTGCTCTGCAGACTGCAGTCTGTGTCTGGCAAACAAAGGCAGTTGGAAATGTTGTGCGGTGTTTACGTTCCACGTGCATGGCCACCTACGTCATCAACACGTGATGGATGCCAGGCTTTGCGGTGATGCCTCCAAGTCCAATGGAAAGCCAGCAAGCATTGACTGATAGGGCAGCGTTCGTCTCCATTTGTGATTAGCTGGAGGGGATTTCATTCACGATTCCACGGCCATTCTGCAGAGTACAAAGACTGCAGTCCATGTCCAGCAAACAATATATTTACTTGCCAAAATTTACTTTCCAAAAATCGGGACTTTAAAATGCCATGGGATGCGGGACAAATTATTGGAAAGCAGGACTGTCCTGCCGAAAGCAGGACGTCTGGTCCCCTTAACATATATAGCTCTATATAAGCTAAAATGTTTGTATCAGTGGTTACATGACCTCTGTAGATGCCATATGCAAAATAAATAATAAATAATTAAATATTCATCCCAGTATTCACTATATTCTAGTTTTATGTCATATGTATTACAGGTAGTCCTTGGCATATAACAATTTGTTCAGTGACTATTCAGACTTATGACAATACAGAACAAAGGGACTTAAGACCGGGGGTGGGTTCCGGCAGCTGCTTCTGCAGGTATGCTCAGGGATGTGCCATGTGCATGCTTGATGCATGCAGTGCATGGATGCGCAGTACAACAAAAATTGCTCTGCGCATGTGCAGAAGCAAAAAACAAGATGGAGAGAGAATTCGTAGTTATAAGCGCTGAGGAACACAGTCCACCTCATCATCCATTTCTTTTGACAAAGTTCAAAAGAAATCCATTCATTTATTAGGATCAACATTCTGTTCTGTACTCCTGTGGAGCCAAAACGGGCTTCCACTTAATTGTGTTTGAACTTTACCCCTCTATCTTCTCCCTTCTGTCATGTGTCATAGATCATATTCATGAACTAGGTTGTAGAAATATGAGATCCAACTCTGGCTGAAGGTATGCATGGAATCCTCCCTCAAATGCCAACCTGATAATAGTCATGGCAACGCTTTACAAGTTGACATCATGGAGATAAAACTTGCAGCATCTGTTTGTTTCCTGGTAGAATTCCTAGCAGCGGTTGCTGGTCAGTCACAATTTGGAAATGTCGGCGGTAAATATAATTGTGAAATGTTCTTACACCAGCAAATATAGCCAGGGCTTCTTTATCCAACTGGCTATAGTTGCGCTCTGCAGGAGCCAGTGTTCTTGAGTAAAATGCAATGGGTGCCTCGCGGCCGTCTGGCAAAATGTGACTAAGCACTCAGAACACGTGTGGGTGTCTCAAACAGGCAAACAGTTATCTTTGCAATAACCTTTATTCACAAATGCAACAATATAACTGACATTGTGTCTTGACTCAACAGTAACAGTAACAGAGTTAACTGCCTCCGTCTGACAGTTCCCTTTTATAGCCTACTGTCAGATGGTCAGCCAATCAGGACCCGGCTCCATTCTAATGGCAGGAATGGACCTGTCTGGCTTCAGTACGCAGCATTAACTACTACAACAAACTGGCTCTTATATGTCATGCTACTTCGTATAAAAAGTACATTTAGGCAACATATTACAAAAATCTCAAGTTAAATTTTATTGGACATCAATGGAGCAGAATCATTTGTGTATGTATGTATTTGAAGAGACAACAATTGAACAAAGGGGGGAGGTAACAATTTTTTAAATATCCTTTTTAAACCAATATGTTTCTATAGGATCACCTACCGTATTTCCCTGAACTCTTTCAACTCTATATCCTTCCATATTAAATCTCTAGTTACTACTATAATATCTGGGACCACCTTTAATTGATTAGCTATCCAATAATTTCTAATATTTGGAGCACCTAGCCTACCCTTTTTTAATGGTTCATACCATAATGCTTTATTTATTCTTGCTCTCTTACCTCCGTTACAATATACTTCCAGCTGAAAGAGCCTCCAGCAGCCTCTGTATTTGCTTTCTTGTTCCAAGAATTTAATTGGGATCATCCATAAAAAAAAAATTAATTTTTAGTAAAACTTTCATTTTTTATCATTACAATTCTCCTAAACCATGATAATTTTACTTTCTCATATTTATCTATTTTATCTGTTATATATTTCTTTAATTTTTCATAATTTATTTTCTTTAACTCTGGAATATTTTGGGGGATGTCAATACCTAAATATTTAATACTATCTAATATTTTTCATTTATATTTCTCTTTCAATATCTCCACTTCTTGTTTAGTATGGTTATATAACTTCATTTCTGATTTTCCCCAGTTTATTTGTAATCCACTATATTTTCCAAGTTCATTAAAGTGTAATTATATTCTCTCTATAGTAACTACAGGATTTTGAAATGTTAATAATGTATCATCTGCAAATAAATTTATTTTAGTTTTCTTCTGTACTCTAATTTCTTCAATCAATGAATCTTCTTTAATTGCATTTGCCAAAACCTCTATCAATAATGTAAATAGAACTGGGGATAAAGAGTAACCCTCTTTTTGTTCCCCTGCTTAAAGTTACTGTTTCTTTTAGTAAAAAAAAAATAGTATTTGTTTTTGAACAAGGACAAACAAACATAAAAATAACAATAAAAAACCCATCTTCCATTACAAATTGTAGAAAGCGTGTCAGTTGGTTACAGTATTTCTATGCATCTCTTCCATAGTCACCACCTGCTTTTCATATCAAATCACATATTTTAAATTCACCTATATTCATGTATATCACAATTATTATATCTCAACCTTAATTTGACTATAATTGTTTTATGTCCTTTTATATATAATATTCAAAATCTAGAATAGGATTATATGATAACATTCCATTAAATCATCCTAAAATCATCCAATCACAATACATCTTTATAACATATTCTAGATAAAGCTTTTAAACCTCCTCTCATAATCTCCATATATTGTTTATATAAAATTTCATATTACCAAACTGATATATCTATATGTATTGTTAGCATTATTAATCATTATTTTAGCTATTGTCGCTTCATTTTAAACATACTACTAGTAAACTAAATTTAGCTTAATTGTTATTATACATTTTCATTGCAGCAATAGTACAGTCTTATATCTCTTGCCATTTGTAGCATTAATATTCTAGTTATTTTCTTAATAAATCTTGTATAAACCTCCCTTGGCAACATGCTGTTCCTTTCATATCTCACAAAAGCTTGAAGCCCAACACCCACTCTTTCCATCAGCTTATCTTTGGTTATTGCTAGTGCTTCTATCAAGATTTCTCTCCTTATCTTTGTCAATTTTTCTCTCTTTTCTTCTTCTGTGCTTTGAAGTCTGGGGTAGAGTTCCAATCCATCCATCTCCCCTTTCCATATTCCGCTCTTGCCATTACCAAACCATGCTCACTTTGTTGTCAGTATCCACAGTTTTCTTATCTCTTTGCTCATTTTTTCCTTCCATCTTTTGAACTCTATCCTCCACTTTCTTCATTTGGTAAATATCCTCTGTTTCTCCATCAGATTTTTCTGTTTTATATTCCATATTTTCCAATCTCTTTTCAATTCTCTCTGTCACAACTAATAGATTTTGAATTTCAAACATAATCATTTGCAATGTTACAGCTTCATTTTCCTGCTGGGCTATCCTTTCAATTTTGCAGATACTGCCACTATAGTGTTCAAGGCTATTTTAATAAACTTCAAACAGGTTCATTTATTATCTTTCAAGTCAAAATGTTGTCTTCCCTCCAATAGCTAGTGATAGAACTTCCAAAAGGCACCTGTATAAACAACTTGAGCTCTTCCTACTATCACTGTCAGTAAACAAGCTGAAAGAACCTTGAATCTCAAGTGATCAAAGAGTAAGAAGAAAAAACAATGTATCCAGCCTCTAAGTGGTAGTGTAACTGCTTTTCCTCCTGTTGTTACAGCCCTCTTTATAATCTTTATTTTCTTCTTTATATTCCAAGCTTAAGAAAGAAAAGAAAAACCTTAAATGGAGATCAAAAACAATCCGATCAATCAACTGAAGCATTATAAAAAAAGGAGAATTTTAATCTATAGGTATAAGCAAAAGTGAAAAAAGAAGAAAGAATCAATCCATTCAGTTTAAAAAATAGGGAGCCCCTGCAAAAGTTCCATCAGTGAAAAAAAAAGAAATTAGAAACTGGATAACACACTAAATTCAATGCAGATCAATCTTGCCGCCTACAGTCTTCTGTCTTCAATCTTAACGACTTAATTTTTTTTCTAGGATAGTCTCTTCCTGTAATAATAAAATTTCTGCACCAATTTGACACACTTTCTCTTTCCGCTTTCTTCCCGTTCCGGAGCTGTTCCAACTTCAGCAGCTTCATTAACTGCATTTCTGTTGCCGGAAAAAAGGCTATTCCTGGATCTTTCAGGGACTTTGCGGTGTCCCTGAGATCAGCAGGAGATGCCCTTCTCAATCACCATGCGGTTTAGGTCCAAATGGACCATCCAGCGGCAGAAATTTGACTGCGATCTCAGAGCACAAAGATCGCACATCATGCCGTCACATCAGCTCTCTCTAAACTTACTGTTTCTATAATACCATCACTTATGGCTATACTCACTTTATTCTCTGAATATAGTTGATTTATCACATGTGTAATCCCCCCCTCAAAAAACCTAACTTCTGTATTAATATCTTTAATGTAGGCCATTCCACACAATCAAAGGCCCTAAATACATCTAATGCTAATACACCAGAATTCTGGGAGTTGAAGTCCACACACTTTCAAGTCTCCAAGGTGGAGAAACAATGATCTATCTAATTAATATAATTATTTCTCCCTCTCTTTTTCACTCTCTCTCCAGCGCACACACACAAATGCATAGGGCAGCCCACCTCACACACAGGTAACTCCGGGCGGCTTACAACATTATGATGCACGCCTCCCCATAGGAGAGGAGATGGGGAAGCCACCCGGGGGATGCCGAGAATGCCCCAACTCAGCCCCTCTTCCCGCTCCAATCATGTGCTGCTACTTCATCCGAGCACAGCACTTTACTCACTCCTTGGAGCGTTCACAACTTCGCTCCTTCCAATTTCTCGGCCCGGGAGGCTCGCCAGGCTCCGCCTACCCCGGGCCCCCATTGGTCCAGCGGGCAGAAGAATGCGAGAGGGGTGCGGTTGGGAGGGAAAAGCGCTTGACGCGAAGAAGGACTTTCTTCCAATCAGCGGAACCCCCAATCACCAGGGGCATCGGACTCCAAATCCCATTGCAGGAATCCCCACTCGCCAAGATCGTAGGACTCCAAGTCCCATCCCCCCTGCCTGTCCCCACCAGCGCAGCCCCTGGCGCAATCGGGCTGCAATCAGCGGCCATCCCTGCTGCAATTTGCGCAGAGGCGCAGCAGCGCCAGCAGCTGGGCAGCCTCCATCAGGCAGCAAGGCGAGCTGCGTACGTGAGGCTGCTCGGCCAGCCCGCCCCGTGACTCCTGTTAGTGCTCGGCAGCGCGTATCTGCCACGCAGCCTCCAGCCCCGCAGGCTGTCCTCCTGGCGCACAGCGACTATCATCCTGCAATTCCTTGGCGGTGGCAGTGGCAGCGGTGGCCGCAAGACCTCCTCCTCCTCAGCCACCGCCATCTTGGCTCCCCCTCCCCCCGAGCCCCCTCCCTCCGGCTTCCCTCAGGCCCCGCCCTGCTCTTCCCTTGCCCTCGCACAGCGGGTCCTGGCTGCACTGCCGATGCCCTTTCGTCCACTCACCCATGAAAATCAGGACTTTTTAAAAACGTCGTGGGACACAGGAAAAATTGTGAAAAAGCGTGACTATCCTGCCAAAAGCGGGACATCTGGTCACCTTACATTTTACATTCCCTTTTCCTCATTATATTTTCCAATCTGTTTTTACCGATGTCTCATTCTTTGGACGTATACTTATATATTAGTACTTTACTGCTTCTCTATTTTCCCCCTGTTTTCCCCCACCCTTTTCATTTAATAGTGTATCATCTGAGTTTCTATTTCTCTCTCTTGCTTTCTTTTCCATATTCTTATTCATATTTTTTCTCTAACCAATCATAAAATCTTCCCTACGTTTTGAAGTACAGCGATTCCTCTTTATCCTTTATTCTCAGAGTTAACTTATTCATTTCTGCCAGTCCAAGATTTTTTTTTATTATCTCTCTTCCAAAGGGATCTTATCTGCTTTCCAATTTTATGCAAATACAATTTTCACTGCCATTGTTATGTGTATGATCAAATATGTATCTTCTTTATGATATTTCTCTGGTAATATACTCAATAAAAATATCTCTGGTCTTAACTCTATACTTCGATGTAACTTTTTTTTAACCAAGTTCTTATTTTAATCCAATAATTCTTTGCTTCTGCACATGTCTACCATATGTGATAATATGAAGCTAGAAGTTGTTGACATTTCTCTGATTTACCTTTAAATATCTTTGCTAATCTTTCTGGTGGCATGTGCCATGTATAAAACATTTTATACAAGTGTTATTTATACGCTGATGACATAGTTAATTTATAATTCCTTTTCCATAATGGTTGCCATTTTTCTAGCTCAATCGTATAACGAATTTTTTTTGCCCATGCTATCATTGTTTCATTAACCTCTTCTTCCAATCTGATTCTTAATAGATAGTTGTATAATTTCTTGATCATTTCTTCTTCTGTTTCCATGAGTATCTTATCCAGCTCTGAGCTTCCCAAATTAAAACCATACTCTCTTATCTTTTTCATATCTTGATTGTATTTGCAATTGTGAGAACTAACATATATCAATCCCTTGTTCTTCTAGTTCCTGTTTTTGTTTTAATTTTCCCCTTTCTGATAATAATAATTCTAATAATATTTCTCATACTACTAATATTCGGATGTGTCAACGCTTCTATTGTTGAAAGCCACACTGGTATTTTTAAATAGTGTTTTTCTTTCACTTTTTCCCACACTGTTAATCCATTTCTTACATAATGTCTCTGAAAATAACCATGTATCTTATTTTTATCATACCACAAAAATGCGTGCCAGCCTAGTTGTAAGTCATGTCCCTCCAAAGTCAATAATCTTGTATTTTTCAATAAAATCTGTTCTTTCATCCAAGTTAAAGCTGACACCTGATAATATAATTCCCAATTGGTAATATATACCCACCTCGGGTTCTTGAGTCTTGCATCATTTTTATATTAATTCTTGCTTTTTTCCCTTACCATTTATATTTCCACACTATTTTATTCATATTTTCAAGATATCTTTTCTCTAGCTTTATTGGTATTGTTTGAAATAGAAACAAAATTCTTGGTAATATAATTATCTTTATTACTACTATTCTTCCCATTAGTGATAATTGTAAGTTTCTCCATTTTTCCAGATCTGTTTCTATTTGTTTTTTCAACTTATAGTAATTATCCTCCTTTACAGTTACACATCTTGGTGTCAATTGGATTTCCAAGCCTTTTATAGCTTTTCAAAGAACTTCTGAAATATTAATAGTTTATTTCTCATCATATAACATCTTCCCTCCTTGTCGTTCTTTATTACTCCAATCAGGCTTTTTGCTTTTGAGCTTGTGTGGCTCTAGCCAGCATTCTAGAATTTTTATTACTGTTTTTATAAAATTCCCTATCTAAGTAAATTAGGTTTTCTGAACCTGTTCTATCTCAATATTTTGCAACTCTTTCTTTTAGCTGATGGTTCTAACATAATCCTATTCTCTCTACTTTCTATATATTTACTCTCTAGTTCCCTAATTTCCGCCTCCAAACACTTTATATTTTTTTGTTTTTCATATTGTAAGAGTATTTTATCCCTAAACCTCGCACTACTTTCATTGCATCCCATATTACACCTATATTACTATCTCCCTCTTCATTTATAGTCAATATTTCTTTTGATTCCCTTTCCATTTTTTCTAAAAACTCTTTATTTTTAAAAATTCTCAAATCCATTCTCCATCTACTTGCCTGTTTATAATCACAATCTGTTTCCATATCCATAGTTACCATTGCATGATCAGATATTTTAATTAATTTTATCTCTGTTCTCATTATTTTAGATTATATTTCCAGTGTTACAAATATATAGTCTATTCTTGTAATTTTTTTATGTCTACCAGAAAAACATAACTCTTTTAATTACCATGTAGTTCTCTCCAGACATGTCAGTCTATTTTTATTAATACATTTTCTTAAATCTGTATTATTATACTTTATTTCCGCTTTTGATGGATTGGATTTGTCAATTCCACTATCCACCATCATAATTACCTGCCATTATCACATAACCTTTTTTGACTTCTATTTCTTTGTAAAACTCTCTTAGGTGCATACATGTTTGCTAAGGTAACTTCTTGTCCATAAATCAAACCTTGAATTATAAGAAATCTTCCCAAAAGATCCCTTTTTATAGTTTTTATCATAAATTCAATCTTTTAGCTACAGTGATTACTACTATCTTGCTTTTGATGTACCAAACAAGGTGCAAAGTGGCTCTCAAAGAGAATGAAGTGGGCATGGCACAGCCAGAGTTGCTTCTTCTTCACAACAGCCGAGGGTGGAAGAGTTCACTCAGGAACGAGGCCAGCAAGGAAGGCAGCTGGGTTAGAGGGAGGCTGAGTTCTCTGGGATGGATAAGCAAGTGTGGGGAGGCGAAAGGGAGAGAGAAGAGAGAGAGAGCTGGGCAGGAACCCAAGAGGAGTAGGGTGGCGGCTCTTCTTCACCCCTGTCCAGACAAGGAGACTGAGAGAGGGAGACTCAAGTTGGCTCCACCCTAACCCAGAGGCAGCCAGAGGTTGCTTTCACCCTCAGGCAACAGCTTCAACTCCTCCCCTCCTCAAGCCTAACAAAGAAGCTCCTCCCACCAGATCTACCCAAGGAAAGAGAGAGAGAGAGAGCCTGACTCGGCTGAGGTCCCTCTCCCCGAGCCAGAAGAAGTAGCAAGCACCAGGCTGCCACCACTTCTGGGTTAGTTTTAAACTCCATCTCAAACTGCCTGAGAAAAAAAGCTTTATTTTCTCGCTCGCGCCAGGGAGCGTGGCAGTTTCTGTCATTAACTGCTTTTTCTAGCTTGGGGAGAGCAGCTTGGCTGAGCCCAGCTCTCCCTATCCTTCCTTCGGTGGATCTGGCGGGAGGAGCAAGTTTCCTTGCTGGGCTTGAGGAAGGGGAGGCAGAACTGTTGCCTGAGAGCAAGAGCAACCTCCGGCAGCCTCTGGGTGCAGACAGATGCTGCAGAAGGGCAGGAAAGAAGCCAGTTTTGACAGAGACCAGGGACCCTGTGCGGGGATAGAGGAGGCAAACTGGCTTGAACATGGGCGGGCAGTTTGTGGCGGGGTGGGTTTCAAAACTTTTACTACCTATTCTGTGGGTGTGGCCTATTTGGGGGCATGGCTTGGTGGTCATGTGACTGGGTGGGAGTAATCAACTTGTAAAATATGATGAAGCTCACTTAACAACGCTCTTGCTTAGCAACCAAAATTTTGGGCAAAATCGTAGTCATAAGTCAAGGATTATCTGCCTTCCTCTTCATGGCAGCCTTGTCTTAGTAAACTCCTTCTCCTTTCTGGTAATTTTCCTCTCTGTTAGAGGCACCAAAATAATCCAGACAATGTAAGGTTTCCTGCTGCAGCAGGGGTTGGACTAGATGACCTCCGAGTAGCCTTCTAGCCCTAAATTGCTGTGCTGTCTTTATTTATTTATTTATTTATTTCTCCCTTCCCTCTGTGGGAAGCAACCCCTCTCCAAATAAAATATTACTCATAAGGCTTCCAGAAAAGAAAAAATCAAGCTGCTAACAAAGAAACGTGCCTGAGGCTCATTCCACATTCCTGCCAGATAAAGATAATGAGATAATGAGCCTATAGAAAGCTTGGCTACATTCACACAAGCAGGGAATCATCCAAACACAAAGCCCATATTGCAGAAACCCCAAAACTTCAAAAACATAGACCCAAGTAAGAATCCTTCCTTTTATCCTGTTAGTTGTTCAGCTGACCCAGAAACAAACTGCTGAATGTCACTTTGCAAATCTCCTTCCGAGCAGCTTTTCAATTTAAAGCAGGGGTCTCCAAAGTTTGCAGCATTAAGACTTGTGGACTTCAACTCTACAGCCAGGCATTCTCAGTTTGGAGAGTCATTTCTCCTTTGCTTAATCTCCCGGCTGAAAAGTGAATTTCATTCTAACACCTTCCTCTTTCTTTCTTTCTTTCTTTCTTTCTTTCTTTCTTTCTTTCTTTCTTTCTTTCTTTCTTTCTTTTCTTTTCTTTTCTTTTCTTTCTTTCTTTCTTTTTCTTTCTCCCTTCCCTCCCTCCCTTCCTCTTCTCTCTCTCTCGCTCTCTTTTACTTTTTAAAGGCTTTTTTTCCCTTGCCTGAACCAGCAGGGAAAAAAGGCTTTTTAAAAAAACTTCTGATGAAGCTTCTGATGGGAGAACTACCATTTCAGCTGGTCCAGTCCGGTCCAGTCCACCAGATTTTCACCGCCTCTTCTGGTGTACCATACCATACCGGGAGGAACCCATCTCTGGTTTGCAGCCAGCATGTCCTTTGCTTGTTGGAGTACTCCCCTTCGCCCTTAGTGATGGGGGCTGCTTTATTGAGCTGTGGTACCTCTAGGTGCTGCTGGTGGGAGGAACGCTTACCTCCATTGCCTCCAAAAGGGGAGAGCAGGTGCATGGTGGCATAGAACAGCAGGCACTGTGGGTGCAAGTGGAAGGTGCTGGGCATTGGGGGGGGTGCATATTTGCCTCGCAGAAGTTGCTGGGCTCCATCCAGTAGCTAAAGCGCACTGTGGTGCATGGTCGTAGGCCGGTGGGGATCTGGTGATGGCAGTGCTTCCTAGGAGCACCTGCTGCTCCCCTCTGCCTTTGGAGGCAAGTGCTCCTCTCAGTGGGGCGGCCATGGTGGTCCACTCCAGGCCTGAAGTCTCGCAACTAGCCTGCTCAGCCAAGCGCGGCCCACCTGCTGGCAGTCTCCCTGATGACGGGCGGTTGGTTGCGAGCGCTCTTCTAGCCTGGGCGCATGCCTTTGAGCCCAGGCTTTGGGGCTCCCAGAATGGCCCATGTGGCTCCAGTTGTGCCTGTCGCCAGGGAGACAACCTCTTGTTTTGGTGAAATTCAAAACCTGTTCAAGAATCCTGCATTGCAGGTCTTAATCACTCCAGACATGGTGCTTTTATGGGCCATTTAGAGTGAGGAAGCCCATAGAACTGCAGGTAAGGAAGAGCCCAGAGCAGGGGTGGAATATGGTGTGCCACCTCTGGTGGCATCTGGGCACCCCAAGAGGCCCCTTCCTTGGGGAGGCTGGTCTGGCCTCACCACCAAAGATTTCCAGAGCCACCCAGCCGTCCCTCAGCTTCAGGCAGGGGTCGGGGGGACTTTGAAAATGGAGATGAGCACCACCCCTAGAGTTGGGAACCTATGCGCTAGGGGAACCTTTACCTTTAGAACACAAAGGCATAAAAGATGCTATAAAACTCACACGTAGCATTCTGTGCCAGACCCCATGAAAGCTTCACATGAAGTATAAGCCACCTTATAAGGAAGCCCCCGAAATCTGCCTGATGGGGGGGGGGGTCTTCAAACCCAGGGCATTCCAGACAACAGTCTCGAGGAGAAAACACCTGTGTAAGCAAGCAAGAGACCATGCGTGTACTTGCACCATGCCAACATTTCCCTCCAACAATATATATGTTTTCTTGCAGCTGGTTTATGCCGCTGCTGCTGACCTTTTTTAGCAGAGAAGCTTTGCCTCCTCTCTGGCCGCTCTGCTTCCCACCCCGTCTACCCCAACCAGGCTTACTTGCCTTGCTTTTGAGCCATCTCCTTTAAGACCTGGGCTTCTTAGCTTATATCCCATGCCGAAAGCAGAGTGGTGCCTTCATTTCAGCTTTTCGGTGAAAGGATGTCGACCAGAGGTGGGTTGCTTCCCCCCTCACCATAAAGAGTTTTTCAAAGTCCCCCCAGCCATCTGCCTAAAGCTGAGGGCTGGCTGGGTGGCTCCGGAGCTCTTCGGTGGTGAGGTCAGGCCAGCCTCCCAGAGGAAAGGGCCTCTTGGGGTGCCCCCTCCACACTGGAGGCAGCACCCCATGTTCCTCCCCTGCTCTGGGCTTTTTGCTTTTTTATGGGTCCCCTCACTCTAAATGACCCAAAGAAGCACTCCATCTTGGAGTGATTAAGATCCACAGTGCAGGATTCTTGGGCAGGGTTTTTATTTCACCATCCAGGGAGCCATAAAAACCTCAGACTAATAGCTCCATGATCCCACAAGTTTGTAAGCCTCTTCCCTTGCCAATGCCCTCCCCAGCCAGCTGCAAAGAGGCCATGTCTTCCAGGAGCAGGGAAGGCAGGGCTATGGCAGGCTGGAGAACTGCTGGGAGAGAGCAGGGCAGCCAACAGCAGGTGGGAAATTGTATGTGGGCCCCCAGGCCCCCAGCCAGGCCATCTCCAGGCCAGATGCACCTTTCCGCTCTGGTCCTTTGGGCAAACGGAGCTTGGGCCTCTAGCTCCATTTGCCGTGATAAAGCAGCCCCCACCACCAAGAGCGAAGGGAATACCCCAATGAGCAAAGGAGGCACCGGCCACAAACCGCCCATCTGCGTTCAAACCAGCCCGCCTCCTCTTTCCCCACATGGGCTCTCTTGAGGGGGAGGGAAAATCTCTCCAAAAACCCACTCCCCTTACCGCCACCTATGGTAACAATCCCAGCTGCTCACCTGCTGCTTTCCCAGCTACCCTCCCAGCTGACCAGGCAAAAAGTGAATGAGGATCCCCCTCAGCATTTTTCCCACTAGTGGAAAAAGTGCTGAGAGCTCACTCCCACTGCCGCTTGGAACTCCAAGGGGGGGCTGCAATGCTGGCAACTTCGGGAGATGCTGGCTGGTGGGAAGGGGAGCTAGGCTAGTGCAAATGCTTCATCTGTGTGTAGGCAGGAGGAGGCAGTTCTGTGGATGCACATGGCGAAGGCGAGGCAGGGTGAGCGTTAAAGTGGGCCAGTTCAGGGTATGGCCAGCCAGTGTAATAAAAATTGTTCTGCGCATGCGCAAAAGCAAGAAGCAAGATGGCAGCTCCTATGGTGCCACCAGGAGAACCAGTTTCAGGGCATGGCAGACCTGGGTCGTTGCCAGTTCAGCATGCAGGAACCGGCAGCAACCCAGGCTGCCAAACCACTGCTGGTTCAATTGAACTGGTCCAAACCGTTAGGAACCCACGTCTGACATCCATGATCACTTGACTGTATTTGGGCATTTAGTAACCAGTTTTCTTTTACAGCTGGTTGCAGCATTCCAGATGACATGATTACAATTTATGACTTTGCCAATTGCCAGCAGAAAATATCCATAGGAATGTATTGACTCATCTAGTGACTGTGGAGTTCACTTAATGACCACTGCATTTGCTTGACAATATGGCATTTGTTTAACGACCACTGAAAATTAAGTTGTAAAATTGGGTGTAATCATGTTGGGGCCTGTACATAGCCATCATGACATGATGGAAATTTTGGGCACCATTATGGTCAAACGTTGATATTATTTGTATTATAGAACTATAGTACAAAAGCATGAAAATAGGGCTTTTTATTTTATAAGGCACAATAATCCGAGGTCTCTCCAAAACCCTAGCCCTTCTTATTCTGCATTCTTCAATCCTCATCTAAATCTTGATTCCCAATTATTAAATGACTGCCCACTTATGCTATACAATTATTAATAATCAGGACAGCTTCTCAGTATGAAAATGAATATTACTATTTATCCATGTATTTATTAAATTTATTTACTATTAGGTTACTCTGGGCAGCTAACAACAATAAAATTATTAAAAATGTATATAATTATGGCAACTTGATAGCATCATGGCATCTTTTATATTGGGGCATTTTAATGGGGAATGTTTTTTAAAAAGTTTTCAAAATTCTGTCCTTTTTAAAGGTGTTGCATATCCAATGCATGCAAAAGAAGGGGAAGCTTCAACTGCATGATTTTGGTACCATTTTGATTACTTCAACAGATGCTCTACAGGTTGAGAATGGATAATTGTGCAATATTGACCGTACCTTCAGCAAGCCAATAACTAGTGTTCTATTTTAAATGTACCTTTGGAGTGAACATATATCGCAGTCCATTCGTAGCTCCATGAAGTGTTAAGACTCTGATCAAATATATGATAAGAACTATATAAGGTAATATAGCTGTTACATAAACAACCTGCAAAAAAAAGTTACATTTGTTAGAAGTGCAAATATTTCTATAGCCGAGAATTAATATCTTTATTTTAAGTTCTAAATGAGTTTCAAGAATATTATTATTTTGCATTCTTTAGCATTATTAGCTTGGAGGAAGATTATCCATGGGGTTGCAATGGGTCGGACATGACTTTGTGACTAACAACAACAACAAGCATTATTATGCTATTATTTAGCATAATATTAAATATTAGCATTTAGATTAAATTTCAAATGGTGAATATATGTAAACCATTAATGAACTTTTAGCGATGACCTTCAATGTTATGTAATACTATTTGGAATGACCATAATTTAAGCTCTGCTTTCTTATGAAAAATAAATAAATTACCAGCTTTAATAATCTTATATATGTAATTCCTGACTTACAATTGAGCCCCAAAGTTCCATTGCTAACCAAGACTATTGTTAAGTGAATTTTGCCCAATTTTATTACCTTTCTTGCCACAATTCAGGGAATAACAGCAGTTAAATTAGTAACACAATTGCTAAGTGAATCTGGCTTCCCCATTGACTTTGCTTGTTAGAAGGTCACAAAAGGTAATGACAGAACCCCAGGACACTCAACTGTCATAAATACATGCCAGTTGCAAAGCATTCCACTTTTGATCATGTGACTTGGGGATACTGCAATGGTAACTAAAAAATGAACAGAAGTCACTTTTTTCAGTGCTGTTGTGGCTTCGAAAGGTCACTAAACAAATAGTTATGTTGAGGACTATCTGTAGTTGGCTAAAAATTGTAATATTCTAATAGTAATTTAAATATCATCTAGTAGGGCAAGTTTTCAAATCTTTCTATGAAATGTTTAATGTTGTCCCAGTTCAGTTCAGTTCAGATTTTTTTTCATGTACCTGCGCATATGTACAATCATGCACATGCATCACTGCCTATTTCATTTCAACTATACATACTTTTGTGATAAGAGAAATTCACAGAGCTCAGAGCGTATTTCTCTGTTAAAAAGTCACCACACTAATTGTCTTTACTCATACTGAGTTTCCCTGAAAATAAGCCCTCCCCTTATAATAAGCCTAATTGGGCTTTGAATGCATGCATTAAACTAATCCTCCCGGACATAACCCCACCAAGTATATAAGTGCATATGCAGCCAGTCCCTGCCATTTCCTCTGGTTGCTTGCCACCTAAAAAAACACAAGGTGAGAACATGCCCCAGGCACCCCACACGCACCCCACCCCACACTTCTGTAAAGCTACTGATAATGGCTGCCGCAAAAAGAGTGACAGGCCTAGTGATGTGCCTTGCGCCTAACTCCTTGCCTCCTGCCACCTCTAGCAACTGTGGCTGCTTTTGCAGTTGCAAAAGAGGCAGGAGGTCCAGTGACGCACATTGCTGGGCCTCCTCAATGCTTGCCCTACATGCCCCTACCTACTGTTAATGGCCACTCCCACAACACCACGGTAGCCACCATGCACCTCCTGTCAGGCTGTCACCCTAATGGCCACTGCAAAAAGAGCAGCAGGCCTAGCAACATGCCTTGCACCTTGCGCCCATTTACTCCTGCAGCTGAGTGAAAAAATGAGAGGAAGAATGGGGAGAGAGAAAGAAAATAAAATAAAACAAAGAGAGTGAAAGAGAGAGTGAGAATGAGAGGGGAAAGAGAAATAAACAGAAATGAGAGAGAATGGGGAGAAAGGAAAGGAAAGAGCGAGAGGGAGGGAGAGAAATGAGAGAGAAAAAGAGAGAAAATGAGAAAAATGAGGAAATGATGGGGGAGAGAATGAGGGATAGGAAAAAGAAAATGAAACAGAAATGGAGGGAGGGAGGGAGGAAAAACCCATTTCCCACACACAGGGAAACCACAATGCCAAATCCCAACTACCACACCCCAGGGTTTTGGATTAATGGATTTAATTATCTAAAATGACTTTTATTTGATCCCCAGACAAGATGAGTTTAAAAAGAAAAAGCTACTCCATGGAATTCAAGAAAGGAATCATGGAAGATTCTCAGAGCGAGAATCTGGCAGCTTTCTGCAAAAAGCAATAGCAATAGCAATAGCAGTAGACTTATATACCGCTTCATAGGCCTTTCAGGCCTCTCTAAGCGGTTTACAGAGAGTCAGCATATTGCCCCCAACAATCTGGGTCCTCATTTTACCCACCTCGGAAGGATGGAAGGCTGAGTCAACCCTGAGCCGGTGAGATTTGAACCGCTGACCTGCTGATCTAGCAGTAGCCTGCAGTGCTGCATTTAACCACTGCGCCACCTTGGCTCTAAAAGATGATGTTGGATCTCCATATGGTCCGAAAATGGAGAGTAGAGTATGATAACCTCAGTGAACAGGTACAAGAATGGTAAGAAGCGCAAGTGTGGATCAGGTCGGCAGCCATTATTTCCTGAACTTGAAGACAGCATCTCTGAATGGATTGCTGACAGAAGAGCAAAGGCTTTAGTTGTATGTAGGACTGTTATTTAACCATTTGCCCTTGCAATGGCACCACAGTTGGAAATTACCCAGGAACAATTCAAAGCCTCTCAACACTGACTGGATAGCTTCCTTTAGTGAGAAGTTCCACCTCACCATTCAAGCTGGAAGATGGTGAACTTGTCAAATGGGCACTTGCATTCAAGTCGCTCACTGATGTCATTGACTTTTCCAAATACCAGCTATTGAACATGATCGCCATGGACAAAACAGCAGTGTTTATTGGCCAGGAGCTCAAACAACTATTGACCAGAGGGGTGCTACATCAATTTATATCCCTTCAATGGGATATGAAAGTACATGTGTGATGTGCACATTGGCTTTTCATATGGATGCAACCAAAGTCACACCGCTAATAATAAGCAAGAAAAAGAAAGACAAAATTGAAAGGGTTTCATGGATTTATGTCCTTGAAACTGAAAAGGTCTGGTTCACCCAAGCAACTATCAGGAAGTGAGTGGAGCTAATGATCCCACTTGTTGTGCAAGGTGGCCAAAGAGGCATGGTGATCTGGGACTCAGCCAGCACTCACCCCTGCCAAGGACATGAAAAAATGTCTTGCCCTATACAGGATTGATCAAATTATGATATCTGCAGGAATGACTGGCTATCTCCAGACATGAACATCGCTATTAACAAGCTGTTCAAGGATCATCTCCACAGCCAAATAAATAAATACAATGAATACCGAATGGTAAGAAACCAGCAAGGGAATTTTGAAGCCTGGCCTGCCAAAGCTTGTGAATTGTGTTATGTATTGAAAATGAGTAGTTGAAGTTCTTACTCAAGTCCCCTGTTGAGATGGGAAAATCATTTATTCTGATTGTGTTGACTGGCTGACACCTCCTATAAAGAGAGTACTGTCAGCCAGGCTATTGAACTTTGTTACCACTTGAGTTAATAAACTGGTTTGACTGAAGATCACTCTGGCCTCAACTCTGTTCTTCATCCAGAACTTAACACTGGTGATGAAGGTGGGGTGAATGGAAACTGATGCTGCAAAAGAGCTGATCACTGAACCACTCAAGAGCTGAAGTCACCGGAGACGATCCATCTTTTGTCACCGCTCCATTGACCATAGGCTCATCGACCCAGATTGCTGGAGCTTGCAACAGTCTGTTGGAAATGGCTGCGCTAATGATGTTTATTCCATACAACTCATACATTGCTCACTTCGAATGTTTCCTTGAAGCCAATGAGTTTACAGAAATCTTGGATGACAGGAAAAGGGCATTATTCCTAAGCTTCTGCGGCCCAGACAGCTTCGAGATGGCCAGGGCTCTCCTCGCTCCTTTGCTCCTTCAGTCAGTACCATGGGTCACACTGCAGAACAAGCTACAGAATCACTACGCACCCAAATCTTCATGAATTGCTCACTGCACACTTTCCATCATTGCAAATAGGCAGAGGGCAAATTCATCAACAAATACATTGCAGTCCTTTGGAAGGCAGCACTGTATTTCAAATTCAGAGACTTAGATGACCTTCCTTTGGACAGAGTGGTTCGCAGAGTGAGGAATGTCAAGTCACAGTGGCGTCTCCTTGCAAGAACAGACCTCACCCTACAGATGGCAGTCAATGAGGCACAAGCAGTCAAAATGTTAAATAAGTCAACGGCTGAGATCCAGAAATCAAACAGCCCACCAGCAATTGCTGTACACCATGACAATGTGGACCATAAGGAATCAATGGATGAAGACGAGAACAACCATTGGCCCAAATGTCACAAAGAGAAAAGCATGACCACAGAAAAAAAGCAAACAGCATATGTGGGTTGTGGCGAAAATCACCCGCAAGCGCGTATAAATTTAAGAACACAATCTGCCAAAGGTGTGAGAAAAAGGGACATTTGGCTAGAGTTTGTCATGCCATCCAACCAACAAGACAATCTGCCCCCCAAAGATCACAATAAAAACAACACAATATGGAAAAGGCTGTGTCACCATCTCCAAGGGCGTCTGCCAGGCAGAAACAGCCATTGGGCAAGCCAGCCTTTCCTATGTTAAGAAGATCCATGTCACTGTCATGATTCAGGGTTCCCCTTGTCACATGGAAGTGGACACAGGATCTTCCATGACCATCGTCTCCTAAAGCACCATAAAAAGGACTGGTGCCAAAAATTTCTAAAAGACAGCTGAAATATTGCCATCTTCACCTCTGAGACTACCAAGGGAGCAGCATTCCTGTCATCGGAAGTGGAACCTTCCAAATAGCATTCAAGAATTTTGTGGGCCCCCTGCAAACTGATCATGGTGGATGACTCCCTACCAAGTCTATTGGGACTAGACTGGTTCTCCTCCCTGGGTCTGGGAGTTAGTGGCATCAACTCCATCAGATATTCAGATATTGAGACTTTGACCTAGGAGTTTGTTGACATTTTTGAAGGAGACCTGGGCACATATACAGGTACACCCATATCCTTTAACCTTGACCCAAGATTGCTCCAATCCGCATTAAGCTGTGACGAGTACCATTTGCATTACGCTCAAAGGTGGATGAGAAACTGGACAAGCTCATCACCCAGGAAATCCTGGAACTAGTCAACCATGCAAAATGGGGAGACTCCAATGTGACTCCCATAAAACTGGATGGCTCTGTCCATATCTGCACAGACTATAAATGCACTTAAAACAAGGCGCTGCAGCAAAACGCATACCCGGTGCCAATCATTAACATCATCTGCATTCTCTGAGTGAAGGGAAGGTCTTCTCTAAAATGGACCTGGCCCAAGTTTACCAACAACTACCCGTTGATGATGCAACAATCGAAGCACAAACAATCGTAACACATTGGGAAGCCTTTAAGTGTCGCCGGCTGCAGTTAGGGGTGAGTGTGACATCAGGACTATTCCAGAGCCTAATGGAGTGCCTATTACAAGGCATTCCAGGCATTGTGCCATACTTTGGTGATGTTTTAGTGTCAGTTGCCGATGACACACAACTCCTCAACTGTCTACGTGTGGTAGTCAACTGGTTCCAGGAAGTGGAAGAAAGAAAAATGCAAGATTTCTGTCCAACAGGTAGAGTTCCTCAGATACCTTATTGATGTCTCAGTGTTACACACCACAAAGGCAAAGGTCCAAGCCATCTAGGAAGCTCCAACACCCAGAACAAAATTAACTCAAGCATTCTTGGGGCTCCTAAACTTTTATAGTATTTTTTTGCCACACAAGGCTTTAGTAGCTGAGCATCTTCATCAATTGGTAGACAAAAAGACATATTGGTCCTGGGGCCAAAAAGAAGCCACTGCATTCTCAGCTGTCAAGGACCTATTATCCTCTAACAGTACAATACAATGAGAAACCTTCCCTTAGTTCTCACCTGCGACACTTCCCCACTTGGCATGGGAGCAGTCCTGAGCCACTGATTCCTGAATGGGACAGACTCTCCAATTGCATTCTTTCTACGAACTTTGTCATTGGGTGATTGAAACTACAGCCAGTTAGACAAGGAAGTCTTGGCTGCGGTCACAGGAGTCAAATGCTTCCACAAATATCTATACGGCAGACGCTTCAACCTTATGATGGACCATAAACCACTACTGGGCCTACTTGCTGGGAATTGACAGATGCCTCATGTTTTGTCCCTTTGCATGAGGCACTGGACAATTTTTGTAGCAGCACACAACTACCATCTCATACATCAACTGGGTAAGAACCTGAGCCATGCTGACAGCCTCAGCCAATGCCTGCTTCTGACCATTATAGAAGACCTGACCCAAGCAGACTCTGTCCTTGACAACTTGCTATCCAGCCTCATTATAGTGGCAGAGGTCACTGGACCCCTCCCACAAAGACCAGGTAATCGCCCAAGTGCTTAACTGGGTGTAGAGGGGGTGACCAAAGGGACCAGTCAATGCAGAGCTTCTGCCCTTCCACACTAGGCAACATGAACTGTCAGCTCAAAGGTGTTGTTTACTTTGGGGAAATAGAGTCATAGTGCCACAGATGCTGTAGGCCACCCAGGTATTGTAGAATGAAGAAACTCACCTGTAGCTATGTCTGATGGCCCAACATGGGCAAAACCATTGCTGAATGGGTCATGTCGTCAGCCTGCCAATAGTCAAGACCAGCACCCCATCCACTCCTGCACATGAATGGGAAGCACCCAAAACACCCTGGTCAAGAATCCATATTGACTTTGTGGACCCCTTTCAGGGACAGACATTTATGGTGGTTGTAGATGTATACTCTAAGTGGGTGGAGGTTGTGCTAATGACAACAACCACCTCAGATGCTGTGATCAAGACATTCCAAAAATGTTTTGCATCCCATGAACTGCCAAACATACTAGTGTCAGACATGGGCCACAGCTCATGTCAAACCAATTCGAACTGTTTCTGGTGGGTCATGGTATCTGTCATGCCCTGGTTGCACCATTCCATCCTGTCAGCAATGGACAGGCAGAGAGAACGGTATGGTCAGCAAAAGAGGCACTGGCATGAATGAGCCTGGTTTCTGAAGCAACAGCCACCAACCCACCTACTTCAAATGCTGAAATGACTGGACTGCATAGATTGGAGTGGATGCACTACTATCCCGCCTATCTACAAGATTACACATACTAAAGCATAAAATTAAATATGCAATATTCTGTCTTAGTGGGGAGGGGTGTTACATATTGAAAATAGTATTTGAAGTTCTCTCTCAAGTCCCCTGTTGAGGCGGGAAAATACTTTATTCTGATTGGTTGACTGGCTGATAGTCTTCTATAAAAGGAGTACTGTCAGCCAAGCTATTGAGCTTTGTTACCACTTGAGGTAATAAACGAGTTTGACTGAAGATCATTCTGGCCTCGACTCCATTCTTTGCCCAGAATTTAACAAATTGGGTCAAGAATGTGTGGGAGAAAATAAGTAATGCCTGTGTTTGCAAATCCAATAATAGCAGGCTACATGGACAGGAGGTACTCTTTTAAGGAGACTGCTATTGCTAAGCATGAGTTTTGAATAAAATGGGCTCACAAGAAACATAGACTGGAATTCAGGATGTGGAGAGTTTTGATGATGTTGTGGAAGATAATGACATGACTACCAAATTGGAATAAATTGTTGAGTTTGAATAAATTGGTTAATTTGAATAAATTAATGAATTTGAATAAATTGATTGTTGTACCAAACATGAACATTGTGGTTTCCTTGTGTGTGAGTTAGGGTTTGCAATTGTGGCTTTCCTGTGTGTGGGAAATAGATATCTCTTTCCCTCCCTCCCTCTCAATTTCTGTTTCTCTCTCACTTTCCTCTCTTTCATCCCTCTCTCAATTTCTCATTTCTCTCTTTCTCCCTTTTCTCTCTCTCACTTCTCTCGCTCCTCCCCTATCGTTTTTTTCCTTTCTCTGTCCCATTCTCCTTCTCATTTATGTTTCTCTCTGTCTTCTCCCACTCTTTTTCTCTCTTTCCTATCTCTCTCCCATTCTCCTCCATTTCAGTTTCTCTCTTTTTCCTCTCCCTCCCCCTCTCTTTTCTTCCTTTCTCTGTACGCATTTCTCTTTCTCTCTCATTTCTCTCCCTTCCTCCTCTCTTTTCTTTCTCTCTTCCCATTCTCCCTCTCATTTCTGTTTCTCTCTCTCTGTCCTCTCCCACTCTTTCTTTTTCTTTTCTTTCTTTTTTCCCTTTCCTTTCTCACTCCCCATTCTCTCACTTTTCGGTTTCTCCTCTTTTCCCCCTCTCTTTCTCCTTTTCTTTCCCTTCTCCCCATTCTCTCTTTTTCTCTCCCTCATTTCCCTCCCTCCCTCTTTCCTTTCTCTCTCCCCATTCTCCCTCTCATTTCTGTTTCCCTCTGTCCTCTCCCTTTCTTTTTCCTCTCTCACTCCTTTCCTTTTTCTCTCCACATTTTCTCTCACATTTCTGTTTCTTTCTTTTTCCTCACCCTCTCTCTTTTCTTTATTTCTCTTCCTTTCCTTTCTCTCTCCCCATTCTCTTTTTCTCCCTTTTTCCTCTTTTCTCATTTCTCTCCCTCCCCCTCTCTCTCTCTTTCCTTTCTCTCTCCCAATTCTCCTTCTCATTTGTTTTTCTCCTCTTTTTCCTCTCACTCTTGTTTCTTTTCTTCTTTCTTTCCTCTCCTGCTCCTCCCCCCCGCTCTCTCTCTCTCTTTTCTTTCTCTCAACCATTCTCTCTGTCATTTCTATTTATCTCTTTTTTTCTTTCTGTACCAGCCAGCTTTGCCAGTATGTCAAACCTTGTGGCGGTGGTGCAGTTTGTGTGTGCAATGGCACAACAAATCTTGCAGAGTCCTGCTTCAAGAGGCAGCAGCAGCGGGACATCTCGAAGCGAACAGCGATGAGCTGCTAGGGTTGCAGGGTCTATTTTCAGGAAAACATGGTACAACTAACTATAATTGCCTGGCAAAATTAAATCCCAAATTATTTTAAAAGATTTTCAGGATTGTTTTTCTTGGCTTCCAATTATATTATAAAATGCCAGTATGTTCAACCCAGTTCATTTCTTACCTTGCCAGTTATTCTGTTCCACGCAGACCTACACAGATAGACCACTAGCCATGCAGAATGAGACAAGCTGCTTGTTCCCATTGGATGCTTCCACTTCCTCATGGATGAGAATATTAAGGGTTTTCCTGTACCAAAAGTACTGAGTGGGGTGTTGCTTTCTCACATTCTTCCTCATAGTTTGTGTGGTTATATTCAGTGACAGCTTGCCCATGGCAAAGGATCCTTCAAGGATGAATCACACATTAAACCCATATTGATTATTCCCAATATTGTCAGACAATCCAAATAAAAAGGCTGCAGTACAAGATATGGGGAAGATGGGTATGTGGTTAAGCGCGTGCCACCGTGTTTAATCCCCAATGTGAGAAATCACCAATGACAATTTTCAGGCCAGAACGATAGTATTGTAAATACTTAACATTTCAAGAGCAGGAAGTATTGTACAGAGCAAATTAATTCAAAAGGGCATAAAGAAAATGCTATGGGTTTGACCACTACCTTTAGAAGAAGCATTGGAACATTCACACTGGAAGTAAGCAATCTGCTGCTGGGTTTGCTTCATTCTTGTTTACAAAAAGATTCTTATGTACCCATGTGTTCCTGGGAGACTTTGCCAGATCCTAGCTATGTAAAGTGTAAAGATCTTGACATAATTTACTATCAATCTTGGGAATCTATGTAGAATTATATCTATAATTAATAAGCAACAGAAAACTATATAGACAAATTGGGAGCTGCTCCTCTTCAGTGACAAGCACTTATATTACATGAACAGGGACCTGAAAAACCTGAAACATTTCTGGAGCATAATCAGTGGTTTGAGGTGTTTTTTTAAAATAGTGTGTCATGATTAGAGAAGAGATATTCAGTCAGGGATTGGGGGAGGAGGTCAATTTGTACGAAAATCTATGAATTACTAATGAAGCTTTGAGAGATTAACATATTGATACTTAAAAGAATCTTATTGTTCTCAGGCCTTTCCAAATGTATTCAACTTTGCTACATTTGTTATTTTTAAATTATTTGCCACCATCTTGTATCCAATGCTCTAAGAGGTTTACAACATGAAAAACATGAAAACATAGAAATGTCCATTATACAACAGCAGATAAACCATTAGCAATCCTAAAGATAAAATGGCAAAGAAGGGTGCTGGACATATGGGATGTGGACGGTGGCATTGAACTTAGTCATCTGCCTCCAGTATGAAGCTCCACCCATGGGGATCCTAAACCATTTGGCAGAGCAGGTCTTCAGGCTCTTGTGGAAGGTCAGGAGCCAGTCTCACGTCTGGGTAAAATGTTCCAGAGGGTAGGAACCATGGCAGAGAAGACTCTAATCCTGGATCCCACCAGCTGAAATTCCTTGACTAACAGGCTCTACAGTATGTCCACTTTGCTGTTGCTGGTAGGGCAAGCCAGTCTCATTGGGTGAGATGGTTCCTCAAATAGCCTGGAGTCATGCCATGCATGGCTTTAAAGACTATGACTAAGACTTTGAACTGCACCCAAAGCAGACTGGCAACCAGTCGTGAAGCAGTGGTGTAACATGGGCAACTCTAGGGGTCAAAGAACTGCCCATGGGCCACGTTCTGCACCCAGCTGTAGCTTCCAAATGCTCTTCAAGGGTAGCCCCATATAAGTGCATTGCAATAGTCCAGATGTTAGTGGATAGGCTTGAATGCCGAGTGCAGGGATTCTTGATCCAAGAAAGGCTGCAACTGGTGCACAAAACAAAGTTGTTCAAGGGCTCTCCCAGTCACTTTTGTTTTATCTTTGACCTATATGTGTGCCACATATCCCATGCAGTTTTGTATTGTTCCCAATGTTTTCAATACTTGCCAGAGAGAATAAATGCAAAAAGGAGGACTAGATTGTTATACGTTTGAGGAGCCTTGGCGTTCTCTGAACTTGGTTGCTTGTTGACATTCATTACTCAACAGGTAACATCTAAAGATATGAATACAACATTTTGCCACTAACTGACCATGTTGTAAGAGCTGTTGCACATTTGCTGTTGTTCTACAGAGAAAAGGATTGCTAGTTCTTTTCTATTAAGCTACTGACAGTAGCTTAAATATTTCATTAACCATTGATGATACAACCTAGTTGGATAATAAAATGTTTACAAACAAACAACCCAGTTCAGAGAGCATCAAGGAATTCACAGCTTAGCCATTTTGTTATAAGCTTGCTAATAATAATCAGTTCTGTAATCAAAATATTCCAAGGAATTGTTATGAATTATTATTTAAGTCAAGATGGCCAGCATAAGTATATATGAATTAACATTGGTTGTTTTACTCTACTAGAATCTCTAACAGCATTCAAACTATATGGAAAATGGTGAAATATGCTGAAAGAAGGCATTCTTCCTCAACTGTAAAGTAAATTGAGATTTTCCACATTTTGTACCATATGAACCTATGTCCTGCACTGAAATAAGCAAAAGTAAACATAAGTTTTAGTCTACATCGAAGGAAATAAACTGAACAGGAGTGCATTTTTATGATAATGCTCTGCATTTCTCTCTCTCTCTCTCTCTCTCTCTCTCTCTCTCTCTCTCTCACACACACACACACACAAACACCCACAACACCACGATGTCAGCCTCTGCTTTGCTGTTGCTTTCGGCTGCCATGAAACGGGGAGGGAGGGCATGGTATTTGGGAGGGGTTACTCATTGTGCTGGAGGAAGGTTCTGGAGCTCAGCTGCCTGTCGGACTACGCATGCGTGGGAGATTCCCGCCAGGACTAACGGAACCGACATTCCATCTTCGTGATGCCTTTTGAAGTTATCTCACACCTGACACTTGGGAGAATTATGATTGGACTGTAACTGTGATGCCAAGGGGTGGGGAATGGGTTATTCTATATCAATCGCTTTCGTGCCTAAATAATCAGTCTTCGCTTCGCTATGCCTTTAATCATTTATAATTAGTAAAAGTACACTTGATTTCTACTCATGGAGTCTCGTGGTCTTCTTTCCTAATTATCTAATGGAGAGGTTCTGACACACACACACACACACACACAATAGATACTGCTATTGCACAGCAAAGTGAGAGGTCATGACAGTTATTGCAGGGAAGTTTTTTGTTTGGTCATATATTCCGATTTCATCTTAGTGCACTCTGAACAACCCAAGTCCAAGAAATATTATGCAATTAGAATTTTTGTGTAGAACATCATAAAATGTTGCCAAAACCTATCAGTAAAATCCAATATATGACTTCAGGGAGAGATTATTTTGTTTAATTGCAAAATGTATTTATTTCACTGTTATTTCAGACAGCACTGGTTATGCATTACATGGGCAGATGTTGCATACCAGATATTTGCTGTCTTCTAAAACCAATCCAAAATGTCAATGGAGCGCTGTATCCTGTAACCAGAGAGGTAGGATATGCTCACAACAACCTAAAGTAGTCTGCAAGAGCTGGACAGATTCCCCAACCCAGATAAGGTTAGTAATCACATATTCAGCTAATTTTGCTAGAACCAGTGGCATCTGCAACAAACCACAATGACATCAAACATGAGGTTGTGTGCAATGATTCCATTATGCAAATGCCACAATTATGTACCTGCACCACAATGTCTGCTACAAGTAGATAAGTCATAGAATTTGCATGATGGCATTATCATATACATGTTATTGATAATTGTCCCATCTTTGTCCCTTGTGAAGACATATAGCTAGATCACACTCATGGCAAAAATTCTGCCAGTAAAAGATGGACAATGATAATTTAAAGTGAAATACACATAAAGCTGCCTCAGTTGTGGGCTGAGGAAGCATAACATAAAATAATTATTGTTGACTGCAGTATGTTTATGCCACAGTGAGGAATATGAAAAGAAGCCCTTAGCAATACAACACACACACTCTCTCTCTCAACCTGTTCAGTCACAACATCCTACAAGAAAGGAAGATAACTGACACATTGCTGAAGTTCAAGACATTGTTTGACCCACCTGAAATGAATGGAAAAGATACCAAAATGCCCAGCCATTTATAACATTGTAGTACATGGAGAGGAAAAATGACACAAAACACTGGCAATTCCTGAAAACAAAAAATAAGTCAGGCAAACATAATTAATTGATCATTTTAACACCCCCTCAGAAAGAATCAACAGAAATGTGGATGCTTTCAAACAATCTCAGATTTTTTTAAAGGTCTCCGTACAAACTTTAAAAAGATGTAAGTGACTTAAGAATTGCTTTAACAAATTGACTGCTTAAAACAGTTTACAGAATAACAGAGTTGGAAGGGACCTTGATGGTCTTCTAGTCCAGCCCCTGCTTAGGCAGGAAATCCTACACCACTTCAGACAAATGGTTATCCAACATCCTCTTAAAAACGTCCAGTGTTGGAGCATTCACAGTTTCTGGAGGCAAGTGTTCCATTTATTAATTGTTCTGTCAGGATTATATTTGTACAGCTCATGCAGAAGCCTTAAATTAATGGTTGCTCTAATTAGCAGCCCAGATGTAGTGCTTACACTCCTGAGAAGGTTTGATACAGTGCTGGCACTGTTATAAAGCTTGCAGCACTTCTAATGAATCATTTTTGGGAGATGTACAGTCTTAATCTAACTAATCCCCTCCTTTGCATATTTTCTTGTAATTATTTCCATGAGACTTTTCACATAAAAAGAACACCCAGAGTGAATGATAGGCCATTAAAATAGTAGATTCTTCTCTATCATTCTATTTTCTGGATTTTATTGCAAATTTTGGTAGCAAAAGTTTGAAATAGTGAGGAAATGGAAGAGGAAGCATTTTCATTAGAGAGAGAACTATAGGATCCTTCCTGCAGGAAATGGCAAAAAAAAACCCTAAAATTTTTCAAAGGAATGGAATGGAATAGTTGGAATCTTGAACAAAGAGCTTTTCACATTGCGACAATTAATAGCCTGCACCGCATAGAACCAAATGAATCCTCTCTACTTCTTTCCAGCAAATCAATAATTTCTGTAAAATAGTGCCATTTCTTCATGGATGAGTTGACCTGGCCAAAAGCATTCCAATCAACACCTTGTGGATTGTGTTACATAATGTTAGAAGGCTAGTAGCTTAGGGCAGGAAAAACCATTCTAAAGATAAGTAAGTTGTACCTAACCTTAATTCCTCCTCTTCATAATTTATACTGTTATAATCAGTTAGCTCAATTGCTTGCCTTAGCCAGTCTTACCTGTGTCTTTTCATGACACCTCAGATTGAAAGGGTCAACTGCTCTTATTCATATCTTAATTACTGTGTGCCTACATCAGTTTAAAGTTAATTTTCCCATCCATTAGATCCAAATGTAATTATAAGGCTGCCAAGGATTTGACTGGCAAAAATTGCTTATTTGAAAACATTTCAAGATTTTCCTGAATTAACAATTTAAAATTTAAAAAAGATTGATTATAAATTGACAGGATGGAAATTGTACATGTAGATTTTTTAAAAGAAAAAAGCATTGTTTGTCCTTCCCTTCATCAAAGCTTGAGTTGCAAAAGTGAGAACAAGATGTCTACAGACTTATTACAGCTAGACCTCGTCTTACAACCACAACAGAGCCCAAAATTTATGTCGTTAAATAAGAGATTTGTTAAGTGAATTTTGTCCGATTTTACAACTTTTCTTGCCACAGTTGTTAAGTGAATCATTGCAGTTGTTAATTTAGTAACATTTGTTAAGTGAATCTGGCTTCGCCATTGACTTCGCTTATCAAAGTCACATAATCCCAGGACACTGGCAGAGTCATGATATGAGTCAGTTGCCAAACATCCAAATTTTGATCACCTGGCTATGGGGATGTTGCAATAGGTTTCCCAACAATTGTGAAAATCAGACATTATCCACTTTTTCAGTGCTGTTGTAACTTTAAACTGTCACTAAACAAATAGTTGTAAGTTGAGGACTACCTGTAGAATCCATAGACAGAACAATGGATCTCTAGCAGGTATATTAAAAACCAATTCTTATCTCTTGTTCTTTAAACAAAAAAAGCAACCAATAGATGGATAAGAACCCACCAACTCCACAGAGGTAAGGACTTATAGCATTCCATGTGCCAATGCTCCCTTGGTGCATAAGTTGTCCCACTGCCAATTCCAAGAATAACAATGGCACTCCTTCCACAATTAACATAATCAAGTATGGGATTAAAATCCACCTGCAAGAGAAACAAAAGCAAATGTAGATCACAATCAACAATTTAGAACTTAGCTAAAAGCTTTACATAAGTGCTTAATAATGTAGTGTTTTTCCAACTTGACCATTTTAATATGCATGGGCTTCAACTCTCAGTGTTCCCCAGCAGTATGCTTGACAACGTATCTCTCATTACTTAAAGATAACTACCGTATTTTTCAGAATTTAAGATGCACCGGAGTATAAGACGCACCAAAGTTTTGAAGTGGCAAATTAAAAAAAAAGGTTTTGCACTCTGCAAACCTCCCCAAAATGGCCCAGTTTTTGCGAAAACTGGCCCTTTTTTTTCAAAAAGGGCATGAATAGCCCTTAGGAGGCTTTTAAAGTGTTCCTATGGGGGGTGGGGAGCCAAAATGAGGAAAAAACAGCCCATTTTTCACAAAAATGGGTCTGTTTTTCATCCAAAAAAGGCATTAGGAAGCTTATAGAGTGCTCCTGGGGGCTGTGGGGGCAAAAGTGAGCAAAAAACAGGCCATTTTCCACTCATTTCTGCCCCCCCAGCCCCAGGAACTCTCTGAAAGCCTCCTAAAGGCAATGCATAGCCATTTTGGTATTTTATTGGCCAAATCAATGCTGAAAAATTCTAAAAAATTGTTTCAACAAATTTCTCCAGAAAATACAAGGCTAAACAATTTAAAAAACTCAGAACATAGCTCCTGACTTTGATAGCAAGAACTTTCTCCATAATGAATGAATAGAATGAGAATTACGGTATATGTTTCAGAAAGGACATATACCCAATTTCTGGTACAAAGCACAAGAATTGGTCTATACTATATTCTCAATGTAATTTTTTTAAAAAAAAACTATGCTAAATCAGAATTTTCATAATCATGCTTGAAAGAATAAAGTACTCTTGGTTCATATGCTAAGCCAAAAACAAGCAACCACGTTACAGCTGAGCATCATGTATGAATCTAGTCATAAAAATGGAGTCACATATCTCCCTAGCCACTTTTATTCATTCCAAACTACATCCAAAATGCATGTTATTATGTTATAACAACACGGGTGTTGTTCTTTCACACTTGCACTGCAACATCTATCTATGAATTTTTTTAAAAAAAAACTGTTGTGAGGCACATTTTGTCCTTTGTGCCTCTTACCCTTCTTCACTTGACTCTTCTTCAACTTTGTGTTATAATATCAAATTGCTAGGTACATTCCACAAACATTAGGATGTGTGTCCATCCAGAAAGAAAACATAACAACTTCAGTTTGATTCACCTTTGGGGAAATGGATTTAGGCATGCAGATTATAGCATACAATATAATATATGAAACTGCTTAAAATAAGTTCCAGGGGCTTTTTCTAAGGAACAATTGCTTCTAAATGGAAAAGATTTATATCTGGCTTTGTCTGGTTGTTCATTTCTTGTTCTTCCTTTTTCTAGAATTGGAACTTGATAATTAGTCTATATAGACTGGCGTTTACCAGAATAATTTTATGTAAATTACATCTGGACTATTAAATACAATTTTCAAACTGTTCAGATAGAGTGGCAGTTAAAATATAACTAATTGCTATAAAACATTAAATTAAATTATAACCAAGGAAAGTGAGATAAACACCTAGATTTTGATCTAGTGGTTAAAGTGCTGGCCAAGAAACCAAGAGATGTGAATTCGGCATATAAACTGGATGAGTATTTGGGCAACTTTGGATCAGTCATCTCTCTCAGTCCAATCCACTTCTCAGAATTGAAGAAAATAGAAAAAGGAAATAGTACTACAAATATGTGTTCTACATTTTGAGTTACAGCCTAAGCTAAAAAAATAAAATAGAGTCAAAACTGATAAACAGAAATAAATATTTCCTAACTGAAATCAATAGAACCTTTAGAATATATAACTAGGATTGAACTGTGCAATTGACCAAATCTATCTTAAAGCTATACTTTTTCAATTTTTATACCCCCACTTTGCCAAAGGGGATTAGTGAAGCCTTCTCTCCAAGCAGAACCGAGATTGAATCCAGCTTGGCCTAGCCACACTGGTGAAATGAGGTTGTTCATCCATCATCCATCCACCCTTCTTGCCCCTGACCCCACTCCCTCACTATGAGGTACTTAGCAAGTGCTAGTCTACAGATTTTTCCCTAATAACTGCAATCTTTAGTTTGGAAAAATGCCTAAGATTGCCTAAATGGTATTAATCACAAGGTGTCATTTAAGCAAAAACATCTTGAGTAAATTATCTTTTGGCTTTGAAATGCCAAACTTCTACTATTGAAGAAAGGCTAATGATGAAAACCTGTGATGTATTATGGCGAATTCATTAGATAAAGTGAGGTAGCTGACTCTAGTAGATATTTGGCATTGTGAAAAGGCTTCAATTAATTATCATTGGAATTTTATTGTCAGAGAGAGAAGTGCTTGTTGAATTTCTGTCTCAGAAGCCGTAACAATTTACATGGCCTTGGGTATGATGAACTATGACCAGGATTGGGATGAAGAAGTGTTGCTAATTACTGGACTTTGGGAAAAGAAATAGCAAACTGAAGGTGGCTCTGCTCAGAATGGATCCAGTGATTGCAGCTGAATAAAAGAGCTAGTGAAACATGTTCTTTGTAATTTTCTCTAGACAAGGAGAAGAATTAAAGAATTAAGATTGCCCACAAGTGCTCCAATAGTTGCTCTTCATGAAGAGACTGCAAAACAGCAATCTCTCTCTCTCTCCTCTCTCTCTCTCTCTCTCTCTCTCTCTCTCTCGTCTCTCTCTCTCCTCTCTGTGTGTGTGTGTGGTGTGTGTGTGTGTGAATAGAGAGAGAGAGAGAGAGAGAGGAGAGAGAAGAGAGATGAGGAAAAGCCATCTTAGCTAAAAACATTGGCACCTTTCCAATGGACATTAAGTTTGTAAATTCTATTTTTAATCACCTTTGTAAATTGTTAACTATTTTTCAATTATTAAGAATAGAATGGAATAGAATAGAAGTAGAGCTGGAAGGGAACTTGAAGATTTTCTAGTCTAGTTCACTACTAAAGCAACAGACCTTATACCCAATCCAATCGCATTTCTCCATCACGTTTCACTCAATCAATTCCAACTTCTTGTGAAAGAAAAAGATCTCGTGAAGTTGGAATTGATTCAGTGAACTTTTTCACTCTTGCACTTTACAATGGGGGAGACGGAATCTCGTCCTCCTCCCAAAGCCCATTATGAGGTGGAGCCACAATGCGAACCTGCATCAGCTCGGCTCGGCAAAAAAAGAAATTTCTTTTCCTGCAGATCTGCCTGTATTGGGATGCCCAATTGGGATGCCCAATTTTCCTGCAGAGCTGCCTTTATTGGGATGCCAAGGTACAAGCAGGTTGGAGCGGGAGGAAGTAATTCAGCGTCCTGGTGCAGCGTGGGCTTTGGGCGAAGGCTGGAGGAAAGCACCGCTGGCTCCTCACACGCCCTCCCTCCCCAGTCTAGCTTGACACAGATGGCAGCTCACATTGTCCTTTCCAAGCCTGTTGTCAGTGAAGGCTGTTTTTTGCCTAGCTTTGTCCAGTTATCAGGGAGGAAAATGGACGGGGGGCTGGGGAGGAAGCTTGCATCAAGCTAAGCTGGGAAAGATGGCTGTGAGAGAAAGAGAAGTCGGATAAGGCAGACTCAGACACTTCCCGGTCCCCGTCCCAGAAGTAGCAAACTTGCACTCTCCCCTCTCTGTTAGCTCCCTTTTTCGCATGGGATTGGCTAACAGTGGGAGTGGAGAGGGAGAAGGGGGAAGCGGTAGCATTTTCATTTTTCTTTGTATTTTATATTGACAAACTATTTAAAAAACTCAGTTAATTTTTATCTAGTCTTTCTCATGAACGTCAAATACATACATATATACATACATACATACATACATACATACATACATACATACAGTAACACATATGCTAAATATAAATCACTATGTTCTGGGAAGAAGTAATGTTTTATCATTGTGGTTAGGAACACAATGTTGCCTATGCAGGGATACTGATTTGAAAATCTAAAAGTTTATGGAATGTTTAGCTGCTACAACTTAAACAGGTGGACGCTGAACATTCTTTCCAGCTCAAATGTTTATCAAATCTGGGGAAGAATATGGAACAATGAAAAATCAAAACTCTTATTTAAGGTGGATTTTTCTAAATCCCTTAGGTTTTATGTGATTCAAAAAACTTTGCTGGTACAGTATTTTAAATGAAAAATCTTAATCCTGGAAAGTTCCCTCGAATTAAATGTTATTAAGTGCCTAAATCAAATGTACGTCACTTTGTACCATGTGACCCAAATATTTACTTTGGCTTGTACTAGCCTCCTGCATCAGCTGGTTTAATTAACTATGATCATAACTTTTTTTAAAAAGAATGGTTTATGGTTCAAGCCTTGAAATCCTCATTGACTAAATCAAATATAGTTTTAAAGTTTAGCTTTCTCTGGTTTTTATTTTTAAAAGCCAAAATATTTATGTAAATATCTATGATTTGATGTTTAATCTCCAGGATTAGCAAGGCAGTCTATAAAAACAAGTGATGAAGCTGAAGCAAATGCTCAGCATAATCCATTTTATTTGGGGATTTATTTTCATGGCTTTCTGTCTGGGTCTCTGGTAAAACGCATTTTGTTCAGGGAAACTTCCTCCTTGAAAGATATTCTTATTGGATCAATGCAATTGTACAGCAACACAACAGTACAAAGAAAAGGAGTTTCCTCAATGCTTTTAGGTCAGCAAAGACATTGGGAAATATATCATGGAAACCAGGGGTGGATTGCTGCTGGTTTTACTACTGGTTTGCAACCCGCTTGAGTGAGGCATGCATGCATGTCAGTGACATGTGGTGAGGTTTATGGCTGGTGAGGCACTGACACAAATTTTTCAAATTTTTTTAGACTTGTGGACTTCAACTCCACAGCCAGGCATGCTCAGTTCCGATTTAAAGCGACAGCATTTGTTTTTGTCCTTTGCAAAATAAGTTTCCTTCTTTCTTTTCTCTTCTCCTTCCCCTCCTTCCTCCCTCTCTCCCTCCGAGGATGAAGTTTGAATTCCTCCCCCTCCGTCTGACCCAAATGTGCCTTTTCCAGCTGTTTCAGAGAGGATTTCAACTCTGCTCTTCCCTGTCATCATGAAAAGAAAAAATGTAAAAGGAAAAAGGTGAGACCTGAGGTCAGGTTGAGCTAGTTGCTGCCTCACCGTGGATGACTCTGCTTAACTGTTTAAAAAAGCCTCTAAAAAAGCGCCTTCTACAGGAGCAGGGAGGAGAACGACGTGCCTCACTTACATCAGGTTAGACTTTTAACCCTTGCTTAACTCTGCTCGAGTGATCATAAAATGCCTAAAGTCAGATTAGATGAGGCACGTTGTTCTCCTGCCTCCCCTGTAGAGGACGCTTTTTTAGAGGCTTTTTTTAAACAGTTAAGCACTTAGCAGAGTCATCTGCTAAGCCAGATGACTCTGGCAGCAACTAGCTCAGCCTGACCTCAGCTCTTGCCTTTTTCCTTTTACATTTTTTTTCTTTTCATGATGACAGCGGTGAGGCTCTGCCTCCCCTGACTGCACGTCACTGTTCAATGTAAATTGTTCTGCGCACATGTGCACGCACACACACAGTCACTGAAATCCAAAATGGTGGCAGCCAGTGGTGGCAAGGGAACCAGTTCAGGGGAGTGGCAGGCCTGGGTTGCTGCCAGTTCTGCAACCCTGGCCTGACTTCCACTACCAGTTTGACTGAACTGGACCAAACTGATAGCAACTACCTCTGATGGAAACCCTCATAGATTGACTGCCAGAAGGCAAACAGATTATTACTTTCCCTCTTCCTGGTAATCCTTTTTCTTCTGAAGAAGTGGGCCCACTTCCATATCAAGCAGAGTTATTTTCAATTCCTAGTGACCATATGGGTAGATCTTCACCAGCCACCTATTTTGCTTACTCTCTAAAAATGTGTCTATTTGCAACCAGCAACATACTTGAAAATAAAGAGGATACTTATAGACATTTATTTTGTAACACACTAGCTTCCATTTTATTTTTTTTAATTAAAATAATTTTAAGAAATAAACTAAGGTAGGAAACGGAATTTGTCTGGCCCAGGACTTAAAGAAATGATATCTACGGCGATTCTAAGTCATCCAGGTCATGGTTATCCCAAAGGTGATTTTTCAAGAGGCAATCTGGTTTTTCTTTGAAGACATTTCACTTCTCATCCAAGAAGCTTCTTCAGTTCTGACTGGGTGTTGGGGAATGGAAGGATTTATACTCTTTGCAGGCAGCTAGTCATTTGCATTTTAGTGAGTCGTTAAGACCCCTGGAGGTCTATCTATGTCATCAGGGTCACCTGAATGATGCAAATGGATGTGGAGCCTTCTTGGAACTGTTGAAAGGATTGTGTTGTAGACTAGAGACAGATGATGTAGTATCCCTTCCCCCTGTTGAGAAAGGACTGTTCAGTTTGACACAGATGGCTTCTTTGACTCCTCTTTCAAACCAGCAGTCCTCTCTGTCCAAAATGTGGCATTTGCTGTCTTCAAAAGAGTGGCCTGTGTTTTAAATGCTGATGGACTGATGAATGTTTTCCGGATGGGTTTGTTTTCCCATGCTATGCCATGCATTTATGAAGTAATTATTTTGTTTCCTCAATGTACAGATCTGCACATGGCTTACTGCATTGTACTGCATATACTACATTGGGTGTTGTATCCTTGGGGTAGACTTGGGGTGGAGGAGAAAATAGGACTGTAAAATTAAATAAAAAGTTCCCACTATTTTCAATACACTGCAAATTTACTGCAGTATGTCTTCTTGTTTTGTGTCCATATATGTATGTATGTATGTATGTATGTATGTATGTATGTTGGTGTGTGTGTATGTGTATATATATATATATATATATATATATATATATATATATATATATATACACACATACATACATACATACATACATACATACACACACCACACACATACATATATTATGTACAAAGGTAATTTATCTAATAATATACAATCTTTCAACTTCATCAACAGTTACAACAGAGTAGGTAGCTACACTATAGGTAGTCCAAAATAATTGAGCCTAGAATTGCTGCAGTCGTAAATTGAGATCATATGACCAGACCTGATTTTTCAACAATTGTTCAGCAAACAACATGGTGGTTAAATGAATACATTTTCACCAATAGGCATTTTTTCCCCCAGAAGCCAAAAGTAAATGCCAGAAACCAGCAAAATCATTACAAATCATGGTTACGTAATTGCGGAATGCTTGAAACAACCATTAAAGTGAACCACCAAGTACCCAAAACAGGATCATGTGTGCATGGTGTATGAGTGTGCACAAATGTATATGTGCAGCCACGGTAACTTTGAAAAAAGTTCATAAGTAGCTTTTGCAGGACCAGCATAAGTGCAAATGACTGTTAAGCAACAGGTTGTAAGTGAAGGTAATAGCATCTTTCATACTAAATTAATATTAAGACTAATTTTGGTTTAGAAAATTACAATCTATTAGGTTAAAAAGGGAAATATATAAATGAAAAAAAGAAGCAAATGAGATTTTTTTTGTGATGAAAAGAAGAAATGTCTCATTTATGCTGATATTCTTTGCTTGCCTTGAAGATTGGAGCAATTGCTTATTTCTCCTTTGTGACACCTGAGGCCACTCTGACAATGACAACAGTTTTAAAAATGAACCCACCTATTCTCAAATGGCAAATTCAGAAGCATAAATTCTACTCACCTCCTCCATGCATCTGGCATAAATAAGGAAACCGCCAAACATTTCCAAGACCTACTGCATAAGAAATACAGGCAAATATAAACTGGAAATGATGTCCCACAAAAAGGTCTGATTTATCCATTTCTGCTCTTACGCACTAGCAACAGTCGAATGTGTCTGGCTTCACTCTCCAAATACTCATCAAAGCCTGTTGGTGACACAGTGCCAACTCAACTCTGAAGAGAGTCCTCTTGCCAATTGCCATTCAAGATTTTTAATTACTAATCTTATTAACAGCACTTGTGAAGTAGGAATGCTGGTTAGATAAATAAAGAAGAAAACAAATAGTAATCTAGGTATTTCAGACAAATTATTTAGATTTCAATTGCATTTCTGGGAAAGATCTGAAATGTGATGGTTTAGTTTGCTCTTACGCTAGATTTTTGCCAAAAAATTTGAAGTTACAATATTACATTATAACAACTATGTAGTTCTGGAAACTATTTCTACTTGTCAGCAACTCCCATTTAATTATTCACAGAGGAAAACATATAGCCCAGTAGGAGCTTGAGTTAATGCTTTTGTTACCTCACAATAAAGACCTGGGCTGCAAATATCCAGATGACCACTAGAGGGAAACAAAATAATCCAGAAAGCTGTAATCCTTTGATGCTGTCAAGTGACCTACTACATTTAATTTAGTGATTTAGATTTTGTAGCCCTGCTTTACAAATATTTTATTTAATTTGTCAATTAATTTACTAAAGGAGATTGGGAAAGGTTTTTCTGACATATCTAAAACATTTTTTCACGGCTTTGTGTAAGAAAGGTTTAACACAGTAGGCACAAGGTGAACTTAAAATATGTCTTGTTTTCCAATAATCATACAAAATCCTAAACTAGCAAAAGCTATGCTTTCCAAAAAGTATAGGCCTGTATCTATCATTTAATTGGGTTTACTTGGAACTATCAGCTTTATGCTATACAAATCCAAGTATCACTACACAGAAGAATTATCTTTTTGTTACCATCTAGTATCTGTTCACATTGTAATCCAGAACTGGTAGTCTTACAGATGTTCAAGAGATTCATTGTCTTGAACAGGAATTAGGGCACAGTTTGAAGGCTATATTAAAGAGCTGTGCTGAAGGTTGCAAACTAGTAGAACATGGCTGTTTAAATTGTGCTGCCCTCATCACTATTTTAAGTAATGGACCCAGCAAGTGGAGGTCTTCTTAGTATAGGAAAGTTAAGGAAAACAACGGGGTATATTTTCCTTTCCATCAATAGTTCTTTGAAGATAAGAAAAAAACCCACTACCAATTGCTCTCTGGATTTGGGTATGTTTCACCTTATTATGGGGATTGAGCCACTAATTTTGCTGTTGTATGAACTACTAGGCCAACATGCTTTGTGATTTCTGCATTTGTGCTTATTAATTGAAGTCTGAGTCACAGTATTTTATATGGCTCAAGCCGATGTCTGGTAAAGTAGGCTATATATTTAATAAACTTTTTAGATGCATGTTTTACTTTAATTTGGTATGCTCTTCAAATTATCTGTAATAACCAAATAAATTGCACTGGATTGTTTTTATTGATTGACTAACCACAAGATTACTTGATGCAGATTAGAACTCAGGGATCATGTGGAGAGGATTTAACCTTTGATCCCTCCAGTTCTTTTTTCCATCTGACTGTTATTTCCATTGGGAAAAGAGCTATTAATTGATATATCTACTCTTAAAAATTGAGATCTTACAGAATGATAAAAGACATCAGACTATCAAAATGATATTCAAAAAGCTCATGGAAAAAATGTAGCATGATATATACAATATATACAATCCCTATGGAAAAAATGGGCCTTTCCTAATGAATTGATGCAACTTTACTGGGAAGCTCTATGTTGTGAATGGGAAACCTTGATAATTTCCTTGACAGGTTTTATAAAATTTCCAGTTGTTCAAGTATGAAATAGTACAATTATTTAATGATTGCAGGTTAGTGAAATATATTCAATTTTACTGATGTTATTTTGAGATATAATCAGTTAGTGCTTATGCTATCAGTTGTACAATATACAGAGTGTACCAAAAGTCAGGCTCAATGACAATTGGTTCTAAATAACATTTTAAATAAATAACATTTTCTTTGAAAAAAATATTAATAAATATTTGGATTGCCTATGGGGCTTGATTTTTGGCACACCTTGCCTAATAGCAGTTCTATTAACCTTCAGTTGTTTACAACAAGTTATAAAATAACAGTCTATAAGATAAGAACATGCCATTTCTACTTAAATGGAACATTAGATAAAACAAGGAAGAGTAATTAAGTTAAACATTTTCTTTGGTTCCATGTTTTCCTCATGTGATTTACACTTGTACTATAATTCTATATGTATTCATTGCATTACTGGGGGGGGGGAATCCTATGAATTCAATGAAATATAATTCTGAGAAAACACGCATAAGGATTGTTTTACCCAACAACAATTGAATTAGAAAGAATAGTATGAAAAGAAAGTGCCATAAACAAATATATTATTATATATAAATCTGAGGTGATAAAAAACAAATATGGAGATGTTGCCTACTTCCTGAGTTTGCATCAGAATGCAGATTTACTGATGACAATGTGTTTGTAATTGTAATTGTATGGTTACTCACTGAATTCATGTTGCTATGATATAAAGCAGATAATTCTAGATACCATTTTGTGTATTGCTAAAGTTTATTATCACTTCTATTTTGTTTATCTTCCGAAGTAGATACCGTATTTTTCAGAGTATAAAATGCACCTTTTTCCCCTCTAAAAGAGGGTGAAAATTTGGGTGCATCTTATACACTCAATGTAGTCCCGCCCACCTACTGCCCCCCACCCTTTGGCCTCTGCCCCCCAGCAATTTACTTCCTTGCAGCAAATGGGAAAATGGGAAGGCAGCAATAGGCTATGGCAATCCCTGCAGCCTGAAACAGCTGATCATCGGGAGGCCTGTGCTGAAACTGAAATTGAAAGTGAAACTAGTTGTTTACTGTTTGCTGCAAGGGGTAAATTGCTGGAAGGCAGAGGCAGATTTTTTTCTTCTTCTAATCAAGCTAAACTGAAACTGGCTGTTTGCTGAAAGGAGGTAAGTCAATAACTATAAATGCCTTTAGAATGTTCAAATTATTAGACTTATTTTTTAAAGACTGCTTTATTATTGTTCTAGACAACTTAACAAAATGAAGAAGCTTTTTAAAATAAATGCTTGATCTGAAGAGGCCCAGTGCTATTGTATCTTCTTTTAAATAGCAAAAAATAAAGTATATTTCTAGAAAGCCATAACAATTTTAACAACACCTGTACAAGTATAGTCTGAAATGCAATACCACAAACAGTGTATATTGTCTGTACTGTTTGCTGTTTACTACAAGGAGGCAAATTGCTGGGAGGCAGAGGCAGATTCCCCCCCCCCCTGTTTTCCTCTCCAAAAACTAGGTGCATTTTATACTTCGGAGCTTCTTATAGTAAGGTGACCAGATGTCCCGCTTTTGGCGCGAGAGTCAGGATTTTTCAAAATTTGTCCCGTGACCTGCTGCGTGTTCAAAAAGTCCCGATTTAAAAGGACGCCGTTAAAAATTTTTTTGATTTCTCTGAAGTGTCGTTCCTGATGTGGCCTTTAGAGGGCAGTGGTTTCCCTCCCTCTGCTTGGCTTGCTCGCAGCCCTCCCTCCCCTCCTGCTCTTCCAAACAGGATCATATCTCCCTTCCTTTTGATCTGGTTGCTTTTCCGGTCTCCTTTTGGTGAGGGGGGCGGGAGGGGGAGAAGATCTGTCATTTCCTTCCTTTAAAAAAAAAAGGGGGGGGGGACCCAGGATTTATTGCAAATAAAGAAATCCACCCCAAATGGATCGGGAGGCGGGATGGGGAGGGGAGTGGGAATTAGGGGAAAGGGGGATTTTCCTCCCGTGCCTTGGATTTCATTTATTTATTTTTTAAAAAGTTGCTTTTCTTGTATTTCCTTTGCTCATTTGTTTGGTTGAGGGGGGGGATGAGTGGAGAAAAAGAAGAGAGAGAGATCCTGGAGCTTGAATTGGGGTGACTGGAATTGGGGCTGCAGGATGGGGAGGGCAGTGTCTGTGTGTATAATTTGGAAGAGGTGGGGGGGGATGGAGGAGATTTCCTTCTCTCCGCTGCTCTTCTCTCGTCTCCTTCTGTCGGATGGGGTTGGGAGTGGGTGGGAGCGTACGATCCCTTCTTATTTTTTTAATCTACCCCTTTCCTACCTTGTGATCTCTCACTTAACTGCTGCAAATAAAAGACTCTACTAGCAATTCCCTTTGTTGCTGGTAAAAATCGTACACACACATACACAGAGAGACACATTTTGACTGCTCTTTTTGTGCATCCAGTATGAAGTGAGCAGGAATGAAGGCTGTACACACACACACACGCACACACACAAACCCCCACACACACAGATTAATAACCCCCGTTTTGCAGCCCCAGACTCTTAAAAACTCATCCATCCATCCCTCTTCATTCTTTACATTCTCTACACATTTCTCTATTTATCGTATTAAGTCTATCTCTTTTTTTAAAATTATTATTCTGCTGGTCTTCCTGGGCAGCCTTGATGCCCCCCTCCCCCCAAAAAAGAGGCAAGTTAGAAATTTAAATTTTCATCCAGCATGACTAAGGTATGCTTTATCCAATTTCTCCTCTTGAGCTTCTGTGGGCAAGGGCAGCCTACCTGCCAGTGTCAGGAGTCATGGGAAAGGAGCAATATAGGGGGATTTACAAACTATATTCGTGTAGACTTTCTAAAGATTTAGCGATGATGGCATAATAAGATGTGACAAGGCTTGCATGATGCCATATAATGAACTTGGCTGCATTGAGTCATTTAAAAAAAACTTACTTTTTTTAAAGGGGGCATTCTATTTAGGAACCGTCTCCCTGCTTACCCTCTGCAAATTCTGCTTTAAAGCAGTGGTCCCCAACCAGTGGTCCGTGGTGGACCACTGGTGGTCTGTGAGAAAATTTTGGTGGTCCGCAGATAATAACATCTATATCATTCTGGATTGACTTGGAGTGTCTGCCTGCTGGTAAGTGTGCCGGGTTTTTTTTTCTTTTATTTTTAAATGTATTTTAAAATAATATTTATTATTGTGCATGGGATTTTTTAAAATAGTTTATTTTCTGGGGATTCTTTTTTAAATTGTCTTAGACTATATTTTAAATAGTCAGGAGTCATTGACACTGAATTGCACTTTTAATAATCAGGAAGCACACACTGAGTTTCTTTGAAAAAAATCCAATAATTTAAAAATCCAATAATTTGTTTCCTGGTATAATTTAATTGCTTATTAGTAACCGATGACTATCACTTAGTGTTGTAGCTTATGATTCTTGATGAATGTATTTTTTTCTTTATGTACACTGAGAGCCTATGCACCAAAGACAAATTCCTTGTGTTTCTAATCACATTTGGCTAATAAACTATTCTATTCTACTCTACTCTACTCTACTCTACTCTATTCATTTCTATTTCAATTCTAATAAGGAGTTTAGCTTCTCTCTCTTGAAAATGTAAGCTAGCATGGCATTATAATGCAAGCTAGCCTTAGCTTTCAAACAGTTCATTTAGTGACCAAAGTTACAATGGCATTGAAAAAAGTGACTGATGACCATTTTCACACTTAGCGACCATTTGCACACTTAGCGACCGTTGCAGCATCCTCATGGTCACGCGATCAAATTTTGGCAACAGATTTGTATTTATCAGGGACGTGCAGTCACTAGAGGCAAGGGAGGTGGGGAAAGGAAAAGATTTTAAATAATTTTCTTAAAATAATTAAAGCCAGGGTAGTTGCTACCCGATTTCAAGTCACAGTGGCTTGGTGTCTGCTCTCAGTATTAACTAGGAGGAGGCCAGAGAACTAGGGGCCTCTTTTGCATAAGGAATTTTTCGCCTTTTAAGAGTTAAGCAAGGGTTAACAAGCGAAGAATTCCTTATGCAATGAGGTACGTATTCTCTCGCCTCCTGTAAAGGGCATTTTTAGAGGCTTTTTAGAGTTCTCTGGGTGCAACTAGCTCAGTCTGACTCAGAGCTCTGGCTTTTCAAGAGGGGAGGGCAGGGCAGGGCAGGGAGAAGCAGAGTTGAAATCGTCTCTGAAACAGCTGGAAAAAGGTGATGTGGGGAGAGGGGAGGAATTCAAAAAGTTTGATCGGAAGGCAGCAGGGGAAGGGGGGCTATGGCAGAGGAGCTGCTTTCAAGCCTTTGGAAAATATATCCAATCCAACTTCTGTGTTTGTGTTTGTGAGAGTGAGTGAATGAGAGAGGGATTGAAGTTCTCTGTGTGCGTGTGTCTGTTTGAGAGAGGGGGTAGGGAGGGAGAGAGGGGGGAAGGAGGGGAGGGAGAAGAAAAAAAATGGGAAAACTTATTTTAAAAGGGGGAAAAATGCTGTCGCTTTAAATCGGAACTGAGCATGCCTGGCTGTGGAATTCTGGGAGTTGAAGTCCACAAGTCTAAAAAGTGCCTCACCGGGCCTAAAGTAGGGTGACCAGACGGCCCGCATTTAGCGGGACAGGCACGCCTTCTCATAATTTTTCCCGCGTCCCGGGCCATTCCCAAAAATCCCGCTTAATTTTGGCACCTTCTTCGACTCGCTCCCCCGCCCATCCGCTGCCGCTCACATGGGTGTGGTAGTGTAGCAAGTGAGTGGGCGGATGGGCGGGAGAGTGAGCTCGCCTTTCCAGCTCCACTTCCGGACAAGCCGTAGAAAAGCCACCGCGAAAAGAGCCACCTGGGGCCGCCGCTTATTCTCCAAACTCAGAGTAAGTGACGGGCGGGCGAGTGAGCGGCAGATGGTGGTGGGATCGCCGCCCGCTGCACTGCAGCTGACTCACCCCAGGCCGGGCGGGCTGGGAGGCTTTTGGTGTCCCGGCGGGAAGAGCGCGGAGGAAGGCAGAGCGGCGCTCGACACACCTCTGCTATTTCTGCTGGAGGAGCCCCTAGATAGGGAAGGCGGGTGGCGGGGCAGAGCAAGGGAGCGCAAGCGGCGGATCCCGGGCTCATATGCAGACGGAGCTCTCCAGGCACAGGAGCGCTGGAAAAGTGCTCCGCTCATGCACCCACTGGGATGGAGCACGCTCACTCGCTTGCTCCAGCCCTGCCTGCCGGCACGCTAAAGTACCGGCATGACTTTGAAGTGCTGGCTTGCCGCTTGCCTTCCACGTCGACCCGTGCGGAAGGCAATCCAGCCCTTCAAAATCATGCCGGCAGTTTAGAACTCGCCCGCCATTCAGCGAAACATCTTTCGCTGAATGGCGGCTGAGAGGCACACTAAAGTGCCGGCATGACTTTGCCGCTGGCTTGCCGCGTTTCCCCAGAGGGCTCGGGTTCCTTCTCTGGGCAGAGTTGAAGCCTCTCCTCCCCTCCTCCCAACGGAGGGGTGCCCTAAAAAAAAGAAGAAAGGAGCCAAGCCGTTCCAGAGATGTGAAGGGAAGCTCCGGGCGAGAAAGTGGCTTTCAAGCTCTGTCGAGCCCTGCGTGTGGATTTGTTTTATTTGCTCGGGGATCTGGATCCGGGCCACCTGTTCCTCCGGGGGCAGCCCGAGCCTTTGAGCGATGAACGGAGCTTTCTCCCAAACAGCACTGCTGCTCCCCTTTGGCACTTCGCTCTGGGAGAAAAATGGAGCACGGCGGACTTTCCAGCGCGGATCAGAAGCTGATCCGGGAGAGCTGGCAGAAAGTGAGCAACAGCCCCCTGGAGCACGGCATCGTCCTGTTCACCAGGTAGGGCAAGATAGGTTGCCAGACCAGAGGGCGCAGGTGAGAACTCTTGAACAAGAGAGAGAGGGGTGGGGTGGGGGTAGTGGTCGCCTGGTCAAGTTTGAGGCTGGGCGTTTTAAACATCGGAAGTAGCCCACCATCCTCAGTGAACTTAATTCAAAGCTCCCTCCGCCAGGAATGTACCCTCGTGGATTGACCAACTGCTGACTTGGGGCTAAAGCCTTGGTTTCCTTCCCATTTCCCTTCTTTAACCTAAACCCTCCCTCCCCCGCCTCTAAATGCCTTTTCAGGGCATCTGCTCCCTGCTCAGTGCCCTCCAGATGTGCTGGATTACAGCTCCTCTCATCATTTCTAATAAATTGCTGCGCTGGAGAGGATGCGAATCAAGAGGTGGTGCTCTGAATAAAGGTTATTTGGGAGCACCACATGGGGCTTTGGTTGCTGGACAAAGGTTAGAAACCAGGCTGGTCTTCTCCTCTCTTAGCTAGCTGGGAGCAGGCTCCCTTTTCTGTTTTCCCCATTTCTTGATTCTTGAGTGTCTCTTGTCCTCATTCAAATAATTCTCTATTGCTCTCTATGGGAAGCTAGCAAAACAAAACAAAAAGTCTGGGGAGAAAAACAGAAACTGTTCTTCACATTTCCCATGCATTTGTGAGTTTGCTCCATCGGTTGATTTTAGAGCAGGATGCACAGTGGAGAGAACTCTGCATGGCTAAATTCATATACATGACAGCAGAATCTTCAAACGTTAAGAGAAAGGAAGTAGCTGGTTTTAATCAACTTAGAGCTTTAAGACAGAAGAGATTCCATTTCCATGCTGTATTCTTAAACTGAGAAACCTACAAACACAAAATGTAGGGACTCACTTTTGGCCCAGTGGTAAATTTATGAAGGATGTGAGGCTCCAGGAGTATGTCCAGTATGGCGCTTACAAAAAAAATGGTGCAGAAGGGGAAATCAGCAGCGGGGGGGGGGGAGAATGTGAATATTTTGGTCAGAAGCGTTCGTGACCAGAGGTTCTACTGTATAACATCTTCACTTAAGACCAAAGTTACAATGGCATTGAAAAAAGTGACTGATGACCATTTTTCACACTTAGCGACATACTTTCACACTTAGCCGGTTGCAGCATCCTCATGGTTACGTGATCAAAATTTTGATGTTCGGCAACAGATTCATATTTATGATGGTTTCAGTGTCCTGGGATCATGTAATCGCCTTTTGTGACCTTTTGACAAAATATAAAATTTTTAATCAAGCCCCCCCCCCCCCGCGGTCAATGGTGTCCCTCTTTACCAATCTGAAAATCTGGTCACCTTAGCCTAAAGCTGACCACACGTCACTGGTATTTATTATGGTTTCAGTGTCCTGGGGTCATTTTAATTGCCTTTTGACAAAGTCAAATGGGGAAACCAGATTCGCTTATGTTACTAACTTATCAGCTGCATTTATTCACTTAAGAACTGTGGCAAGAAAGGTGGTATAGTGACCAAAGTTACAATGGCATTGAAAAAAGTAACTGATGACCATTTTTCACACCTAGCGATCATTTTCACACTTAGCGACCGTTGCAGCATCCTCATGGTCACGTGATCAAAATTTTGATGTTTGGCAACAGTTACAATTATATTTGTAAATTGTAGTTATGTTGAAATAAAAAAAAATTACAATATTTTTTGTGTTATGTGAAAATTTTTGTTGCTCCGTATAAATTTTTTAATCAAGCGCCCCTCCCCCCCAAGTCAAAGGTGTCCTTCTTTACCAATCTGAAAATCTGGTCACCTTATCTTATAGTCATAAAAATACAGTAGTTAATCTGGCTTTCAGACATATGTGTTTCATCCATAACTTTGCTCCACACAGAATATACCTGTGCAGAGATTGTAAAATAGCAATCTCCCAAAAATTTGAGACCTCTAGTAACTGGGGGAAGGTCAATCTCCTTTTTAATGTTTAAAAGAAAAACTTTAACTTTTTGGAAAATAGGTAAGGCAGGCCTAGAATTTTAATTTTGAAAAGTAAAGAGCTAATTTTGAAAGAATATCTCCTGCAGGATGTTCAAATTTTACAAATTACAAATGATCCCTGTGCACGTATGGACGACCCCCCCCCAACCCACACACATGCCTATGCAACCCCACGCCTGCATGCACATGTGACCCCCACATTCCCCCTATCCATTGCACATGTGTGCATGATCCATTCATGTGCCCCACCCCCATGCATGCATACATGACCCCCCGTGCATGCACACGCAACCTACCACACTCTGCACATGTGCAAGCATCTCCTGCATGCGCCCTCCTCCAGTGTATATGCATCAGAGACCCGAAAACCAGCTGGCCGGCAGGAGGCATGCATGCTGTGGAACTGAGCTGAGGCTCACGTGCCCACAGAAAGGGCTCTGCATGCCACCAGTGGCACGCATGATATAGATTTTCCATCATGGTATATGGGATCATCATTTTTTAAAGAAGCTGCTGGCTTTTATTGTGTTTTATTTGGAAGTAGTCTTCTTGTTTAGGTTGGGATTTCTCGCTTTGTTCATTGAGCTTCAGAGTGGCCAGAGTTGCTTGGAAACCCTTTACATTTTCTTCTAGTACAGTGATGTCTAATATTTTTGCCATTGCATGCTGAAAGTATGCTCATGGGCACATGATAGTGTACACCACCCCTCACATCCATAATGCAATGTGTGTACTAACCACTTCATTTCCCCCATGTATGTGTGCATGCCCCCCCACGTGTGCCACCTACACATGCAGGTGACCCCTGCACATACTCCCCACCTGTGCATGTGCCCCCCTTACGATTTTTTGCTTCCAGGTTGGTGCAGGAGGATTTCCAGGCCCAAAGCCTGAAAGTCCTCCTGCACCAAACTGGAAGGCATAACAGGGCACAGGGGGGTCGTGCGAGGCCCCAAAATGCAATGTGAGTGCTCCCACCATGTGCCCTTCCCCCCATTCATGCACACATGGATCCCCCACATGTGCACAGCAGAGACCTGAAGACCACCTGGTTGGTGGGAGGTGCGCGTGCATGCATGATGGAGCTGGACTGGGGCGACGCTAGTGTGCCTGCAGAGAGGGCTATATGTGCCACCTGTGGCACATGTGCCAAGGCTCCACATCATGGTTCTAGTAGTTCACGTAATTTACATTTGATACATATAGTTTGGGTCTTCTTGCAAAACATAAGCTGAACATATGGCACACTTTGCAAATCACTATAGTATCAGACTCTATCTCCATGACTTTTTTCTTTGTTAGTTTGGTAAAAAATTAAAATTTATAAAATTTTAAATATTTTCCATGTTGCGAATGTCTGTTTACAAGAGTTTACAAGAGTTTTGACATTTTGTTCTCTGTGTTGAAAAATTCATCACTATCTTCCCTGTTTTAAGTATCTGTCTCTTAGAGTATATTTTTTCCTCTTAGATCATTAAAAATTTAAAATTTATAAAGAATTAAAATAAGTAAAGTGGTTGTTTTCAAATGTTTAGTTGAAAAAGAAATTGAAAAAATGACTTTTATAAAAAAAATCTTGCCCTTCGATTGCATGGCCAGTGCCAAGGTTTTCAGCTACGATGTGCTGATGTGGGCACTGTGCTTAGCTGGTCCACCGTGCTGCTTTCGTAATGCTGCTCTTAGTCACTGCTTGGGGTGCTTCACTGCTCTGCCATGTAGCTCTGCTGCTGCTCAAGGTCTGCGGCGCTGCTCACAGCCGGTCTGCTGCTCCGTTTCACCACTGCTCCTGTTTTTAACCACACTGGATCCACTCAGGTGTCAGGTTGGGTCACTGGGTTGCTTCTCTGTCACTCAGCTTGGCTGTCTCTCCTTATCTGAGATGAGCTGCCAGGCCACCTCTTGGTTGGGACACTGGCTGCCTCTCAGCTGGGCTACCTTTCACCTCTTTGTTCAAGGAGTTCAAATTCTTTTTTTTTTTTTTAAATTCCTCCTGTAGCCAATCTTGATTTTGCCTTCTTGGTATAGTTTAATCCACGTGTATTGAAAATGGCAGATGAATAAAATTTGCAAAGTAAAACAAAATCTCAGCTTACAAAGAAAAAAATAGTATCTCAGCTGAGAAGACAAAAAAAGAAATGTGAGGATACGACAGGATTCTTTAGCTGGACAGGCGTGAGGGATGTGAGCTCTGAAGAGCCTCACATGAACCCTGTCTGACAAATCTATTCTGATGTTCCTTTTTTGGAGCAGAACCTCCCTGGTGGAGGGGGGGAGAAGGACAGCGTCTCACCAGTTCTCAGACCCAGAAGGAAGCAACAGATCCATCACAGGTCAGAGATTTGCCTATTGAATCAAAGTCGGGGTGGCAGCCTTCAACATGGCTGACAAGATGCTGGCTTTTTGTCAAAATAATTTGGAACAGGAGGGGAATGGAAGAGCTGAAAGGCCAGGTAAAAATTAATTTAACCCACAACTATAAATTAAACCTTGAAAAGGCAAAGAAATTTTGAGAATATAAATAATGTTGATGGTCAGATTGGGTCTTTCTTTCTCCAAAAGAAAAGGAAAAAAGGAAGGTGGAGGTTTGGAACACCAGCCCCTCCAGAAACTCTTTGTTTGTAACATTTTCGGACAGAAGGATAGAAAGAAGAGAAGTGACAAACCCTTGACTGTACATAAGGTGACCAGATGTCCTGCTTTCTGCGGGACAGTCACAATTTTTCACAATTTGTCCCGCGACCCACAACGTTTTTAAAAAGTCCCGATTTTCATGGGTGAGTGGACGAAAGGGCATCGGCAGTGCAGCCAGGACCTGCTGTGCGAGGGTGAGGGATGAGCAAGGCGGGGCCTGAGGGAGGCCGGAGGGAGGGGGCTCAGAGGGAGGGAGAGCCAAGATGGCGGTGGCTGAGGATGAGGTCTCGCGGCTGCTGCTGCCACACCGCCGCCGCCAAGGAATTGCAGGATGATAGTGGCTGTGCGCTGGGAGGGTGGCCTGCGGGGCTGGAGGCTGTGTGGCAGCAGCGTGCTGCCAAGCACTAACAGGAGTCACGGGGCAGGCTGGCCGAGCAGCCTCGTGTATACAGCTCGCCTCGCCGCCTGATGGAGGCTGCCCTGCTGCTGGCGCTGCTGCACCTCTGCTCCGCCACAAAGATGCCACCGCCACCCCCGCCGGCTCTTCCTGCCTGGACACCGGCCGCCCAGGAGCGGCCCGAAGCCCTTCTGTCCACCACCGGCTGCACCACGGCCGACTCGCCCCGGGCGGGCTGGACGGCTTCGGGCGTCCGGGCGGGAAGAGCTGGCGAGCAGATTGTGGTGGCATCGCTGCCTGGGAGCCAGAAGCCTTCCTGCCCAACACCTACTCTCCCTGGACTTGTTTTGATGAGCGCGGGTGACTGACAGCAGTTTCCACCGGCCGTGCCCGCTCAAACTATCATCAGCTCCTCCGTGTTAAAATCTGGCCATCTTATCATAATCTTGAGGCTCCGCGCGAAGGGCCGAACGCGGAGGAAAGGAAGGCGCATTGGGCATCCAGATTGCAGTGAGGAAAGGAGGAAGGGGAGGAAAAAGGTGAGGGTGGAGGGAAGCAGGCAGAAGCAGCCGCAGCAGCAGCAACAACCCATGCTGCCGGGGTGGGCGTGTTCGGCACCAGCCTGACCTCCCGGGTCATCATCCCGCTTCTAAAGGACGAGGGCTTCGTGGTCAAGGCGCTCTGGAGCCGCACTCAGGAAGAGGTGGAAGAACTAGCCAAGGAGATGAGCGTCCCTTCTATACCAGCCGGATAGACGAGGTCCTGCTGCACAGAATGTGGATTTGGTCTGCATCAACCTGCCGCCTCCCCTCACCAGGCAGATTGCGGTGAAAACTCTGGGTGAGTCTCTGCGGAGAGCTTGGCGGGCACTGGCTGGACTTCCAAGAGGTGGGGGGAGAAGGAGGCCATGGAAGAAGCGGCAGCGCCTAGAAATGGAAAAAGGCTTGCTGCATTGCACACACATGCGGCATTCAAGGAATCCGGCGTTTTTTGTTTTTTTTTAAAATCCCGATCAACTCGATTACTCCGGCTCTTCCTGCCTGGACGCCCGCTGCCCAGGAGCCGCGCGAAGCCTTTCAAGAGGTGGGGGGGAGAAGGGGGCCGTGGAAGAAGTAGCAGCACCTTGAAATGGAAAAAGGCCTGCTCCCCCCCCAATGGTATCCCGCTTTACCAATTTTAAAATCTGGTCACTTTATTATTGGTTGATGATTTGAAAAAATTAAGATGAAAAATTAGCACTTTATAATTGGCAGCTACTAAATATCGTTAATTGACTTGCAACCAAAATATATTTGTATATATAAAGTTCAATCTTGAACTGTTTACTTAGTATTATGGTCCCCATTGTATTGTTACTTAAGATTTTTTTACATGTTAATAAAAGGAAATGTAGATAACTAAAGCAAAGCAAATTAATACCTCCTCTCCAAAAAAAGAAAAGAAAAATGAAAAATAATGATGGGTTTCCTTCTCCATTTTTATCACCTGCTGATTTACAGTGTTTGCGATATTTAAATGCCATGCTTTAATTAATCTATTTGCCATGCTGCATGATGTATTGTGTATACTGGAATTTTCTTATTTAAGCTTGATTAAACCTCTGTTGTGAATATTATGTGTTAATTTTGCCATTGCTGCTTATCTCCAATTTTAAGTTCCCATATAGGATATTGTCAGAATTGCATCTTTCTTACATTGTTGGGCACAATTTAAGTTTCCCCTTTCTTGAAAGACAGAAGCAAAAGCCACTGCTGCACACATATTAAACCAAAAAGTTAGTAGTTCACCCAAATTCTCAAGAATAGAAATGCTATTGGCCCAAAGATGAACTGTTAGACCATCAAACATGTTGGCTATCATAGCTGTTTCATTTCCCTTTCCTTGTTAACTGTGAAAAACAACCAGCCTAGAGAGAGTTTATTCTTGGGAAATAGTAGCTGTTTCTAATACGTATTCAATCACAAAGCAAGGCCACCTTAACTTTTTAAAAAAAACATTGTGATACGGTTAAGACCCTTCTCACCACTGTCTACAAATACATGAACTGTGAAGCCCTCTGATTTAGAATATGGAAGATGGGGCATCTCCAAATGGATATTGATTGGCATCCCAGAATTTGTTCCTTCTCATTCTGTATCCTTATTCTCAAACTCCAGTGTTGGAGAGAGATAGGTGAGTTTAAATGAACACAGTGATGTTCAAAAGACCCACACATTGCAGATGCTTCATGTGCAAAAACAGTTGGAAGCACTATGTCTTTTAATAGCAATAGTAATAGAATTTAGAATTATATAGCAATAGCACTCAGACTTATATACCACTTCACAGTGCTTTACAGCCCCCTGTAAGTGGTTTACAAATATTGCTCCCAACAATCGGGTCCTCATTTTACCCACCTCAGAAAGATGGAAGGCTGAGTCGATGAGAATCAAACTGCTGGCAGTGAGAAAATTAGCCTGCAATATTGCATTTTAACTTCTGGGCGAACAGGATTTCTTTAAGGACACAAAATCGTGGCAACCAACAGAGTAGCAACTGAAAGAAAGAATTTCCAATTAAATAAAAATTGTGCAGAGCTGAGTTAGGCCATAGCTGTGTATAGGACGAAGCCTTATAGTGTTTCAATGCCTTTCTTCAGATATCACTACAAGCAGATTGAAGGTGAACGTGAGTCAGCAATGGCAGGAAAATGCAATGGAAATATTTTAAAATGTTGTAGTTCAATGTTGTTTTTATCTAGAAACTAAACATAACCAAAAGGGAAGGCCCCAAATCTCATTGAACTATGTCCTCTTGCTATAAACAAGGCTGGACAATTCCTACCCTGAAGCTACCATTCATGTAGTTCTGGAATATATTCAGGAACCAGCTGCTGAAAGTTTGGATGTAACCATTTTTTTCACATTATAAAGCCAAACAAAAGTGAAAACAGATGCATTAAGCCAATGCAGTCTACAGATAGTCCTCAACTTATGACCACAATTGGGACCAGATTTTCCATTGGTAAGTCAGGCAGTTGTTAAATGAGTTTTACTGGAGATGCAAGCAGCTTGTGAGCCATGGCTGCATGATATAAAATAGTCTTTCCCAACCCTGGCAGCTGGAAAGTGTGGGGAATTCTGGGAATTGAAATCCACACAGCTGCAAGTGGCCAAAGGTGAGAAACATTGCTTTAACATATATAAAATCGATTAGATTTTGTCATTATTGTCTTGTTGGGGGGATAGTTACTGGCTGGGAACAGAAAAAGAGGCAGGAAGGACTTATTAATACAATGGCAAAATTCATGTGTAATTTCTGATCACCTCATGGAAATCAATAGCCAATAACTCTCAGTCAGAATTCTCCAATAACTGGTAGGCTAATTTCATTCCTCACATCTCCATAATGGGAGGCACTTATGGTTGTCCCCACTTTTGTAGCTCTACTATCCAATCATTCTGTGAAAGGAACATTTTCAACCTTCTACAGATTCTTTTTCTGCAAGGCTGCTGTTGATTCGAAGAAAGATTCACCAGGTATGGGTGAGTCAAACAATAATTGATGTCAATTTTATTTGCCTCCCTTGTAAATCAGATTCATTCAACTGCAAACTACTACATGTTTTCCTTCAATTTAATATTGATTTGAGCAATATATCAGAAGCAATTCTGTGGACCAACTGTATCAGAGGTGGGTTCCTACCAGTTGCACCTATTCGTAGAACCGGTTCGTCAAATCTACCGAACCGGTTAGAAGAGTTCCATCAGTGACCCGGAAAGCAGGCCACACCTACAGAAGAGGTTCCAAATTTTTTGAAACCCACCACTGGTCCTTGGATATGATTATTCTACACTATCATGCTATATTTATAAAACTCAGTGCCTCTGTGAAAGGTAAGGATGACTACTGCATTTGTGGTGCAATCAGAACATTACATGTGTTGAAGTTGTTTTAACGCAAACCAAAGATGCCATTTAAAAAAGTTTACATCATATTCTTATGCATGCCAGTGCTGTGTGTGAGGTATTTAAGGTGGTTCTGACAAGTGTCATTGGCATCTTCATATCGGTCACATGGGTGGCAAGCCACTCCCACAAAGGAGGCCACCCACAGAGTAGGTTGAACAACTTTTGAAACCCACCACTGAACTGTATAGTAGGTTGTTCTGACCCCACCTTGTCCGTTCAGAAACGAAAGCCAAACAGAACGTTCAAAGGAATGTTTTTATCAGTCCCGGCTCTTGCTGGCTGCGAGCCCAAAATAAACACAGATAATGCTCTGGCAAAAGTCCTCACTCATAAACTACTACAAAACAGGATTATATAAATCAAGTCACTTATCCAAATGCTTTTCTCGATGGTTGCACACAACGGAGAAGGTTGACTAGAACAGAAACGGAACGTTGACTTCTGCAATCAGGGTGGCACCATCAGTCTTTTATCCGCATGAGGAGATCCTAATGAGCAACAGGTGCTCGTTATCATCTCCTGTGAATCCTCAATTGTTCCTTACGTCGGTCAGCCCTTCTCCTGCATGCATCCGAAACAACTCGCAGGAGGTTTCTGTGTCAGCTCTCTCACTGATCCAAGGCTCAGTCATTACCTGGGGAACAACTAGTCTCTCTGAGCCCTGCTTGGAGTCAGAACCCTGTCCGGGCCCTCCACCTCCTCCAGGGCTGACTCATAGGGCCCCTCGCTGTCAGAATCTGATAGCAGCTCCAAAGGCTCCTGCCAAGCCACAACAGTACGTAATATCGGAGAGACTTCCGGGGGAGGAGCCTGTCATCGTCGGGGGCTCAACGGAGCTCCCCCCAGAGTTCTGGTCTGTATATCTAAAAGATCTATAGATATCTCCCCTTTTAGGCAGAAAGGGGCAGGGAGGAGCTCAGTCATTAGAATCTCTTTGAAATTCACAGCCTTTTGTTTTTCGCTGTGAACGGAGAAGAGGTTCAACACAAAGCTAACCTTTTTTTTTTTTTTTTTACTCCAGCCAGATCTTCTCAGCTGTTTTTTTTCAGCCCAAGGCAGGTTATCCTCCCCCCTCAGAACCAATTTAAGCTATTTAAAATCGGTCCGGGCAGTGACCATTCCTGAAATCCTTTTTTGTTTATCACTATTTAAAATACCAGCTTCAATTTAACTAAAAACTCCTTTGTTTTACTGTTTTTCAAAATGGCGATTTTATAACCTTTGCAGTTGATATATTTAATCAGCCCTGTTTTTCTGAAGACTTCTCTATACTAATTGCCAAAGTTTACTCAAAGTATTTATTGCAAATCAAGGTGTGCAGAGACTTTGTTTGTTCGCTTTTGTTTTTTTTTATAATGGCTCCTAAGTCCAAAATTCCAAGCGTTTTCTTAACAAAATCCCAAGTACCGTATAACTCGAGTATAAGCCGAGTTTTCAGCCCACTTTTTGGGCTGAAAAAAGCCGCCTCGTATACTCGAGTCTACAACTGGATCCGGCAGTGCTGTTGCCTGTGGAGGAGGAGGAGGCGACCAGCTGCCATCGCCAGCCCGCTAGCCCTGCCGCTCTTCCCACCCCTTCCAAGCCCCACAGTCCAGCGGATGGAGCAGCGAAGCCCCGGGGCTTCGCTACTGCTCCCCGCATTTTCTGCACGGGGATCCCTTGGAGAGGGGATTCCAGCCTGCCATCGCCAGCCACCGCTAGCCCTGCCGCTCTTCCCACCCCCTTCCAAGCCCCACAGTCCAGCGGATGGAGCAGCGAAGCCCCGGGGCTTCGCTACTGCTCCCCGCATTTTCTGCACGGGGATCCCTTGGAGAGGGGATTCCAGCCTGCCATCGCCAGCCACCGCTAGCCTGCCGCTCTTCCCACCCCCTTCCAAGCCCCACAGTCCAGCGGATGGAGCAGCGAAGCCCCGGGGCTTCGCTACTGCTCCCCGCATTTTCTGCACGGGGATCCCTTGGAGAGGGGATTCCAGCCTGCCATCGCCAGCCACCGCTAGCCCTGCCGCTCTTCCCACCCCCTTCCAAGCCCCACAGTCCAGCGGATGGAGCAGCGCTGGACTGTGGGGCTTGGAAGGGGGTGGGAAAGAGCGGCAGGGCTAGCGGTGGCTGGCGATGGCAGGCTGGAATCCCTCTCCAAGGGATCCTGTGCAGAAAATGCGGGGAGCAGTAGCGAAGCCCCGGGGCTTCGCTGCTCCATCCGCTGGACTGTGGGGCTTGGAAGGGGGTGGGAAGAGCGGCAGGGCTAGCGTGGCTGGCGATGGCAGGCTGGTTCGCCTCCTCCTCCCCAACAGCACTGCCGGATATCCGCCCAACGCTGCGGGGGCGCCAGCGGGAGCTTCGGCGGTTTCACTCAGCCGCAGCGCTGGGCAGCAAATGTGCTGGTGCTGTTGGAGGAGAGGAGGCGGCGGCAGCAATAGCACCTGAGGACAGGACAAGAAGCAATGGAAACTTGTCAGAAGGAGACTCAAGCTGGAAATAACGAGCAATCTGACAGTAAGAACAATTAAAATCTAGGAAAATGTCCTTTCATGAAAAATTACTTTTTCAGTTAACTCCTGACATTAGTTGGGTGAACAGAAATATTAGTTGGCCAATTCTAAAAGGGAGCACCAGAAAGAACTTAAAATATTTTTTAAGAGAGCTGGTGTTTTTCATTATATTATATGTATGAACAGAATTAACACAAATTGCAGATACCAATCAAACATAAAGAAAAAAAGGATGAAATAATGCTCATTTTAAAAAATCAGTGAAAATAAAAACAATATACCAAGAAGGTGGCATACTGGTTGTGATTTGATCTCTTCAGGGGATCCCGGGGATCCCCTATACAAGTATTTTAATATTGCAGACTTGCAGTATTATAAGTCATACTGATATTAGAACACTTTAATTAAGCAGGTCCCTTGAATAAACTAACTTTGAGTTTCAAATAACACTGATTTTTTATTTTTGAAATTTACCGTAGCTGCTGCATTTCCCACCCTAGGCTTATACTCGAGTCAATAACTTTTCCAGCTTTTTGGGGTAAAATTAGGTGCCTCGGCTTATATTCGGTCGTCGGTTATACTCGAGTATATACGGTAATCGCGATAAAGCCACAGTCTTTGCCTTCTACGCCCCCTACTGGAGATTTGTTAATGAAAGAATTTCTTTTTGAAATCTCAGAGAATTTAGAGAGGAAATAATGCAATTTGTTTCGGAACTATGTGATAAATTTGATGCTAAGATTGCCCAAACAAGGAAGGATACCATCGAAGCGATAACCGTGATGACAGATTACATTGCAGGAATGGAGGATAAATTGGAACTTTTGGAACAAGACAATTTTAATCTGACATCTAAAATCGAAAAGTTGCAACAGGAAATTGAAAAGACAGAGAGACAACTTGTTATGACAAATTATAAAAAGACTGCGTTTGCAATAAGAGTTAGGGGATTGCGTGAAAACGAACAGGAGAATTTGAAGCAGACCTTTTTTGAGGCTTTCAGTCGTGTGGTGGGCGGTCTGGGATTCAACTTTGATTGGCAGATCCAAAAAATTTACCGCCATAATTCGTGGACAGCAAAACAGAGACAGCTTCCGAGAGATGTGGTTATATATTTTGCTACAAAAGAGTCCAGGAACGCAATGCTGCAAGAGTTCTACAACAACAGGCTGTGAATTGATGGACAGGATTTGATCATTTTTAAAGAGGTGCCTCCCCAGATGTTAAAAGCCAGGAGAGACTATGCTTTCTTAACTAAAGAACTTAGAGATAATCAGATACGGTACAGATGGGAAGCACCATTTGGTATTACAGTCACACTTAACGATCAGAAACATCGCCTCAACTCAGCTTGTGAAGCCCGAGATTTTTATCATAAGATTTTAAAGGCGGGACTTCCTGAATTACCTGGACTTGGGCAAATACAAGGAGAAGTACAACAGAAATAACCAATCACACAACTACAAGGGGGAGCTATCGTTTTCCCCTTCGGAAGGGCAGCAGAGCGGAGAACAAGGATTTAGTTATGCTTTCAAAATATTTGCTTAATCTTAACTTGATAACACTCTGTGACTATGTTTTGTAGAAAATGGTATAGTGCTATACTGATCAAGAGACATTAAGGCTGTAAGAAATGATGCTGATCAACTTGGAAATTATATTGTATGGGATTTTTTAAAAAAAGACTCGACGGACAACTTGGAACTTTACATAAACTGCTTACCGTATATACTCGAGTATAGGCCGACCCGAATATAAGCCGAGGCACCTAATTTTACCACAAAAAACCTGGAAAAGTTATTGACTCGAGTATAAGCCTAGGGTGGGAAATGCAGCAGCTACCGGTAAATTTCAAAATAAAAATAGATACCAATAATGTTTTTGAATATTTATTTCAAAGAAAAACAGTAAACTAGCGGTGTATTCAATGAAATACTTCACTCACCTCATGATGCTGATGTCCCGCTGTGATGATGATGTCCCGTGCAGCCGCGGGAGCGATGTCCCGCCTCCTATGACACACGGCACAGTGATTCCTATCATTGGATCACTGTACCAGAGGATGGTGTAGGGCTGGGGCTATGTGGTGCTTGCCATAACAAGGAGGAGGTGGGACATCGTTGCAGAGCGGCAGGAGGGGAGGAAGGGGAATCGTAAGACAGCCCTGCATTACATTAGAACGTGAGGAGGGGGGATGGTGCGGTGCGCGCTGCGCGGCAAACTGACACAGAGGGAGGGGAAACTCACAAGGGCACTGGGCCATTCACGAGTGTCACCCAGTGGCATGGCCCCGCCCCTTTTTCTCCTCCATTTCGGGCAAATTTTTCACTGACTCGAGTATAAGCCGAGGCGGCTTTTTTTCAGCCCAAAAAGTGGGCTGAAAAACTAGGCTTATACTCGAGATATACAGTATGTTTTATTCTCTAGGGTGAGGAAGGCGGAGATTGTGACGCTTTTGGATTGTGGTTTAGGTTGAATCGAGTTGGGAAGGGTGGCGCAGATGGGAGGGTAGTGAAGGATTAATTAGAGATTATTTTGAGCCAGAAGTAAGCTGACTTTTATAGTAATTTTTATTTGAACATAAGTTTGGAAGAATATTCAGGGAGCTTGAAGGAAGGCGGAGCAAATAGGGGAGGTGTACCGATGATAATAAAATTATATATGGACACGGTAGAGGCAGGATGAGTGGAGTTGGAACAGAAACCGAGAGAAATATTTGAGGTGTTTAAGTTGCTCTATAGAGAAAGAGGTAAAAGGGATATATTAAAGGTTTGGAAATGGATACATATTTAGATAAAGAGACAAGGTCCCTAGTTAGAGTAGAATTTTATTTGATTAACTCACTTGGTTTCAACATAGTTTGAAATCCTGCAAGTAACAAATTAATCGAGATCAGGAATGATGTACATTGTTTAAGTGTTAATATTGATGGGAAGCTGAGTTTAAGGTAGAGAGTTTATTGATTTTTTTTCTGGGGGGGGGGTTCCCCCTTTTATTTTTTAATTATTCTTTTCTTTTTTTCCTTTATTTTTTATTTTTTATTATTTTTTAAATTTTAATCCATCTGGTTTCAATATACTCCAGACTTTGCTTGATAAGGAACGATGACAAAAGAATCCAGAAACGCGATCATGCAAAAATTTTACAATAATAGTTTGAGAGTTGATGGCCAGGACTTGATTGTCTTCAAAGAAATACCTTTCCAGATGTTAAAAGCAAGAAGAGACTATACCTTCTTAACTAAAGAGCTTAGAAATCATCAGATTCAATATAAATGGGAGGCCCCAGCCGGCATTACGGTCACATTTGAGAATCAAAGACTTCGTCTCAATTCTGTTTCGGAGGCTCGAGATTTCTATTACAAGACTTTGAAGGCGGGACTTCCTGATTCACTTGGAAAAGAGGAGAGACAAGCCGAAGGAGAAGGCAAGCAACAGACCACATGGCTGCAAGATGGAGGGGGTAGCTCCCCCTCCCTCGGAGAAGCAGAAAAGCGGAGTTTGAAGATTTAGACATTCTAAAATATTCGCCAAAGTTGTGGATTGAATGGGGGTTTGCGACCTCTCTCCGGTAGAAAAAGCGGAATTTATTGGTGGGGTGATACTGAATGTATATATGTAAATGCATGCAGAATGATTTACGCTGTTTAAATCTTGTTAGAAGGGAAAGTTTGAAGAGATTATTTTAAAATAGAAGGTAACTGATTCTTGTTGAAACTATTATTTGAATATGTGGAATGATCTATGCTATTTAATTTTTATTAGAAGGGAAAGCTTGGTGAAATTATTTTGAGCTAGATTTTAAACTATGTCTGCATAAATTTGATAGTGGCAATATCAGAGAAGCAAGGGATGAGGGTAAAATGCATGCGGAACGATTTACGTATATTGGTGGGGTGATACTGAATGTATATATGTAAAATGAATGCAGAATGATTTATGTTGTTTAAATTCTGTTAGAAGGGAAAGCTGGATGAGATTACTTTAAACAGAAGGTAAACTGATTCTTGTTGAAAGTATTATTTGAATATGTGGAATGATCTATGCTATTTAATTTTATTAGAAGGGAAAGCTTGGTGAAATTATTTTGAGCTAAATTTTAAACTAATGTCTGCATAAATTTGATAGTGGTAAATATCAGAGAAGCAAGGGATGAGGGCAAAATGCATGCGGAATGATTTACGTTGTTTAAATCCTATTAGAAGGGAAAGTTGGTCGGGATCATTTTAAGATAGAATGCAAACTGATTTTTGTGTAAAGTATACTTGATCCACGCTGCTTAAATTTTACTAAGAAGGGAAAGTTTGGTCAGATTATTTTGAATTACTGTTTGAAATTAAGGTTAAGAAAGATTATTTACGCTGTTTAAATCCTATTAGAAGGGAAAGTTTGATTATTCTTCTGTAAAGTAATATTTGAATATGTGGAATGATCCACGCTGCTTAAATTTTACTAGAAGGGATTATTTTGAGCTAGATTGTATATTGATGTCTATACAAATTTGGATAAATGTTTATCTGAATACAAGGTTAAGGAAGAGGAATGGGAGAGTCTACAGGAGGCCGGGGTAAATAACAAAGAAGCAAGAGACGAGAATAAAATATAGATAGAATGACTTTACTATTTAAGCATAGATAAGATGGGGGGCTGAGCTTAACACAAAGAGTTTCTTTTTTTTTCTTTTTTCTTTGTTCTTTTCCTTTTTTGTTTTTTTTCCCCTTAATATATTACTTTTATTTTTAATCCATACGAACATAAGATACTTTAGATAGAAGGCAGTGCCAGGTGTGGGCCCTGGGAAGTCGGGAGGAGTAGGGATGGGGATTTATGGGGGGGTGGGGGGGGGTGTTAACATAGTCTCAATAAGAACAAGAATGCACTTATATACGGTTGTTCTTTTTTTTTTTTCTCTTTTCTTTCTTTATATTTTTTTCCTTGGTTTATTTTACTTTTTATCAGATTATATAAACAACACTTGAATAAAGGAATACACCAAGGAGGGAGGTAGAGGGAAAGAGGAGGGAGGAGTAAGGAAGGAGTAAGGGGAATGTAAGGAGGGCATGTTGGGAGTAAGGGGAGAAGGAAGGTTTGAGGGGAAAGGGAAGTAGGAGGGAAGCGTTAGAGGGAGGAAAGGAAAGTTGGAGGGGGTAGACGGGTGTATGGAGGATGGAAGTGGTGCGGTTGTGAATGATGAGTTGTGTTCTTTTTTTAATTTTTTTTTAATTTTTAATTTTTTATTTTTTTTCTTATAGCAAATACCCTGTATAAGTGATTGTAAATGGAATGTGAAAAATAAAATATTTAAAAAAAAAAAGATAAGGAACGATGTCGGGAATGGGATCTGGGAAGTCGGAAGGGGGTCTGGGAGGGGGGTTCATGGGGGGAGGGGGAGGGTAGAAATATAGATTCAATTTTTAAAACAATGAATGCACTTGGATACTGTTGTTTTTTTTCTTTTTCTTTCTTTTTTTTTCTTTTCCCTAAAAATTTTTTTTCCTTATAATTTTAGTGTAAATTACAAAACGAATAGATCAATGAATAGTAAAAATACACCGAAGTGAGGAGTAGAGGGAAAGAAGAGGGAGGAATGAAGAGGGAGTGAGAAGGGAATGTAAGGGGGTGAGATGGTGGGAAGGGGAGAAAGGAATGGTTGAGGGGGAGGGGAAGTAGAAGAGGGGATTGTTGGAGGGGAGAAATGAAAGTTGGAGAGGTAGAAGAAAGGGTGTATGAAGGATAGAAGTGTTATGAGTTGTATTTATTGCTTTTTTTTTAACTGCACAGTATTTAAGTGATTGTATAAAGGAAAAGGAAAATGAAATAAAAATGTTTGAAAACAAAACAAAAAAAAAACAGTACGTAATATCCAAATCTCATTAACTTATGGTTATCTATCATGGTTCAGATGGTTGAATGATCCAACTCTCTTTTGCAGAGTTGTCTCTTAGATTACTAGCATTTTTATTTCTGATTACATAGTTGGGAAAGAAAGTGCTAAGTGTTCATTCAAATTTGTAAGATTGCCAAACAAATCAGCAGTGTGTCATGGTTAAGGCTTCCCCTTTATTTTTCCAAGTAATAACCACAGTCTTCTTGGTATGACTGATAATTCCACAGAAATTCATTGTTTTTATCTCTGAATCTATAAAAAGGAGAAGAACACTGATAAAAATAGAAGAAGAATTTTCCCTTCTCTTCTTTCTCTGTCAGACCAAGGCTGATTTCTTGGGTTGAAGGTAAGCAAGATTTTTTACATTGAGCATTTGACTTCTAAACTGCTCCAGCAAACTAAACAAGAAATGGTACTTGAGTTATCTCAATTAAGCTTCAGGTTTTTCCCTTATCATCTTTTTTAAACAGTTCCTCTTTGAATCTAGAATTTTAGAAAAAAATATTGGCAATGAAGAACAGAGAACTCTTCACCTTATCAAATGAGGTTCTGCTCCAAGTTTTTCATCTATGCGTCTATTAAAGTATCTATATAGGAAAGGATGGAGCACTGAATCTGATCAGTTCAGGTTTTAAAAATGGAAAATTCTATTCCAAAGGATTTGAAGACAAGTTGATGACATAAGTAAACTTTGTCGAAGATAAAGAAGACTCATTTCTTCCACTTTTAACAATGCTGTCAGTCTAAGAAATATAGACTAGTCTAGAGTCTTTTGAATTTTAAAGTTGTGGGATAGGAATCCTAAAATGAAGAAGGGTAGGTATTTTTCCTGTAGTAGTATAAACTTCTACATCTGCTTCTTTGAACTGCTTCCATTAGCACGAATGTGTCATTCAACAGATTTGTTTGCTTTGTAATGCACTTTTTTTCTAGTTTTTAAAATTTTTGTGGGTGTGTGCTTGCATGGGTTCTTGTGCAATGTTGGGGGTTGAGTTCAGTGTGTTTTTCTCTTAACATGTGTGATTTTCTTTCATGAAATCAATCAATATTACAGCTATGTGAAGCTTCTGTTTGAAGGTAATGCAACCAAATTGGCCCTTTGATTTAAATAGATGAACCAAATTGCTGGATCAATTCAATGCTTCAGATCAAATCAAATGCACTCAACTGATTCAAAAATTTCATGGACTTTTGTGCATGCCTGACGTACATATTGAATTGATTTATCTCTTGAAACCGAAGCACAAATTTGAATTAGATACTAGCTGTTTTATAACCCCAGAATGAATACTGGATCTGAAAATTCAATACTGTATGCAGTTTGGGAATTACTTTCCAACTTTGCTAACTGATTTGTTTTTATTTTAAAAAAAGCATTTTGACCCAATAACATCCATGTATAAGCATCCATGAGGGCTATGATGTCATAACACATTTTGACCAAAACTCCAATTGCCAAGGATGCATGCACTCATCAAAACAGTATTTTGTGAGAGCACCTCCACATTTTCCTACATATCAAATATACCCCTGGGTTTTACTTATTTGGCCTTAAAGCACAGTCCTACACATATTTGCTCATAGATTAAAGGGGGCATTTTGTCAGCTTAATGCAGGCAGGAGTAGAGTCTAGAGAGCAATTTTTCCTTACTTCACCCAGCCTTACTCAGATTCAGATTCTCTCAAAAGCCTCATGAGGACTAGTTCCTTAACTAAAGCTGCAACACTGAGGCATTTGCATATTTATTGGCTCTGACCAAAGTTGGTCATGCATTTCATCTAGTGTTAGTTATACCAAATAATCACAAAGATGGGCGGGAACATTTCAAAAAAAACATTTCTGCTCAGAACTAATGCCTTAAACAAGTGCACCAAATCTCCCACAAAACAGGTATTGGATGCAGTTCATATATTACATCGGCATTTCTGATTGGCTGGTTAAATTTACCTCACCAGCTACCTTATCTTTTGGCGAGCTTTTTAATCTGGTTGATTTGCCTAACACCCTCAAGGAGGTGCCTAATAACACACTATATGTAACCCTTTTCCTTCTAGAAACTTCTAGCTCCCTTGTGTTGCCCTCCATTGATACCAATGTCATCATATTGAACCAAATATTCAAAAATAAAGAATATTTTGGTGCCTTTAAATATCACTGACTGATTATTGATCTGCTATCAAATTGAAGCCATTTCTTAATGATCACTTTCATTTTCTCTGGTCTTTCACGGTATAACTGAACCTATGCACTTGGCTGTTGGTCATCTTTTCCTTCCATCTTCCCCGCAACACAGGCTCCTCCAGAGTGGCTCATTGCATAATGTGCCCACAACCATCATCATTAATAATAGTTATACTTGGGCGATATCTTCAATTTACCCGTGACTCCTGATGAGTGGATTGTCACCAACTGCTTCAGGACTAATATAGAATTATAACTCCAGCCAGGGCCACGAGGGGATTATAAGGGCTGGAAAAAGACTAATAGCCCCCCCCCCCACACACACATGGCACAAATCAGTAATGTCATAATTGTATGTTTATTCAAACATACTTGCAAATATATTAAAAGAGGAACAGGCATTGTGAAAAAGATAATAAAAACAATAATACATACTAGTCTATAGACAATAATGAAAAAATACATAAGCAATGCATTCAATAAAGGTTATGTCAAACAAGGCTGCAAGACGGTTTTGCTATGCACCCAAGTATAGAGTATGAAGTATCTTTCCAACATTGTTTTTTTTTTAAAAATTTGGCTTTGTAAAAATGTAAAAACAAATTTCCCTTCATGGGCCCCCTTTGAGCTCCATGGGCCCAGAACAATGTACTGGTTGCACTCCCTTCTCCTCAGGCCTTTTCCCAGCCTCCTGTTTCCTGGCCTGGTGCCTTTTATTGCTCCACCAAACTGGCTGTCAATCATGGTTTGACAAACTAATCATCATCGTTTCACCTTTTAATTTCATGCCAGTTACAATGATGTCTGCATGGTGACAGCTGGGCTTTGTTTCCCCAATGGATCTGGGGGTGCAGGATGTGTCGGTGCAGGGAAAAAAAAATCCTTGATCTCTTCTTTTGTAGGTATGGCACTGAGAAGACTTCTGCTCCTTTTGGCAGGTTTGGCCCAAATCTGTGGTGAGTAATATTAAGTACGAGGTGTGAGGTAAAAGATAACTGGTTTATTAATGGTTAACAGTACAGCAAGAACTTCAGAACGCGGACAGCGCTCACCCGCCTGATAGCTCTTTATATATGAGAGCTGTCAGGCGGCTGGCCAATAGGAGGCCAGTGATTTTCCCGCCAGCCGGAAGGCGCGCCGGGGCCAATCAGGAGCCTGTGGCTCCGGCCCCGCCTGTTGGCTGCGTCGGAAGGACGCAACACCCTTCCCCCCAGACAGGGCATGCATAGTCTTTTAAGTACGCCGGCCTTCTGTGCATGTGCTGGGATCGCCATAGAGGGAGTGGCCGTCGCTGGAAGAGGAGGTGGTCTGCAGTCCTGACGCGGCCGATGGGAAGGCCCAACCCCGGAGCCCGCGGGAAAAGTTAAAGGTAGGCTGCCGTTATGAGATGGAATGCTGGGGCAGCAGAGGCGCGAAGCGGGGAAGACGGCTGGAGCTGGCAGAGCCACGCTTGGACGGATGGGCAGGATGGGCAGTCGCTGGGCAAGCAGGCCCTGGCTGCGGCTGCGGCAGTCGTGGATCAGCGAACGGGGCTGGAGATGAAAGCGCCATGGCTGGCAGTGGCTGGGTAGGCAGACCCCAGTTGCAATAGTTGAGCGGGCCCGGCTGTTGGTGGCTGCGGTCTCTCCGGTGCCTGGCACCGTAGTTGATTCAGATGGTGCCGCCAAAGTCTTCCGTCACCCAGCAGGACCCTATAAGAGCATGGGCCTGTTAACTCAGTAATAACCCCGGGCAGCCATTTCGGGTCCCCCGTGAAGTTTTGGGCGAAGACCCCCTCACCCACCAGGAATGACCTAGGGGGGGTCAGGCAGGGGACTCGAGGTGGGGGAGAAGGAGGGGTGCTGCCGGTCAAGGGTGGTCCTCAGGCGGCAACCCATGAGGACCTCAGCGGGACACTTGCTGGTAGACTGGCAGGGGGTGGAGTGCTGGGCAAGCAAGTAGGTGTGGAGCTGGAGGGGCCAGGGCAGGTGGGCAAAGCGGGCAAGGCCTTCCTTGGCTGACCGCACCGCACGTTTAGCCAAACCATTGGCAGCCAGGTGGTAGGGGGCAGTGGGGGCGTGCCTGATGCCCAGGGAAGCCAGGAAGGACAGGAAAGGAGCCGATTGGAATTTGCACCCATTGTCAGAGACGATGACGTCCGGGATTCTGTGGGTGGTGAAGAGGGATTGGAGAATTTGAAAGGTGGCGCCGGCCGTGGTGGATGTCATAGGGAAAATGTCCACCCATTTGGACAGGGCGTCCACTATGAGGAAAAAGGATTGGCCGTCCATGGGGGCCGAAGAAATCTACATGGAGGGCGCTCCAAGGGAGGAAGGGGTCTCCCAGGAGCGGGCATGGGCGGGAGGCACCAGCCGAGTGGCCTGGCATGGGGGACACCGCTGGACCCAGGCAGCGATGTCAGCGTCCATGGAGGGCCACCAGGCATAGCTGCGGCTGAGGGCTTTCATCCTCACTATGCATGGGTGCCCTTCATGGAGGCGGTCGAGGACTTGCTGGCGGAGGGCAGCAGGTACGACGACCCTGGAGCACCAGAGTAGGCAGTCCTGAAGGACTGACAGTTTGTCGCGGCGGCGGTAGAACAGAAGAAACTTGGTAGAGCAAGTCTCTTCCATCCAGCCCCGCCGGACTGCATCCAGGACCCTCTGGAGGAGGGGGTTGGAACAAGAGGACTGCGAAACGTCAGAGGCCGAGAGGGGACAATTTAGGTCATCGGTCAAGTGGCGACCAAGACAGAGGGAGCTGGGTCAGAGACCGGGAGGGGGAGAGGGCAGTGGCTAAGGGCAGCAGCGTAGCCCATCTGTTTGCCCGGGCGGTAGATAAGGGAATAGGAGTAGGCAGAGAGGAACTCCGACCAGTGGCCCATGCGGGGTGAAAGGATGGCTGGTGTGGGTTGGTCGTCGGAGGGTAAAGGGGCAGCTGTAAAGGTAGGGGTGGAAGCATTTCACTCCCGCAATGGCCGCGAGGGCCTCCTTGTCCAACTGGCTATAATTTTGCTCAGGTTTGGACAAGGTGTGGGAGTAGAACGCGATGGGTGCCTCGGAGCCATCGAGGTAGGCATGGCTGAGAACAGCCCCCACCCCGAAGGGGGAGGCGTCGCACGCTAAAAGGAGTGGGAGGTGCTCGTCATACTGGACAAGCACAGGGGCAGAAGTCAGGAGCGTTTTGACAGCCGTGAGCGCCTGCGCTTCGTGGTCTGTCCAGGCCCAAGGGGTGGAGGCATCGAGGAGGTGATGCAAGGGTTCCGCAACGGAGGCTTTGTGTGGGATGAAGGAGGAATAGAAATTCAGGAGCCCCAGGAAAGCCTGGAGCTCCGCCTTGGAAGTGGGAGTGGGGGCGGAGGCAATGGCCTCTATCTTGGAAGGGGTGGGATGGATTCCGCGGGAATCCACAAAGAAACCGAGGAATTCCACAGAGGGCACGCCGAGCTTGCACTTGGAACGCTTCAAGTGCAAGCTGGCGGCACAGAAACGGAAGAGGACGTCCCTAAGCGTTTTGACGAGTCCTGATTGGTCCAGGGCGGCAATCAGGACATCATCAAAGTAGGGCACGACCCCCGGAATGCCATGGAGCACCCGCTCCATGAGCCCTTGGAAGATCCCGGGGGCCACACTGACCCCGAACTGCAGCCGGTGGCACTTGAAGGCACCGCGGTGGGTCACTATAGTTTGCGCAGTGGCGGTGGCCTTGTCTACCGGCAACTGCTGGTACGCTTGGGCCAGGTCCAGCTTAGCAAAAATCTGGCCCTGGCCCAAGGAGTGCAGAACGTGCTGCACGACAGGGACAGGGTAAGGGTGAGCCTGAAGGGCCTTGTTCAGCGTCGCCTTGGAATCGGCACAGACCCTCAGGGAGCCATCAGCTTTTAAGGGAACGACTATTGGGGTCCCCCAGGGGGTGTGGTCGACGGGTTCCAGGACGCCCTGAGAGACAAGTTTGTCAATCTTGGCGTCCACACGAGCCTGGAGGGTGAAAGGAACCCATCGCGCCTTCAGGCGGATGCGCGCCACCATGGGGTCCAAATTTAGGGAAATAGGGGTGCTGGTGTAGCACCCAAGGGTGTCGGAGAAAACGTCATCGAACTCCAACAAGAGGGAATCGAGGGAGGACGCCAGGCGGAGGGAGTTGATTCCGGCTATGCTCAGCCCAAAAGCCCTAAACCAGTCTAGCTCTAGGAGAGAAGCCAGGGGCCGCTGGACAACGACTAGAGGTAGGGAGCCCTGGAAGTTACGAAAGGTGACAGAGAAGTGCCCACAACCCAGGATGGGGATGGGGTTTCCCTGATAGTCATGGAGGAGACAGTCAGTGGGGGCTAGCTGGCTAGGCTTGAGGGTTGGTATTAATGACCTCAGGGTGTCCCATGACATAATTGTGCAGGCGGAGCCCGTGTCCAATTCCATTTTGCAGGGGCTGTCTGTGAGTAAGATGTGAAGGCGCCATAGGAGGAAGAGGCAGCAGAGTCTGGCAGAGGAGTCTCGGGCCCGGACACAGCATAACAGCCCAGGTGGGCGGAGGAGGAGGACCCAGGAGGTTGCCGGTGGACAACAGCAGCAGGAGGGCGGAGGCAGAGGAGGAGGTCTCGGGTTCCGAGCGTCTCCAGGAGCAGATCGGCAGACGTTGGAGATGTGGCCCTTCTTCCCACATCGGCGGCAGAGAGCAGTTCGGAACCGACAGGAGGCTTTGGGATGGCGGCCACCACAACTGAGGCATCCGCCGCCATCCTGAGGAGGCACGGAGCGAAGGCGGTCAACGGAAGAGTGTGCATGGCAGAGTTGGGCAGCACCGGCAATGCCGCGAAGACAGGAAACGGCAGACATCTGGGGTGGACTGTTCGGCCATTTCATAAGCCCAGGCGTCGTCCACCGCTATTTTCATTGAGAGCTCAATGCGAGCCAGAATTTTCCGGTGCAAGTTGATGTTGAGGAGCCCATAGATGAATTGTTCGAGGAGGGCATCCTCTAGGTCGGCAAATTCACAATTAATCGCAGCAGCTCGCAATTCAGCCACGTACTGGATGATGGATTGGCCTTGCCGCTGAACGCAACGCCGGAAATATTGCCGGCGGGTATACTTGGAGGGCGAAGGCTCATAGTGAATCTTGAGCCGCTCCATGAGGACGTCTAATGGCAGAGAGTGTACCGGTGCCGGTGCAGCTAGAGCCCGGGCGGTGGTGAACATTTCTGGTCCGCAATAGCGGAGGAAAGTGCCCCGTCGCCTCCCCTCAGGGAGCTCAGAGTGGTCGTGAGCCATGAGGAAAACTTCAAACCTCTCTAAAGGCGTCCCATGATTCGGCCTCTGGCCTGAAAGCAGCGAAAAGAGATGAAGGAGCCAGGGCAGGGACGATGACGGGGTCCGTGTCGGTCATCCTCGTCGCCAGTATTAAGTACGAGGCATGAGGTAAAAGATAACTGGTTTATTAACGGTTAACAGTACAGCAAGAACTTCAGAACGCAGACAGCACTCGCCCGCCTGACAGCTCTTTATATATGAGAGCTGTCAGGCGGCTGGCCAATAGGAGGCCAGTGATTCGCCTGCCAGCCGGCAAGCGCACCGGGGCCAATCAGGAGCCTGCGGCTCTGGCCCTGCCTGTTGGCTGTGTCGGGAAGACGCAACAAGTAAACTGGACTGTTTTATGTATACTTCTGTTGTTTCAAATGCATGGAAGGAATTTGGGAGTGTCTCTGTATTTGCCCGCACATGGAGGGAATGCTGACTTGAAACTATTTCTCCTCAAGATCGTTTTAAAGTTACTCTCCCTCGAGCACAGTGATGGTGAACCTATGATACATGTGTGGGGGAAGCCCCCCCTCATAGAAGAATGAAATATTTGGGAAGTATTAAAAAAGGCAGAATATTATACTTCCCTAAATGAGAAATAGAGAAATGTGCTCTTAAAACCCAGAAAGGAGACTCAGTCTTCCCACACCCCAGAGTAGGGGGCCCCCCAGAAGATGCAGAATGGCAAAAGTCCCTCCCTTACCAGTAAATATAATGGTGATGCCAAGAGGTTGGGTCTTTTCGTTATTCAAATTTGGAACTACATGGAAATTTATGGCCCAGATTTAGAATCAGGTGAGATGAAGGTGCGAATGATTTTACTTTCTTTGGAAGAAAAAGCGGCCGATTGGATGGTGAGCTTATACCATGTAATTCCCCTCTCCTGGGGAATTTTGATGATTTTATGGCTGCACTAAAGAGGAGGTTTGATGATTCGCTGATTGAGAAACGAGGGAAGGTGAATTTTATGGCCCTAAAGCAGGGAAATAGACCAGTGGCTGAATATGTTCAGGAGTTTCAACAGCTTTCATCGTATATAAGGGGGTGGTCTGAAGAGGCTCTCCTGGATCAGTTTGCATTGGGATTAAATGAGGACATTTACCAACAATGTGTTAACAGACACTTTCCCAAGCGAGTGTTGCTTGGTATGAAAATGCAGCAGACGTTGAGCTAGATTTGATTAGACTTCAACGTGCAAAAGAGGAAAAAGCAGAGAGATCACCCCCCCAGCTCAAAGGGCCCCATTCCGCATCAGGGGTGAAGGGAAGGGAAGCTCCGCCGGCAAGGCCAAGCCTTTCACGTGCTTCCGTTGTGGTAAAGGAGGCCATCGTGCCATGGATTGCCACGTTAAACTTCCCCCGACTGCCCCACCCCCTGCCAAGAGGGAAGGGAAGGCAAGCAAGGCCCCGGGGAAGAAGAAGGAGGCTGCGTTCGCTGCTGAAAATACCCCCCAGCGTTTCCAGCCAGAGGTGGAGGAGGAAGCGGACGTGACCACCAGCTCCTCTGATGACTCCGATGACGATGCCTCGCCTCGTTGGGTGAGTTCAAATAAAGGCCCCATGTTGATCCCAATTGAGTTAAGGGTGCCACCTGCTGGTGAGACGGAGCGGCTTTCTGCTCTACTCGACTCCGGTTGCTCTAGATGTATGATTAATCCAGCAATGGTTGAAAAACTAGGCTTGAAATTGAGGACTTTGAAAACCCCTATTGTTTTTTGCCAAATCGATGGATCCATTGCGGGGGGGGGCAGCCCATTTTTACACTGAACCTCTAGAAATGAAAATGGGCACCCATTTAGAATTAATCTCTTTTATTGTGGCACCTGGGATGGACAGACCCCTTATTTTGGGACTCCCCTGGCTTCGTAAATGGAACCCTCGCATTAACTGGAGGGAGGGGTGGCTGCGTATTCGGACCAGCACAGCCCCAGACGGGGAGGCCGACGCCTCTGAGCCTGCTGGCTCCAGCCCCACTTTGGCTGCCAGGGGCCAGGAGAGAATTGAGGGGGAAGAAAAGATTCTGAAAGAGTATTGGGACCTAAGGGGTGTTTTTAGTGAAAAATCTTCAGATAAGCTTCCGCCCCACAGACCAACTGATTGCTCCATCGAAATTTTGCCTGGGGTACCACTTCCAAAACCCCAAATATATTCTATGTCACTCAGGGAGATGGAGGAAATGAGGAAGTTTATTGACAAGAACTTGCAAAGGGGTTTCATTGAACCAGCCAGACCCAAGGTAGCAGCCCCTATATTCAGAGAGAAGAAAGATGGCTCTCTTCGTTTGTGCGTGAACTTTAAGAACCTTAATTCAATCTCTTCTCACAATCTCTACCCTTTGCCTTTGATGAAGGACATGCTGGCCCAACTGGGGAAAGGCCGCATTTTTACTAAACTGGACTTACGGGAAGCATACTATAGGGTCCGAATAAAGGAGGGGGATGAGTGGAAGACTGCTTTCAACTGCCCCCTAGGTTGCTTCCAGTTCCATGTAATGCCCTTTGGCCTGCAGGGGGCACCTGCAGTTTTCATGCAATTAATTAATGAGGTTTTGCATGACCACCTCTACAAAGGCATTATCGTATATTTGGATGATATCCTTATTTACACACAAACACATGAAGAACACATCAAGTTGGTCCGCACTGTCTTAAAGAAACTCCGAGCTGCGGAGCTTTATGCCAAGTTATCCAAGTGTGAATTTCACCAGGAGTAGACTACCTTGGGTATCGTATCTCCCACGCAGGTGTGAAGATGGACCCCGCTAAAGTCAAGGCGGTCACTGAGTGGGAGGCGCCCCGTACACGTAGACAATTACAGAAATTTTTGGGTTTTGCCAATTTCTATCATCAGTTCATCCCTTCTTTTGCCAAAATTGCACTTCCCATCACTAATTTGTTGAAGTCCAAAGGTGGGCCGAAACCTAAGCCTAGCAAGCCGTTGAATTGGACCATGGAGTGTCAAGCTGCTTTTGAAAAGTTGAAACGACTTTTTGCCGAGGAGCCGGTTCTGAAGCATCCGGAGATGGACAAGCCCTTTGTCGTTCAAGCTGATGCGAGCGACGTCGCGGTGGGGGCCATCTTGCTTCAGACTAACAACCAAGGTAATTTACAACCTTGTGCCTGTCAGCCTCTGCTTTGCTGCTGCTTTGGCTGCCATTGAAACGGGAAGAGGGGGGCATGGTATTTGGGAGGGATTTACTACTTGTGCTGGAGGAAGATTCTGGAGTTATGCTGCCTGTCTTACTGCGCAGATGGAATGTCGGTGCCGTTGGCCTTGGTGGAGGAGGTTTCCCACCAAGGCCAACTGCACCGACATTCCATCTTGCTGATGCCTTTGGAAGTTATCTCACACCTGACACTTGGGAGAATTATGATTGGACTGTAACTGGGATGCCAAGGGGTGGGGAATGGGTTATTCTATATAACATTCACTTTCGCACCTAAATAATCAGTCTTCGCTTTGCTACGCTTCTGATCATTATAATTAGTAAAAGTGCACTTGATTTCTATCAATGGAGTCTCGTGGTTTTCTTTCCTAATCATTCAATGGAGGAGTGCTGACAATAACTCTAAAATGCCTCAAGCAATTTCAACCAAACTTGCTACACAGCAAGTTACTCTCTGGGGAAAAATACTGTGGGGGGAAGACATCTCTAACACCCCTCGTGTGTGTGTTCTGTTAAGATACAGCCTGTTGTGCCTTAAAATGGCTTCTACTATACTATCGTAAAATAGCTTACTGTACAGGAGAGTGGAGTTGCTATGGTAATGACTTCACAGTACTCCACAAGGGGCTCCTCTGGTAAGGACGAAAATCCAACATTAGAAATTACTTTTGGTCCGGCCATTTTCCACCTATAAATAAATACCCAGGTAATACCAGATTATCAGATAGTTACATATAAAATTTGTGTTTGAACTTTTGTCTCAAAAAGCTTTAATGCTGTAATAAAGGGGACGTACATATTTTGGAGTGGAGGAGGGGAAAATCCAAAATTATTACATGTTGTATAGTTACAATGACCACAACTTCATTACACATAGTGTGTGACTTACAATCAGTACTTTAGACACCCTTGTAAAGTCACAAGAAATTCTGAATTGAGGAAAATAATCCATCTTCCTTAATGGATCTGCAGAATTGGAAGGCAGGGTATTGGCTGTTGTTTTGCTATTCATGGATCATTTTGATTTTTTGGTAGTTATTTCCATATGGATTATATTTCCCAATCTACTTTCTGCATTATGACAGATATCAATATTTAAGGTCATAATTTGTTAATAGAACCTGTTCTCAGTGTCACATCATTTTCTGCAGTTTCAGGCAGAGATTGTAATGAGAATCAGATGGTCAAGATTTTGTGGGATTTTCGCATACAAATGGACAAAATACTGGCGCATAATACACCAGACATCACACTGGTTAAGAAAAACAAGGTTACAATCATAGACATTGCAATACCAGGTGATAGCAGGATCGATGAGAAGAAATGTGATAAAATTGCAAAATACCAGGACTTAAAAATCGAAATTCAACGACTATGGCACAAACCAGCAGTGGTAATTCCAGTGGTAATTGGCACACTGGGTGCTATTCCAAAAGCACTGGAATTTTAAAACAGTTAAAAATTGACAAAATCACCATCAGTCAAATGCAAAAAGCCACACTGCTTGGATCTGCATGCATATTACAAAATACGTTACGACATCCTAGGCCCCTGGGTGGGGCCCGACTAGTAATCAATGCCAAATCCGGTGTGAAACAATTGCCGCTGTGATACAATTTTGTTGTTGCAAATAATATAATAATAAAAAACAATAACAACAATAAGACAATAATAAAAACAAACATTAACTTTTACTTTTACTGAACAACTAGATTTAATTTTAAATCAACAACTTTAGGACTGTTATTATTTATTAAATCACTATCTTGATAATCCTCAATTTATGACCATTCATTTAACAGCAATTCAAAGGTATAATGGTACTGAAAAAAGTGATCTACAACTGGTTCTGACAGTTAACACCTATCACAGCTTCTCTTCTGTTCCTGTTAATATAATTCCATCTTGAGCCTGTAAAAGAGTCAGGGTTTGTTGCAAATACATTAGAATCTTTGGCTGTGATTTGAAAAAATGCATTATACTGAGTATCCCAGTTATTCCAAAATAATAACCTCAGTTCTAAGGACCATCCAGATGATTCACTGTAAAAATCCTACATTTCCTCGCTTTTTGTTTTTAATGACAAAAAAAAGAGATATTTAAAGAGCATGCATTTGAATCACATTCAAAGTAGGTGCAGGAGACTTACGAAACATGGCAAAAAATGAAGGAACGCACTGCATACAGCAACAGCAAAGTATAAGTATTGCGATTATATTGACACCATAGAAAAACAATTGTTTTAACCAAGAAATATCAGGTAACCAATTAGTTAACCAAGCATAAGGAGAAAATTCATCATGTACATTATTTTTTATAGAAGCTTGTAAATTAGCCAATTCATCTTCAATAGTTTTATTAAGTGAATGAAAATGCACAGCGCAAGCAGGTTGACCAACTAAGGTGCAAAATCCACCTTGACGAGCTAGCGAATAGTCTATAGCAAAGCATTGTTGAATTAAATCTTGATTAAGTTCTTCAATTTCATTTTGCAAATCTCTAATAATTGCAGCAGTAGCATTAATAGATTTCTCCAATCGACATGTGAGACCTAGAATAGAATGTCTATTTTCTTGAGCTATATTCCTGGGTATGATCCCAAAGTAATAGTTCCAGTTATGGCTCCAACTAATGCACGTCCAAAAGTAGGCAATGAAGAAAATTGAGTATCAATAATAACTTCATCAGAACATTTTGATCTCAAGGGTGCACTTCTTTTTCGAGTTGATAAACTTCCAGAAACACCCACTTGGATAGGTAAAGATAAATATCCAATGGCAGCACATTGATAGTTCTGAGGGTGTACGTTAGTTGCATATTTGTCAAAGAAAAACCACATTGCAGGATCTTTCAATTGCCATCCAGCACAGATTGATCCACCTGTTCCAATATTAGAAGAGTCAGTTTGAAAAATAGGAAAATTTTCAAGATACATATCAGGTATGGTGTTATGACCTTGTGATGTTTTAATAATACCCCATAACCAATATTTTTGAGTACAATAACTATAATTCCCTATTTTATCTAAAATATGTTTAGCTTTTGGGTAATCAGACCATTGATTAAGCCAATTATGACGAGCATAGCAACAAAAATATAAGCCTCTAGTAAATTGATTAATCCAAATATAATTCCATCTAACTAAATTTAATTCATGTGGAGGAGTAGAAAATAACCAAGAAGAAGAAATATGTTGAAGTTGCGAAACAATGAAAGCAGAGGAATTAATTAGATTAGGAATAAAAGCAACTTGACCAAGAACCATAGGAGGTTCATAATATAAAGTTATATTACGACCATGAATCAAAAACATTTATTAAGCATGACGAATCCAAAGATTAGGACTAAGAGAAAAAGCAGGAGTTGTCTCAGAGTTAGTAGAAACTGGAGAGAAAAAGCAAAAGAAAAAAAACAATACATGAGAAAAAAGGATTTTTTGACTTCCTGGGCGGGACTTACTGATGGAAGCAGCTAAACATAGCTGCTCCCGAGTTACCAGTCGCGTTATCTGTTTAGATGATCATCTATCAGACATCTGACAGACACCTTACTCTTTGGGCAAGAAGGGAAAGAGAGAAGTTTTGTCAAGCAAATGCCTTTCTGATCTTTGCAGCCTCTGTGTCTGCGAAGAGAAAGGGGGCCAGCTGAAGGCAGAACTGTTCTGTGCTGGAAATCTCAAGCTGCTTTGCAGCACAAAATAAGCGTCCCTCCCACTCAGAACAAAGATTGAATTACTTGATTTCAAAACGAGCAGAACTCATATGCGAGAGCATTAAACGTTTATTTAAATCCTAGCTTCTTTTTTACAAGATCCTCTTCCGTTATTTTATCTATTTAAAGAGGCACTTAAAATGGCGACGAGCCAGTTGAATTGCTGAGTAACAATGTTTATCTAGTTTTACGGAGTTTCAAAACTTCAAAGGAAGGGAGTGATTTATTATTTTGCCTCACAGCTGGCCAACAGATCTTTACTAATTAGTTTCACTTTTAAAAGACTCTTTGCTAATATAGAGACATTCAAAACGGTGATGAATATGCTGAACTGTTTCGTTACAATGCTTATTTTTTGAAACCTTCTGCAAAGTCCTTCGAAGTTTAAAAAAAAAACACCTCAAAATAAGGGGTGATTTAGTACCGCTTTCCACAACTGTATAGGGCCAGTAGAGTCTTCCTAATTGCTTGAAGATAAAACTTGGAATGGCCTCAAAAGCAAATCCTAATTTGAAACCCCCTGCTTCAGCCCCCAGAAGCACATCGCCAATACTTGGTACAAAGTCGCAGCCACCGCCCTCTATGTCCCCTACTGGAGAGTTACTAACGACAGAACTCTTCCTGAGAGGACTGAGTGAAGCTCATAACATGCTGGCAATTAAAGTGGAAAACAAACTGAAAGATTTTAAAGAGGAGATAAAAGGGGAGATAAAAGAGGAGATAAAAGAACTTAAGGAGGACTTGTATGATAAAATTGATGCCAGGGTTGCTAAAATTAAAGATGACATGCTGGGGCTTGTAACTGTACTGACAGAACATGTTTCAGGAGTTGAAGATAGTTTAGAGGATCTTAATCAAGCTAATACTAATTTGACATCGAAAACAGAGGTGGTGCAACAAAAAGTCAAAATGCTGAAAAAGAAATTATTATGATATAGTACAGACAAATGGAACTCGCATTAAGAGTAAGGGGGTTTCGTGAAGAAAAACAGGAAAACCTGAAACAGATTCTTTCAGAAGCTTTTGATAATCTGGTGGGAAGACAGGGGCTTGACTGGCAAATTGATAAAGTTTATCATGTTAACTCTTGGGTGGCAAAGCAGAAGCAGCTTCCTCGAGACATTGTTATATATTCATTACAAGAGAGCTCAGAAACACGATATTACAAGAGTCTTATAAAACTAAGCTCCAGATTAGAGGTCAAGATCTGACTGTTTGGAAAGAGATACCACCTCAAATGCTAAGAGCTAGGAGAGATTATGCCTTTTTAGTTGAAGAACTTAGAAATCATCAGATACAGTACAGATGGGACGCACCATTTGGCATCATACTTACACTGGACAGGCAAAGATATCGTCTCAACTCAGTATGGAAAGCTCAAGATTTCTACCATAATATTTTGAAGGTTGGACATCCTGTACCTTCTGGACCCAGAGAAAGATCACAAGAAAGACAAGACAGACAGCAAATCACACAACTACCAGATAAGATGGATCTCTCTCTTCTAGAAGCGCAAGGTGTTATGGAACAGAGACCTAACCGTATGATTACTAGACGAATGGAGCAACAAGTTAAAATGCAACAACCGCAACAACTACCGGCTATCGATCAAGGAGCCACAGCAACAACCTCAGAAGCAGTGGGAGGAGCTAGGCCAAAGATGACAACTAAGATTTTAACATGGAATGTCAACGGATTGAATTCTCCACAGAAGAGAAAGAAAATATTTCACTATCTTAAACAGTTCAAGAATGATATAATTTGTTTACAAGAAACTCATATTAATCAACCGATCAAAAATATCTGAGTAACCCAAGATTCGGTCAACATTTTGTAGCTTCTGCTATGGAAAAGAAAATGGTATAGTTGTATACTTAAGAAAAGATATGAAAGCTGAATTAATTGAAGCAGATCCCTATGGAAGGTACATTGCATTAGATCTAATCCTAGAAGGGAAAAAGACATTGTTTTGGGGAATTTATGCTCCTAATCAACAGCAAGACGGTTTCTATAGAAATCTTCACGCTAAATTAGTACAGTGGGATTATAAGTCTTGTATATTAGTGGGTAACTGGAATGGTGGTATAGATACCAGAGAGATAAGAAGATTTCTCGCCCAAACACTAAGATACGAGCAAAACTACCTAAATCCTTTTTTGACATGATGGATGACTTTGAACTGAGAGATATCTGGCGAGAAAGAAATGCAGAGGAATATGATTTTACCTTTTTTCTGATAGGCATCAATTTTCTAGGATTGATTTCATATTAACCACTAATGATTTGCTTTCTAGGGTGAAGAAGACAAAGATTGCGGCTAGGGTTCTTTCGGATCATAACCCAGTTTGGATGGAATTGGGAGGGTGGTACAGGCAAGAAGGTCTTGGAGATTGAATGAAAACTTATTTAGATATGAAAAGTATATCAATGATTGTAAAAAATTTGCTAACTGAATACTTTGTTTTTAACATGAATAAGGATACACCTATGGAATTTGTATGGGATGCAAGCAAAGTGTATATGAGAGGAGTATTGATAAATATAAATAAATCACATAGACATAAACAAGGGGTAAAACGAACAGAGTTGGAGGAGGAAATTAAGAGGAAAGAGCTGGAATTAACAATGAATCCAGGCGATACAAAGGTCAAGGAAGCAATCATCATATTGAAATCCCAATTTGATATGTTGATCTCTGACCAGGTAGCCACCAGTTTGTTATACGCAAAACACAATACTTTCTGTAATGCAAATAAACCTGGCAGGTGGTTAGCTTATCAGATTAGGGAAAAAAAGAAAATTCGAAATATATCTAAATTGACCTACAAAGGGAAGGAGGTATTTCAACAGGATGAGATTCAAAAGGCATTTCGGGAATTTTTTACAGAATTGTATAAGGGGGATAAAATTAATGGTTTAGATATAGACAAATACTTAGATAAAGAAAAAATACCCTTAGTTAAAGAAGAACACAGGCAAAAATTGAATCAACCAATAACCTCGGGGGAAATTTTACAGGTAATTAAACAGTTAAAGTCAGGGAAGGAACCAGGCACAGATGGTTTGACAGCGGCTTACTATAAAAACTTACAGTTGGAAATGGTAGAACCTCTTAGAGAATTATTTAATAAGATTCAAATGGAAGGTAAGCTACCTCTTTCATGGAAGACAGCCTTTATATTTATTTATTTATTTATTTATTTGTCTTTGATACCCAAAGAAGATCAAGATACTACTCAACCAAAAACTACAGACCTATTTCATTACTTAATGTAGACTACAAAATTTTTACTAAAATACTAGCAAATAGGTTAATGCTGGTTATCCAACAATTGATACCACTGATCAAACAGGTTTTATACAAGGGAGACAGATGAAAAGTAATGTTAGATTAATTATTAATGCATTAGAATACTTGGGAAAGAACAATCAAATCCCTGCTGCGTTCATATTTCTGGATGCTGAGAAAGCCTTTGATCGAGTTAATTGGCAATTTTTGCTGAAGATATTGCAAAAAATGCAGATAGGAGATTTTTTACAAGCAATCAAAGCAATATATCACAGCAAAACAGCTCAAATTATAGTCAATGGAAGTTTAACAGAACCCTTTCAAATTGGAAAGGGTACAAGACAGGGCTGTCCTTTGTCCCACTATTGTTTATTATAACTTTGGAAGTATTATTGAATAAAATACGGGGCTTGGAGGGCCTAAAAGGAATTAAGGTTAGGCAGCAAGAATACAGAGTGCGGGCTTTTGCGGATGATTTGGTCATAATATTGGAACAGCCACAGGAATCCAGTATGGTTTTAATGAATACGATTAAATCATATGGTCAAGTGTCTGGTTTAAAATAAACTTGGGGAAAACCAAAATATTAGCCATAAATATGAATACTAAACAAAAGGAGGAATTAGGAGGAATGTTAGGATGTGAGGTAGTCAAAAAGGTTAAATATCTGGGAGTTAATATTTCAATCTCAAATGGGAAATTATACAAGTATAATTATGAACCACTCTGCATAGTATACAGATAGAGATGAAAAAATGGGAGAAGTTACACTTATCTTTGCTGGGAAGAATCGCGGCAGTGAAAATGAATATCTTACCAAAAATTTTATTTCTTTTCCAAATGTTACCTATACTTAAAAAAGATGCGAATCTTTTAGAATGGCAGAAGGGTATCAATAAATTTGTATGGGCAGGAAAGAAGCCGAGAGTAAAGCTGAAAATAATGCAATAATGCAATAATTAATGTATATTATTACATTATATATCCTCTTTATATGCATAGGATAGAATTACTTATAGACAGCTTCTTATTTTGGAAGGAGGGGCACTACAATTAAAATCCTTAGAGGTATTAAAAGAGGAGAAGGCAGTTCAAACATGGTTCCAGTATGGGCAATTACAGGCCAGGTGGAAAATAGATCAAAAATTGGTTTTGTCCAAATTGAGGACAACTTATTTAAACAAATAAGAGATCAAGTTTAATGCATATAAAGAGGATATATAATGTATTAATACAGATAGATTCAGAAACAGTTAGTTAAAGATTGTATGGTAAAGCGGGGCTCAAAATATTGAAGAACCAATGATGTTGGATACATGGGAAAAAATTTGGGTAAGAAATGTGAAATTTACACAAGCTCAAACCTGAGAGAAAATTTTTTACAAGATGTTCTATAGATGGCATTTAGATCCTAAAAAGCTGGCTTCTATGTATCCAAATTTACAACACAAATGTTGGAGACGTGGTTCCCTCGATGCTACCTATTTCCATATATGGTGGACTTGCCAAAAGGTTAAGGCATTTTGGATAAAAATATGGTGGATTATGCAAAATATCTTTAAAAGAAGGATAAAGTTTACTCCTCAGTTATTTTTGCTAGGTATAAGTACTGACTTTACAGTGGTAGAGACTAACTTGATCCTGCACTTAATAACGGCAGCAAGACTGTTGGTGGCGCAATACTGGAAGAAGGAAGACCTGCCTACAACTCAAGAATGGACATTGAAAGTTACAAATTTAGCCGAGATGGCTAAAATATCTGCATATCTTAAAGATCACTCAAATGAGAGATATAAACGAGACTGGAAAAAATGGATTGACTATATACAAAATAAATACGGGACCAAGAAATTCCAGTTAGCCTATGCTTAAGATCAGGAATGATTTAAAGAAGCTAAGATCAATGTAGAGGTGTTATTAATTTTTTATTTCTTTTTTCTCAATAGATTTTAGACTGTGTTTGTTAAAATCTATACTGTGTATGGGTTCTGGGAAGTCGGGGGGGGGGGAGGAGGTGGGGGGGAGGGTGGGGAGAGGGAGGGATATATATTAGGCTAGACACGATGTGTTAGATCTCAATGCAACGTGACTTCACATGTATACTGTTTTCTTTAATTTTTCTTTAAAATAGGATAAGCCAAGTACATTAACATATAGTGGAAATACACCAAGGGAGGAGGAGTAGGAAAGAAGAAAGATGGGTAGAGTGGGATGGGACGAGAGAGGGTGGGGGGAAGATGAAAAGGAAGGGGGGGAGCGGATCTGGAGAGAGGAGTGGTAGAGTGGGAGGGGAAGTAGGTAGAGGGGGATGATGGAGGGAAGATAGAAAGTTGGAGGGTGGTGGAAGAAAGAGGTGTATGGAGAATGGAAGAGGTATATTGGGCTTTTATTTTCTGGGGCATTGTTGACAAGAGGAATTGATGCAATTATTGTTTAATACTGTATGGTGTATACATGTGAGTGTATGAAAATGAAAATGAAAATAAAATATACTAAAATAAAATAAAAAGAAAAAATGATTTTTTCAATTGAGGTTGATCTTCAATGTGATTCCAAGGCAAGATTGGAGGACATTGCATCCTTGGATCTTTCATTTGTTTTTCCATGATAAGGACGAACACACCGGCCTGGAACCCACACAGCTTGCTTGGTTTGCAGATCTTCAATTGCAGCATAATCACGTCCAACTTATAACCTGGGGTCGTGGAACAGGATCCTGAAAATGAAATTTGACTGGAATATCTGAAAAGGAATCTAAAAAAGTTAAGTAATTCCATGCATAAAGAGCAATAGAGATCAAATTTTGAATCTTTCTCAAATTGAATGGACCAGATTCAGTTTTTACTAATTTAGTTAATGTAGCTTTGAATGTACGATGAGCTCGCTCAATTATAGCTTGCCTTTGAGAATTGTAAGGAATTCCATGTATTGAATATTCCATTGTTGACAAAAAGAATTAAAGTCCTTGCTAGTATACGCAGGACCATTGTCAGTTTTTAATTGAATTGGTCGGCCCATTACGGAAAAAGCAGAAAGACAATGAGACGTTGCATCAAAAGTGCGCTCATGTTTAGCAGCAGCAACCCATAGAAAGTGAGAATATGTATCAATGGATGCATGTAAATAAGTGTATGGTTTAAAGGTAGCAAATTGTGTGACATCCATTTGCCAAATTTGATTAGCTTTTGTTCCTCAAGGATTTATTCCCATAGGAAAAGGAACAGCAAATTGTTGACAAGAAGTACATCCTCGAACAATGTCACAAGGAACTGAGACATAGGAACAGAAAATTGTTTAGCCAAAGATTTAGCATTTTGATGAAAATATGAATGACTAGCAACAGGATCTGAAAAAAGAGTTGTGACTTCTTTGAGAGTTTCATCAGCTTGTCTATTTCCTTCCGTCAAAGGATTTTGAAAAGGAGAATGGCTCCTAATTTGCTCAACATATAAAGGAAAAACACGTTCTTCCAAAACATGTTTTAAAGATAAAAATAAAGACAAAAGATTAACATCAAGAGAAACAGCACATTAAGCATAAGGAAGAGATTGCATTGCAAGAAAAACATATTTGGTATCAACAATCAAATTAATAGGCTGATCAGAAAATAATCTCAAAGCTAAGATAACAGCTGCCAACTCAGAACGTTGGGCAGATGTCTGAACTGAATTGAATTTAGAAAACCATTGTTGACCATCCGTCCAAACCACAACTCCACGAGGGAGGGGGAGGAGAATGAGTAATAATAGAAGAAAATGAAAGATTCAATGTATTTGTAATAACTATTCTAGGATCTTCAGGTAAAGAATATTGAATATCACCAAGGTAGTGTGAAAAGGCAATCTGATATGAATCAGAAACGGTCATCAAATGTTCATGTTCATGTTTAGTACGAGTGAAAGCTATTCCATCCAGGTCATGACCTATTAATTGCAAAGATCTTCGTCGTGCTTTCATACTCAATTCTTCTAAAGCCTGTTGATAAGGAAAAATATTTCTAGGAGGAGAAGCAGACAAATTGAACCATTCGTGAATATGAATCACTTTTTCATCCAAAATAGAATAAAGACAACCAGTAGGTAAAGTTGAAGTAGGAAGAATTGCTAACCATAATTTCTTAGCTATAGAAACAATTCTATCAACATTTCTCAGTTTAAGTTTATTTAGAATGTCCTTGAGACATTTCTTTTGCAAAACATTAAGTGAAACCAAATCTCCAGGATGCTTGGAACCTTTTAATAGAGAAAAAAGGACAGTAAGCGAAACCATGTTACCTCTTTTTTCTTTATCCTGTAACTGTAAAGGAAAATTAAAACAAATACATCCTGTTTAATAAGAAAGAACAGGTTAAAAGTTACTTTTGCACTTAGGGAATTCTGGCTTTACATAGCTCCCGAAAACACCCTACAATGGTAGTCAACCACCACTAGATGGTGTTGAATGACAATCTGAAAATGACCTGATTTTCCACATTTGAAACAATTCCAAGCAGCTGCATGAGAATAACACAAATATTCACCTTCCCAAACAACACACCTGCACAGAAGTCAAAATCACATGAAACAACCACCTCCAATCTTGAGGCATCACAGAACAACCATTCTTAATTCCTTGCAAAAGACCTCTAGCAAAATTTCCAGTAATTCCATAATCAGAAATAGCCTTTTTTAACTCCCTTAAAATCTGAAATGGCAAACGCTCCCATTCAGCAATCTGTTGTCCAGCCTGCGGTCCTGGTTGATATTGTACCGGACACACAGACAACAATTCAGCTAACTCTTCTCCAGAAATAGTAACATCCGTCTTACAACTTTCTACCATTTTCTGAAAAGCAGACTTTGGAAGAATATTAGCAGAAGGAGGGGGGGGGGAGAAAGAGAAAGAGGAGGGGGGATAGGAGGGGGGAGGAAGAGGCTTTAACACAATGTCAGAAGAAGCAGAAGGTATTATTTCAGCCTTAGACTTAAGATCAAAAGACGAAATTTCTTTTTCAGACAACGGAGGAAAGAGCACAGTAGAAGAATGTTGAGAGGGGGGGGGTGATAAGAAAGAATCAGAATCCTCCTTCTGACCAAACATTTCTATAGTGTAACGACAAAGATGCCAGGCATGTAAAATCTCTATCTCTTTCCTCGGCTCAGAATGCAAAACCTTGCCTATTTTTTCCCAATCTGACAATTTCAAGGAACCCCTTTCAGGGTAGAAAGAACAAGTTAAAGCAATTTCCCATACTAGCCGAAAAAGAGTCTTTTGTGAAACAGATAACTCAGATTTCTTAAGAAGATAACCCAACTCATTAACATGCTTCCTTTGTTCCTGAGAAAGCGAAGATCCCATACTTACAGAAATCTTATGAAATAAGATTGTAGAGCCCTTGGGCTGACGACGCGTCTGTCCTTCCCTGGACGAAATATGGGTCCCTGTTTGGGAGGCCAAAATGTAGTAATTAGGGTCCCAAGGCTGAAGATGAAAGAATGTAATCCACCCACGGATAGCTAAACCAACAAAAGTTTATTGAACAAAGAAAGCATTCCAGAATCAACAGCATGAAGCATTCCATGCATAGTAGAATCAACAGCAAAAATATTAATCATGAAACATCATTCTTATAGTGTTTGCAGCTTCTAGTTCTACCTACTTTACGTGTTATATCATTATTGGTTAACAAGTCTCCAAGGCACAATAATTGGTTAGTAATTACATCATTGGTGTTCGTGAGAATGTGCATGTTGTTGAATGAATCAAGTGTTATCATTCAAGTGAATAAAATGTTGCAGGTTTACTTTGTATCATCCCATGCCCTTGATGCCTGGGAAACACACTGCAAGCAAAAAATAGCTGACAGGCAAATATTTTCTGCAGATTGCTGCAGTTTATACTTACATGTGTAACCTCAGTTCTAAGGACCATCCAGATAATTCACTGTAAAAATCCTACACTAAAGAAGTCACAGATCAGCTGTTTTGCAGAGGCCATGTAGACTCCTAAGGCCACAGACCAGCTGTTTAACATTAGACAAGGAGGCGTGAGATGGGAGGGGAAATAAGACCTTCCCAAATAAGACCTGTTGTCTTTTTTGATGGTCCCAAAATATAAGACCTGGTCTTACTTTCAAGGAAACACACCACCACCAGCTCTCAACCTATCTGGAGTGCCTATTAACAATATTCACCAAAAAACCCTTACCAACATGATGTGTGGTTACACATCTCTGCATAAACCATAACTTTCCGTTGTTCTTTTGCATAATTGGCTATATTTTGAAATGTGTCAGCTAAGCTATTCAGAAAGCATTCACTTTTTTCTAGATTTTTCTGAACCACATTGTTAACTATACGAACTATACTGTTTTAACTAATTTTTCAAAAAGTTCCTTAACTTCTAGTTCCTTCTTTTCTTTATTTATTATGCTGAAGGGACATAGTGACATGAATCAATCTAATTTTTTGCTATTTGCTTCTGTTAAGAATTGATAGTGCTATTTTGCTAAGGTTAGGAATTATTTGTTAGAAATTAATTCTGTAACCCTCACCTAAGAATTGTATCCTTTGCTATCTGGTTTCTAGCTTCTGTTATTTGCTTCAGTGCTAGATACATCCTTGGAGATAGAACAAAACAGTTACCCAGGAACGTCCTGTTCCATAGATAAACAGGGGCAGAGAAGGGGACTGCCTGGGAGCATGAAGACACAAGGCTACAAGGGATATTCTGTAAGATAACAGAAAGCATGGACAGAGCATGGACAAAGAATGCTCCATGGATAAGGGGAGGCATGGTCCACGTTGGGTAATGAACTTTTGCCTCTGATTGACTAAATGAGTGTACAAGGTCTTAGATACCCCAGGTACCTCAGGGCTCTGTTTTAAGCCCAGTATTCTTCAACATATTCATTAATGATTTGAACAAAGGGATAGATGGGGAACTCATCAAATTTGCAGACGACATCAAGCTAGCAAGAATAGCCAACACTCTGGTAGACTTAAGATACAGAAGGATCTTGGCAGACTTTGGGCGCTATCTAACAAAATGAAATTGAATGGTGAAAAAAGCAAGGTTCTACATTTAGGCAAGAAAAACAAAATGCATAGGTACAGTATATGTGGTATCTTGCTCAATAGTAATGACTATTAGAGGGATCTTGGAGTCCTAGTGGACAATCACTTAAATATGAGCCAGCAGTATGCTGCAGCTGTCCAAAAAGCAAACACAGTTCTAGTCTGCATTAACAGAGGGATAGAATCAAGATCATGTGAAGTGTTAATACCATTTTATAATGACTTGGTAAGGCCATACTTGGAATACTGCATGTTCTGCCTCGAGCATTGTAGGCTAGCTCGGGCTTGCGGTTAACTTCACGCTTAGGAATCTCATTCAGATAAAGTTTATTATCAGGAATTCTTTTTTTTTTTGAGAATTTTTTTATTGTTTTAGTTAAACAAAAAACACAAAAAAAGAATCATCTTTCGTTACATCTTTAGAAAGTGTATTGAGAGCTTCCTGGGAGGAGCCTGCTGGTGGTGGCAGCAAAAAAATCAGCTGCCTCCGAATTCCTGGCTACGTACCTGTTTAGAGGATCTTCCATCTGACGTCTTATCAGGTTTTCTTATCCTTCAGGCAAGAAGGAAAGAAGAAATTGTTTTGCTGGCAAATGCTCTTCGATTTTTGCAGCTTTTGTGCTTGCAGGGAAAGGGGGGCTAGCCCAAGGCAGAACGGCTGTCCGTGCTGGGAACTTCAAACTGCCTTGTGCGGGACAAAGTAGGTCTCCCCCACTCAGTTCAAAGTTTTGTTTGATTTAATCTTATCACGAGCTGAATCCGTTTGCGTGGACAATAATTGTTTATCAACATTTTAGCTTCTTTTCTTTTTCTCCTCCGAAAAATTATTTACTTAGAGGCTTTTAAAATGGCGCCGAGCAGGCTGGTTTCTCCGGTAATAACGAACACTTTTTGTTAATTCTCACAAGAATTCAAAACAAAAGAGATTGCTTATCATTTGTTTTGGTTTCACAATAGGCCAGCAGAAGCTTTTTAATTAGTTTCATTTTTACAAGAATTTCACTCCTTCATTAATCTTGCTTATCTGGAAGTTAAATGGTGATGAATCTGCTGAACGGTCTTGTTACAATGTTTACTCACTGAAAGTTTTGCCAAGCCTTAACTTCAAAATAAAAGGGGAACTCAGCCTCTTTACTTAAAGCTGCATATTCAGGCAATAGAGTTTTATTAACTGCAGGCAGATAAATTTTGAAATGGCTTCAAAACCAAATATTAACTCAAAGTTGTCACACTCTACTTCCAGGGGCACATCCTCAGTGCCTGGCACAAAGCTGCAGCCTCCGCTTCCTACGCCCCCTGCTGGGGATGTGTTAACGAAAGAATTTTTCCTGAGCAATCTAAGCGAGGCTCTTAATGCACAGACAATTAAAATGGAAGATAAGTTTAGAGATAATAGAGAGGTGGTAAAGCAGGAGAGAAAAGAGGAAATAAAAGAAATGAAAGAAGAAATCAAAAGTGAAATAAAAGGACTTAAACAGGAGCTGTATGAGAAAATTGACGCTAAGGTTGGTAAAATTAGAGACGAAATGCTGAGACTTGTAAATGTATTAACAGAACATATTTCTGGAATGGAAGATACTCTAGAGGTTCTTAATGATGCCAATGCTAACTTGACATTGAAAACAGATGTGGTGGAACAAAAAGTGGAAAATGCTGAAAAAGAAATTATTATGATACAGTACCGACAAATGGAGTTCGCATTAAGAGTAAGGGGGCTGCGTGAGGAGAAACAGGAGAACCTGAAACAGATTCTATCGGAAGCTTTTGACCGCTTGATGGGAAGACCAGGGACCAACCATGACTGGCAAATCGACAAAGCTTACCGCGTTAACTCCTGGCTGGCAAAGCAGAAGCAGCTTCCTCGAGACATTGTTATATATTTTACTACAAGAGAGCTTAGAAATATGGTACTGCAAGCGTCTTATAACACTAAGCTTCAAATTGGCGGTCAAGACCTGATTGTTTTGAAAGAGATACCACCTGAAATGTTAAGAGCCAGGAGAGACTACGCTTTTTTGGTCGAAGAACTCAGAAATCGTCAGATACAGTATAGATGGGATGCACCATTTGGCATCATATTTACATTTGATAAGCAAAGGTACCGCCTCAACTCTGTATGGAAAGCCCGAGATTTTTATTATAATATATTGAAGGTCGGATACCCTGCACCATCTGGACCTAGAGAAAGACCACAAGAAGGACAGGATAGACAGCAAACTACACAACCACCAGACAAGGAACAAAAACCTAGCCATACGACTACTAGACGTATGGAGAAACAAGCTAAAAAACAACAGCATCAACAATCATTGGCCATCGATCAAGGAACTACAATAACAAATCTGGAAACAGTGGGAAGAGCTAGATCTAAGGTTAAATAGGCCATGCAGGAAGCTCTAAAAATGCTTCAACCAACCAAAGATGACAACTAAGATTTTAACATGGAATGTCAACGGACTGAATTCTCCACAGAAGAGGAAGAAAATATTTCATTATCTCAAACAGTTTAAGAACAATGTAATATGTTTGCAAGAAATTCATATCAAGTCAACTGATCAAAAATATTTGATCAACTCAAAACTTGGTCAACATTTTGTAGCTTCCGCTATGGAAAAGAAGAATGGTATAGTTGTATACTTAAGAAAAGATATGAAAGCTGTATACTATTGGGTGACTGGAATGGAATGATAAATACCAAGAGAGATAAGAAGATTTCCCACCTAAATACTAAGATGCGAGCAAAGTTACCCAAACCTTTCTTTGACATTATGGATGACTTTGAATTGAGAGATATTTGGCGAGAAAGAAATGCAGAGGAATATGACTTCCTATGAATCCCTTTCAAGGATTGATTTTATTCTAACCACTAATGATTGGCTTTCTAGGGTCAAGAAGACAAAGATTGCGGCTAGGGTCCTTTCGGACCATAACCCAGTTTGGATGGAGTTGGGAAGGGTAGTGCAGGCAAGAAGGTCTTGGAGATTGAATGAAAACTTATTTAGATATGAAAAGTATATTAATGATTGTAAAAAATTACTATCTGAATATTTTGTTTCGAATATGAATAAGGGTACATCTATGGAATTTGTATGGGATGCAAGCTAAGCGTATATGAGAGGAGTCTTGATGAATATAAATAAAACACATAGAAATAAGCAAGGGTTAAAACGAACAGAACTGGGAGAGGAAATTAAGAGAAAAGAGCTGGAGTTAACAATGAACCCAGACGATACAAAGGTTAAGGAAGGGAGGTGTGGTTTTCTCGATGCTACATATTGTCATATATGGTGGACCTGCCAAAAGGTTAAGCAGAAATGATTTAAACTGTTAAAAGTTAGTTTAGTAAGAAGAAGCTAAGGTCAATGTAGAATGTCATTAATTTCTTTATCTCTTTTTTCTCAATAGATTTTAGACTGTGTTAGTTAAAAATCCATACCGTGTACGGGTTCTGGGAAGTCGGGGGGGGGAAGGAGGAGGGGGGTTGGGGGGGTAGAGGGAGGGAGGGGCACACACACAAAAATTGTACTTCAATGTCTTAATGATTGACAAATGACGAAATATTTGTTTTTTTTTTTAAAGAAATAAAATAAATATTTGTCACAAAAGAAAGCGTATTGATTGGTTTCAAATATATTCCGTGCGTTTCTTCCATAATCCTTACATATACTTCATTAAAATCAAGTTGTACATTTTAAGTCAAGAAAGAAAAATTATGTGTTTTACTATCCCTGTACCACAATTCTCATTTGGTTACCATTATTTAAACATATTTTTATCTAGAATCATTTATATTTAAAGACAGAACCACCTACTGACATTCATTTGCAGTTTCAATAGACCTCCAATAACATTACACCTTTATGACATATTCTAAAACAAATTCAGTTAAGTAAGATATCTAAGCATTTCCCCCCGCATAACATACCTGTATGTATCATTAAATATTATCCATTAACATTTCCTTGTTATTTTTGTAGTTGGCTAAAAGTTATTTACTGTTTATCTCACCTCTCCTCTCCACAGGCCCGCACAATATTATACCTTTATAGCCGTCTTTAAACAATGATTTATTAATAAGATTTATAGGACTTTTCCCTCAATCCCTAATTGGTTAATTACATGCTAAGAAAATAAACATTCGACATCTAAGACAGTCTAAGAGATGTTAATATTTCTACTTAACAATCACCAAAGTTATACATTAGCATTTCTATGGCCCGGTTATTTATCCTAACTAAGGTTATCATTTCACTCTTAGTATCATAGTAAATTATATGTTAACGAATAAACATTCAATGGTAATCTAGAACAGTCTATAAAGTACTAAAATCTCTACTTATTAATCATCAATAATTAACTAGCTTTTTTTCATCAACTAGCATTATTAACCAGTGTCTTTCCAGTAACAAAATGGTCTTTCCTCTCTCGCCAGCAGTTGTGTCGATTTTCTTACCAGGACCTTTCCAGGGTTTATGACTTCTCTCTGCACTTTGTAGCTTAAACGATCTTTCATGTAGTTTTTTTGCCCTTGAGTTGTTATTAATGTAAGCTTAACTTTGGTTGTCAGGTTTATTTCTGATTTGTCTTATTAACTCTATCTTTTTCGCTCTTTCTTTTTCTCCTGTATCTTGGAGTTTGGAGTGAAGCACCAAATTATCAAAGTCACTTTTCCAGCTTCCCTTCTTTCCACCTTCACTCACATTTACTCCATTAATAAGTTCATCTAACTTCTTATCTTTGTTTTCTGTATTTTCATTCGCTTCTTTAATTTCTGGGGCTGCAACCCCATCATCTTTTTTTGTGATATCCCATAGTCTGTCCCATTTCTTGTCAAATCTCTCAAGTCCTTCTGAGATGATTTGAAGTCCAGCCAAAATGTTTTGAATTATCAAGTTTTCTTCATCTGAGTATTGCTCCATTTTTAGAGTAAAAAGAAATATAAAGAAAAAGCAAAGAAAGGAATTTGGTACTTTCTGCCACTCTAGCCTGTCACAAATTTGGAAGAATATATCTATTTTTATTTTAAGTCTTAAGCAAATGTTCTTTTATGGTTTTCAAAGAAGAAGGGTTCTAATCATTTTCTTTCCTTTTCCAGTTCTTGCCAAATATTTTCCACATGTACCAGCAGTACACTATTTATGACCTTGGGTCTTTATCAGGTTTTAAAAGCATAGGAGTGAACAAAGGATACATTGTTACAACAGCAAAAGAAAAAGAAAACTTCAGACTTGGGCTTCCAAGTGGCAGATTCAACTATTTTAAAAACGTTTTCCTTAAGTATCTTTAATATGATATTGTAACAAGTAGGAGAAATTAATTAAAGTAAACAAAGTTTCAATTTAAGCCAAAAAAAGTTAAAGTAGTAAAAAGAAATAGAGAAAAAAAGATCCCTTCACTTCAAGCGGAGAAACAGGAAAAGACCGTTGGCTTACCTGAACGGTCGTTCTCGGGGCACTGCGAGGAGAGTCCAATGCTGGGTTAACACAGCCTATCTGCCCTTGGACTGACTGATGTTTTTCTGTTGACCACGCCTCCCTTTGCCTCTGCATGCTCAGTTTGAAAACGAAGGAGACAGTTCTGTAATCAGTTACTGTCAATACAGTCACATTGTTTAAGAGAAATAAACACCCCGGGCGGGTTTGGACTCTCCTCACAGTGTCCCGAGAACGACCGTTCAGGTAAGCCAACGGTCTATCTCCAGTGCACTGCTCGGAGAGTCCAATGCTGGGACATGCCCAAGCTATTGAGTCCCAGGGTGGGGAAGCACCGGAGCCTCTGGCAGTTCAGCCACTCTTCTGCTAAAAGTGTCTTCGGCTGAGGCAAAGGTGTCAATCTTATAGTTTTTAATGAAGGCTGTGGGGGAGGCCCATGCGGCTGCTCTACAAATGTCAAGAATAGAAGCCTGGGTTGCCCAGGCCGCAGAAGCTGCTGCGCTCCTAGTGGAGTGTGCGGTGACCCTTCTCGGAGCCGTCTTGCCCTGGGGTTCATATGCCAGCTTAATGCAAGCGCGTAGCCAACGACCCACTGTGTGAGATGAGACCTTGTGGCCAAGGGACGCAGGGAGGAAGGAGACAAAGAACGCCTCTGAACGGTGGAAGTCTTTTGTTCTCTTTACATACGTGCGCACGGCTCGTCTCACGTCCAACTTATGCCACTCACGCTCCTTAGGGTGAGAAGGATGGGGACAGAAGTTGGGCAATATAATCTCTTGAGACCTGTGAAACAGAGAGTTAATTTTTGGAGTAAAGGATGGATCAAGTCTCAGAATTACTCTGTCCAGGTGAACTACGCACAGATCCTTCCTGACAGAAAGAGCTGCCAGCTCGGATACCCTGCGTGCAGATGTAATAGCCACCAGGAAGGCAGTTTTGATGGTAAGGTGGCGCAGACTGGTCTTTCTCAAAGGCTCAAATGGGGCTTTCGTCAGAGCCTTAAGCACGAAGGGAAGGTCCCATGACGGATACCGGTGAACAGCTGGCGGGCTGATGTTCGCAGCTCCCTTAAGAAAGCTCTTGATCTGAGGATGTTGACTCAGAGGGCGAGAGGAGCCCCTAGCCAGGATAGTGGACAGCGCTGCAACCTGATGTCTAAGGGTGCTGACTGCAAGTCCTTTATCTAGACCCTCCTGCAAGAAGTCTAGGGTCTGAGGAATCGAGGATGATGAGGCCTCTATGTCTCTAGCTTTGCACCACTGAGAGAATGCAGCCCAGGTGGCATCGTAAATTCTAGTTGTAGAAGGCCTCCTGGATGCTTGTATCGTTCAAATGACCTGGTCAGAGAACTTCTGCTTCCTCAGGAGCTCCCCCTCAAGTGCCAAACGGCTAGTGTAGCCACTGGGGCTCCGGATGGCTGATGGCTCCCAGACTGAGGGAGATTTGGTCTTGAGGGATTCGCCACGGTCTCTGAACTGAGAGACTGACCAGGTCTGCGTACCAGGGCCTTCTGGGCCAGAAGGGAGCCAGGATGAGGTCTGCCTTTTCGGCCAGGAGCTTGTTCACCACCTGAGGAATGAGCGGAAGTGGAGGGAAGGCATACAGTAGTCCCTGAGGCCACACTGACCTCAGTGTTTTGTTCCCTCCACCAGGGGCGAGTGGTAGCGACTGAAGAAGCGTGGGAGATGTGTGTTGTTGTGTGTGGCAAACAGGTCTACTTGTGGTTTGCCAAATCTCATGATCTGCTGGAACAGGTCTGGGTGCAGGCACCACTCCGAGTGGTCGATGCGTTGGTGGCTCAGCCAGTCTGCTTCCCGGTTGCTTACGCCGGAGATGTGATCTGCACTGAGAGAAGCCAGATGACGTTCCGCCCACCTGCCCAGAGCTTCCGCCTCGAGCATGAGGGCCTTTGATCGAGTGCCCCCTTGTCGGTTTATATGTCCTTTTGTCGCCACATTGTCTGTCATCAACAGTACCTGAGCCCCTTTTACAAGAGCTGAGAACCTTCTCAGTGCGAGGCAGGCTGCCCTCAGTTCCAGCCAATTGATGCTGTGAGCAGCCTCCCTCTGAGCCCACTGGCCTTGGGCTAGGTGACCCTGACAATAGGCGCCCTACCCCAGGAGACTGGCGTCCGTGGTGACAACTAGTCTTTCCGGCTCCTTGAACAAGCAGCCCTTCTTGACTGCCTTGGACCTCCACCAAGCCAGAGATCGGATCACCTTTCACGGGAGCCGAATGCGCCTGTGTGAGTTGCTGACCTTGGCCCTCTGCATGGGCAGCAGGAACCACTGCAGCTCCCTGGCATGGAGACGAGCCCAGGGGACCACCTTCAGGCACGATATCATTATCCCCAGGAGCTGGGACAGCTGGGTGATTGGTACCGACCTGGCAAGGCTGCAGTGCTTCACTCTGCGTCTCAGGTTGGACAGCCGGTCTGGAGAAAGAAATACCTGGCAGGAGGTGGAGTTGATGACTGCACCCAGGTGCTGTATACAGGTGGATGGCCGGAACTGGCTCTTCTCCGTGTTGACAGAGAAGACATGTTGCTGCAGAGTCTGCACAGTTAGAGACACATTGCGGTGTGCCTGCTTGGTGGTGAGAGAATGAATAATTATATCGTCCAAATAACATTCCAGACGAACCGGATGACTGCGGAGATGAGCCGCTAGCACTGCCAGTATTTTGGTAAATGTTCTGGGTGCAGATGATAGCCCGAAGGGAAGCGCCCTGTATTGATAATGCTTCCCTTCCGAACAAAACCTCAGGAACCGCCTGTGGGCCGCATGGATGGGGACATGCAGGTAGGCCTCTTTGAGATCTATTGAGATTAATAGGTCCCCCTCCCTGACACAGTCCAGGATGGAGTGGAGTGACTGCATCTTGAACCTCTTGTAAGCCAGATGTTGGTTCAGGCATTTGAGGTCCAAGATGGACCTCCACCCCACCCCCCCGAGCTCTTGGGCACAAGAAATAGGATGGAGTAGAAACCCCTCCCCTGTTGATCCCTGGGGACTGGCTCTATCGCCTCTATCTCTAGGAGATGGTGGATCTCTGCTCTCATGCGCTCCCATCGCCCTCGGGTCCCCGAGACTTAGCTGTTCCTTCTCAGGAGGGAGAGACTAGCTGGCTCCCCACTAATCTCCAGCCTCCTTGCGGTGTTCTGCAGTTGCTGAGGGCTGGCTGTGGCTCCGCTTGGCTGCCTGGCTATCTGCTTCTCTTGCTTTCTCTGCGAGCAGCTTCAGAAGGTTATTTGCTCTCCACACGATCCACGCGTTCTCCCTCGCTCCGGGGCAATTCAAAATGGTGGCGGATGTGCGCGCAGCCTCCTCCCACTCTTTCTAGCCTCACAGCCCTGAAAAGCGCGTGAAGGCTCCAACCGTCGCCGCTGTTGCCAGGCAGAGTGGAGCGGCTGAGGGACCAGCAGCTGAGAAGCCTGCAGGCTCCCGAACTCTTGGTTGGGTTTTTTTCTGCCTCAAAAGTCCCTGGGGTCAGGCTGGCAAGCTCTTACACCACCCCTGATGCTCCTGCCGCTCGCCAGCAGCTGCAGGGGAGGCCCGGGTACCCTCTTTAAAGCGACACAAACCTCTATGAAGTCAAATCTGACAGGTCTTGCAACAGATATACAATCTTCTAACATAAGAAGCCAAACGTGGTCCAAAGTGGGAAACTTTCCAGCCTATCTGACCTTAGACTGGAGCACTCCCAAAACAGTCCCAACGGGCGGACTGAGTTTTCAAACTGAGCATGCAGAGGCAAAGGGAGGCGTGGCCAACAGAAAAACATCACTCAGTCCAAGGGCAGATAAGCTGTGTTAACCCAGCATTGGACTCTCCGAGCAGTGCACTGGAGAACGTTGCAATCACTTCAATCCACAATACATCGTTATAGGCAAGAGCAAAAGACCTTCTAAGGCAGTCCAATAGGGATTAAATATGCCACTTTGTTCTTGCTTAATGGACTAATTTATATTAAGAAAAAAGTTTCTTAGGGCAATCTTCTAAAAGAAAAGAAAAAAAAAAAACCTCACCAGATGGAAACACTTTCAGTTGGAGCCGTCTCCAACTATGTCAGCCTGGGGGCTGCCTGTTTGGCGCCGATTGGAAGCACTTCCCTTGGGTCAATCAGGGACTTTGTGATGTCCCTGTGACCAGCAAGGTCTTGTCTTCCCAGTCACCGTCTCTTCGGGATGGTTTAGGTCCTGCCGGACCATCCAGGGGCAAAACAGTGGATTCGGACTGTCGAGTCTGCACGATGTAACGTTGCGACGTTGGCTCCTCCTCCTCTATTATCAGGAATTCTTAATAGCAAAACTTACAGTTCAATGTTAATACTTCTGAATTTCCATAATCTGTCCCATCACATGATGTAAAAAGATGATGATTTCACTCCCATGTTGAGCGGAGATACAAACACTACTATTCCAGTTCACAAAGGCATTTAAACTGACAGACTATAAACTTTGCACGCATGCAGGATGCCCCAGTAGCCAATCAGAAATGGAGATATGATCAGATGTCATGGAACTGCATTTCCCATAAGACAGTCTCTGCCTACATTTCTCATGAGGTATTTTCTTAAAGGAGACAGTTCTTAATTCCTACACTAGATATATACTGCTGGGGCAGCACACTGAATTCAATTTTGGTTGCCATGATG